>NC_025996.2:104780654-105132457 GCF_000442705.2 Elaeis guineensis | reverse complement strand
GTCAAACACCTAGTCAAGGCTTATCCAAACATGGCAAGTTAAGGGACGCCCAACTCTTGAGCACCTCCTTCATATTTCATGCATGGATCAACCAGAAAAGGGTGCACAATATAACCCTAAAAGCCCAAAAATTCCAAAAAAAAATTGGATAAATTCGGTGCAAAATTGAAAGAGTTTTGGGATTTCTAAAACTCTATCTCATTGAATTCGAAATCCAAACTTATTCCTTTTAGATTTGATCCAAACCACTTCCATGTAAGAAAGAAGAGAGAGACCTTTTGTGAACGTGGGAGAGATCTGGGAGAGGGCTTTTGTCCACAAAATAAGTGGAGATTGGGGTTGAATAAGAGAGAGGGCGTGGAGAAGGATATGTGGCGCAAGGTGGATCCTAGTCTTACTAGGATTCTGTCTTATGACTTGTTTTAATTTGGTTTCCCAAACCAAATCAAATCAAAATTAGATAACCAATTAAAATAGTCTTAACCCAATTAAAACCTAATTTAATCAGATTAAATTAGATTTAAATCTGATTTAATTTTCTAATCAAATTAGAAATTAGATTGACCCAAGTCCTAGTTGAACTAGGACTAGTTTTTCCTTGCACTTGGCTTATCCAATAAACCAATTGGACTTGATCCAATCAAGTCCAAAAAATCTAATTAAATCATATTTAATTAGACTTAATCTCACCCATTGGCTTAATCAAATTAAGCCAATTAGCAATCGAATTGCTAATCGATCCTCCTGCAACACTTGCACTGGGTTAAATGTCAATCGTATTGATCATTTAACCTAGAAGATTCTTAATCGTTGATCAACCATCTGATCGGATCATGAACTCTAATGTGTGTGACCTCATAGGTCCGAACCTAAGCCGGTAGCATAGGAACAAATTTCTATACCAATCGAAGTGACCATCTAGCAATGGTACCCGACGATCGGATAGGTCGAATGTGTAGAACAACATCCTTAGAACCCATGCGGATATAGTTTTCATATAATTCATCCCCTTGACCAAAATGATCATAGGACACCCCAGAGTTCAACTGTCAACTCTGATCAGGTTGTCCACATTGTATTTCAAAATATCAAATCCATCTGATGGATTACCCTGGCCAAGGTTTTGCTAAATTGAAATACAGCGACTCATTCTTCTCCAACTCTTGGAGTGGTCAATCCCATCTCGATCACACTCTGACTTCGCAAGTACTTGACTGTGCCCAGAAGCCTTCCGTCCCTGAATTAGAAATTCAGTTAGTCCAGTACCAAAGCACAGTGAGTTGCTTGCAAGTCACTGAGGCGATCTCAAGTCTAAGGGAACTTATACCTATATCCCATCAGAGACATTCTCGACAGCAGAATACTCTGGAGTTGGTCACGTTCAATGATGATGTACCCTTACATCTCACCTGTATGCCATACCAGTGTCTCCACACTCCTTGGTTAAGAGGACAACCAACCCATATGGCCTACAGCGACCTATGCTCGATAGAAGCTGTCGTCCTTATTAACAGCCTATCATTTGGTCGTGAACAGTTTTAAGGACTAATCGATAAATCCTCTCTTTATCGAACTTAAATAGTCCTAAGGACTTCATCATAACAACGGAGTTCATTAGAAGATGAAAGCTTATGATGAAAATGCCAAATATATTTTATTTATTAACAAATCAATTACAATACTTGGTTGCTCAACCGTCAACAGCTTGACGATTGGCTTTTTGGGACACATTTCCCAACAACTCCCACTTGTCCTAAAGCCACTCGGCACAGTATCTAATACCCATCTTCGACTTGTGGTTGTCGAACTCCTTTATTGCCAGGGCTTTAGTGAAGGGGTCGGCTAGGTTCTCCTTTCCATCGATCTTCTGAAGGTCGACGTCACCTCGATCCACGATCTTCAGACCAGGTGGAAGCGGCGCAAGATGTGCTTCGTCTGCTGATGTGCTTTGGGTTCCTTCACCTGAGCTATGGCACCAGTGCTGTCACAGTAGAGCAGGACTGGACCATCGAGGGAGGGTGCTACTTCGAGCTCAGTGATGGATTTCCTCAGCCACACAGCTTCCTTTGCAGCATCCGATGCTACGATGTACTCCGCTTCACAAACAGAGTCTGCCACAGTATGCTGCTTGAAACTCTTCCAGCAGATGGCTCCATCATTCAGAGTAAAGATATAACCCACACGCTCCTGCTGTCATCATGGTCAGATTGAAAGCTAGAGTCTGTGAACCCCACAAGTTTCAGATCTGACTTGCCATAAACCAACCATTGGTCCTTAGTATTTCTCAAATACTTAAGGATGGCTTTAAACACTTTCCAGTGATTCTCTCCTGGATCAGATTGGTATCTACTCACTACTCCTAGTGAGTATGCCACATCTGGTTTGTACATGTCATGGCGTACATGATAGATCCCACGACTGAAGCATATGGGACTCTACTCATACGCTCTCTCTCTTCAGGAGTTGTCGGACAATCCTTCTTAGAGAGAGAAATTCTTTGGCCTATCGGTAGATAGCCCTTCTTGGAATTCTCCATGCTGAACCTCTTCAGCACAGTGTCTATGTACATGGACTGGGATAACCCAAGCATCCTTTTAGATCTATCCATATAGATCTTCATCCCTAGGATGTAGGATGCTTCACCCAAGTCCTTCATGGAGAACTGTGATGATAACCAAACTTTTATTCCCTGTAGTGCGGGAATGTCATTCCCGATTAAGAGAATGTCATCCACGTACAAGACAAGGAATACCACAACTGGACCATTTGCCCATTTATAGATGCAGGGCTCTTCTCCATTCTTAATGAAGCCATACGTTTTGATCACCTTATCAAAATGCATGTTCCAACTCCGAGAAGCTTGCTTCAGTCCATAAATGGATCTCTGAAGCTTGCACACCTTGGACTCATCTGTGGATGTAAACCCCTCAGGTTGTATCATATACACCTCTTCAGTCAGCTCTCCATTCAGGAAAGCTGTCTTTACATCCATCTGCCAGATCTCATAATCCAGATGGGCAGCTATTGCAAGCATTATCCGAATAGATTTCGAGTATTGCCACAGGGAAAAATCTCGTCATAGTCAATACCATAACATTGACGATACCCCTTGGCATCCAGACGGGCTTTATAGGTCTCCACCTTTCCGTCTGCGCCCCTCTTCCTTTTGAAGACTCATTTACACCCAATGGGTTTAACCCCTTCAGGTGGGTCAACCAATGTCCATACATCGTTGACCTTCATGGACTCCATTTCAGATTTCATAGCTTCAAGCCATTTCTCGAATAAGGTCTCTGCATAGCATCTATATAGGTGATCGGATCCTCATTATTCTCATCAAGTTCGATGGGATCACCGTCCTGGACCAAGAAATCGTAGTATCTGTCCGGCTGACACGGTACTCTACCGGATCGCCTTAATGGTGCAGGTATATTGGGCTCCTGATGTGATCTAATCATATCCGACTCAGGTTCAGCTATTGGTGTCGGTCCTTCTACCTATTGAACTTCATCAAGTTCAACCTTAGAGGCAACGGTTCCTTCACCAAGGAACTCCTTTTCTAAAATGATTGCCTTAAGGCTGACGAACACCTTTTGTTCATCAGCATGGTAGAAAAAATATCCTTTTGTCTCTTTGGGGTACCCTATGAATGAGCATTTGTCAGACCTAGGTCCAAGTTTATCTGTGACTAATCGTTTGACATAGGCCGGGCACCCCCAGACCCTAAGGTGTGAAAGTACTGGCTTACGCCCTGTCCATATCTCATATGGAGTCTTAATTAAAGACTTACTTGGAATCCTATTTAACAGATAACAGGCCGATTCGAGTGCATATCTCCAGAAGGATATCAGCAAGCTAGCAAAAACCCATCATGGATCGAACCATGTCTAACAAAGTCCGATTCCTCCTTTCAAACACACCATTATGCTGTGGTGTTCCTAGAGGAGTCCATTGGGAGAGAATCCCATTCTCTCCTAGATATGTGAGAAACTCACTAGAAAGGTATTCTCCTCCTCGATCAGATCGAAGAGTTTTAATACTCTTTTCAGTTTTTTTTTCTACTTCACTTCAGAATCATTTGAACATTTCAAATGAATCCGACTTATGTTTCATCAAATAGACATATCCATATCGGGATAGGTCATCCGTGAAAGTTATGAAGTAGAAATATCCACCTCTAGCACTGGTGCTCATGGGCCCACATACATCAGTATGTAGTAGGCTCAAGAGCTCAGTAGCCCTCTCATCTTTTCCAGTAAAAGGTGACTTGGTCATTTTACCAAGAAGAAAGGACTCACAGGTTGGAAGTGATTCACAATCACTAACTTCGAGGATTTCCTCTTGAGTCAACCTGTTTATTCTATTCTTGTTTATATGACCTAGCCTACAGTGCCATAAGTAGATATCTGACACACTATCTAATCTAGGGTGCTTGCCAGTAGAATAGACTCTTATCAGGCTTGACCTTTTTGGTCTAGCTCTGCACTGATGTCCTAGCCTGAACTTGCACCTTCTTTACTTTCTTCTTCTTGTTCTTCTTCCCTTTCTTAAAAGGTCGAGAACCAGAAGATGAACCTCCCACTAAGTTCACCGACTCCTTGTGAAGTTGGTGATCCTTCTCAAAGTTCTGAAGCAACCCCAATAACCCGTGGTAGTTCTCTTCAGGCTTTGTCATTCTATAATGAGTGAGGAATGGGAGATAAGACTTGGGCAGCGAGTTCAGTATTGCATCTTTCCCAAGCTACTCATGCAAGAAAATCCGAGCTTGCTCAATCGTTCCATCAGCTCGATCATGTACAATACATGATCAGTGATAGAGGCATCATCCTGTATTTTGGCATTGAAGATGGCACAACTAGTCTTGTGCCTCTCTACGTCATCGGGTGTGTCAAAGGTATCCTCCAACACTTGAAGCATGTCCTTTGGCTGAGCCGTCTCAAATCTGTGACTGAACTCATCGCTCATGGCAGCCAGCATGATACAGTGCACCGTGGTCCGATCATTGAGCCACTTCTGGTAAGTATCTCTGACTGTTCCACGTGCATTGGCAGCTGGCTCCTCAGATGCAGGATCCATTATCACATATAGGATCCATTCATGCTCCAGGACTATCTTCAACTTTCGATACAGGTTATCGAAGTTGGGTGCCACCAACTTATCATTGTCCAACAATGATCGGAGCGATAGGGAAGTGGCCATATTTGCACAAAGGAGAACCATAACCTAATTAGTAATTGATTCATTAAATCTAAAGATTTAGACTTTAATCAAAAGGTTTCTCCCACTATTTTATTCGAATTGGTAGCCTCTACCTCCAATTCAAGGAATTACCCTAATTCCTTAGCGGGTACTAGAATCCACTTAGACTGCACACAAGCCCAACTTTGGTTGGCCAACCCATGTACATCTAGGGGTAGGTTCATAACCAATTGTTTCTCTAAACAATTTCTAGTAATTTTAATTTTGCCCCAGAAATCTAATCAGTAGGTTTTGGCCTCCACTGTAAGGATCCAGTTAGGTCCAACCATTAACATGATCATACATGGTGTATCTAACCAACGAATGATTAAGCCCAACTTTGGTTGGCTCACCTAACCACCATTAGAGAGACACTTCCAAGTCATCATATGATGAGTGATAATTCCATTAGTCAACAAGCACCAGGCCTTTGGGTCTGTAATGATTATTGAGTTAATGGACTCATTATCAAACACCTTAATGGAAGGCTATGACTCAGTTATCTCCATAACTTTATCATTTTAAGGACCTAATAATTTTAGAGGATTTAAATAATATAGAGGATGAAGTCAGATGAACCAGCTTATCATGATCCTCCCACTGGCTTCACCAAGTCAGCTTAAGGGAGACCAGGGCTGGTCTGGGAGCACCTAAATCAGTCACACTGATTTACCTAGCTGACATGGGTCAGCTCGAATAGTCAAGTGATCCAATCAAAACATAATTTCATCAAGAGGCCAGTTAAGTTCGATCAGTGGGAGGGTCTGCCAAAGCTTGCCTTAGACACCGTCAGAAATGGCTAGGTAAGCGGGCTCCCAATTAAAAACCATCGGTCTGGTTTACCTTAGACACCAACTGGTTTAATTAGTTTCGATTAGATCAACCTAACAGTTCGTGCTAGACCGCTTAGCCAAGAATCAAGTCCATTTGGTTCTCATTAAAGACATGGACTTGACCAACTACAACTATTGTAATTGATCTAGAGAATCCTTGACCTAATCTAAGACAACAATTGATTAGATTTAGTCAATTCTCTAATTAAGTCCATCTTCAATCTAACCATAGGTCTAACCCAATTAATGGACCTAATTCCCGCTAACCCATTAACCCAATGTATTATGGTTTGTATCTTAGGTTCTTCAATTCACAATCCTAGAACCTATTCAAACAACTTCTTAATTCTTAATTAAGTTTTGGGCTGAGGGTTGGGTTTGGCTTTTCAAAAAATAATTTTCATATTATAAAATAATTTTATAATATGATTCTATCAATCATATTGCATGTTTGATTCATAATCAAGATGCAAGTGAAATAAACATGAAACTACTTTAGATCTAATCTAAACAGGTTCATGTAATTGAAACAATTTCAACTTTAAACAATTTCTTTGCACAAAAATTATTAACAAAGAGATTTTATTTCAGATTTAAACATCTTTTAAATCTAATAAATTATAAATTTAATCTAGATCATATCTAACAAATTTATGATTAAAGATAGATCTACACAAACTAGGACAACCTTTGCACTGTAAGGGGTAAACCTTACAGTAGGACAACCTTGCAGTTTGTGATTGATCTAAAATTTTAATTTCAGATTTAATAATCAGATTATAAATTAGATCTAATCTAAAAAATAATCTAAGCATGTATAAATAATCATGTAATAAAGAACCTAGGCTCTGATACCAATTGAAGGAACCAGATCTAGGGTTCCAGGGTTAGATCTTGAAAAAGAGGGTTAGATCTTGAAACTTTTTCAAGATCATACAGCGGAAGACTAAAATAAATCAAAATTTATTTTCTAAGATCAGAAAATCTTTAGATCTAAGATCCTATTACATGATTATTACATGGCATTAAATCAGAAATTAAAATATATAAATATAGCATGAACTACATGTTGATCATATTAACATGTTTCTATACTACATCTAATGTATGTATTAAACAATAGATAAGATCTATTACCTTGCAAGTTAGACATTCTAACCTTGCTGATCTAGGCTTGAGGATGATGTTGCAAGCCGCACACGCATCCGGCCTCTAGGAGTCATCCACACGAGCCCACGAATCTCGATCAGAAATCCTGCTTCAGGAAATCAGCACAGTATGCTAGTACTGTGCTGATCCTTCTTTGATGGTTGATTAGGTGCCTCCTTCTTCTTGATTTGGACTCTTCCAAAGATGGAAAGTAGAAGGAGGAGTTTCAGATCTGAGACACTCTCAGAAAACTCAAGATGGAGGGAGGAAACATATGAAAACAAAAACCCAAGAAGAAGACCCTCTTCTTCTTCACGTTTTTCTCTCTAGACACCCAAACTTGCATCTTTTATATCTCCCTGACCCAAAGGTATTTATTTATAATTTTTGGATGTCACAAAGGTCTCTCAAATCTATAATTTCTCCTAAAATTTCACAAAGAAACTTATCTTATAGAGAGATATGATAGAGTCCTTGTCTAGGTCAAACACCTAGTCAAGGCTTATCCAAACATGGCAAGTTAAGAGACGCCCAACTCTTGAGCACCTCCTTCATATTTTCATGTATGGATCAATAGAAAAGGGTGCACAATTTATACCCTAAAAGCCATAAAAATTCCAAAAAAAATTTGGATAAATTCGGTGCAAAATTGAAAGAGTTTTGGATTTCTAAAACTCTATCTCATAGAATTCAAAATCCAAACTTATTCCTTTTAGATTTGATCCAAACCACCTTCCATGTAAGAAAGAAGAGAGGAGACCTTTTGTGAATGTGGGAGAGATCTGGGAGAGGGCTTTTGTTGCACAAAATAAGTGGAGATTGGCGTTGAATAAGAGAGAGGGCGTGGAGAAGGATTATGTGGCGCAAGGTGGAATCCTAGTCTTACTAGGATTCTGTCTTATGACTTGTTTTAATTTGGTTTCCCAAACAAAATCAAATCAAAATTAGATCAACCCAATTAAAATAGGTCTTAACCCAATTAAGAACCTAATTTAATCAGATTAAATTAGATTTAAATCTGATTTAATTTTCTAATCAAATTAGAAATTAGATTGATCCAAGTCCTAGTTGAACTAGGACTAGTTTTTCCTTGCACTTGGCTTATCCCATAAACCAATTGGACTTGATCCAATCAAGCCAAAATAAATCTAATAAAATAATATTTAATTAGACTTAATCTCAACCCATTGTCTTAATCAAATTAAGCCAATTAGCAATCGAATTGCTAATCGATCCTCCTGCAACACTTGCACTGGGTTAAATGTCAATCGTATTGATCATTTAACCCTAGAACGATTCTTAATCGTTGATCAACCATCTGATCGGATCATGAACTCTAATGTGTGTGACCTCATAGGTCCGAACCTAAGCCGGTAGCATAGGAATAAATTTCTATACCAATCGAAGTGACCATCTAGCAATGGTACCCGACGACCGGATAGGTCGAATGTGTAGCACAACATCCTTAGAACCCATGCAGATATAGTTTTCATATAATTCATCCCCTTGACCAAAATGATCATAGGACACCCCAGAGTTTAACTGTCAACTCTGATCAGGTTGTCCACATTGTATTTCAAAATATCAAATCCATCTGATGGATTACCCTGGCCAAGGTTTTGCTAAATTGAAATACAACGACTCATTCTTCTCCAACTCTTGGAGTGGTCAATCCCATCTCGATCACACTCTGACTTCGCAAGTACTTGACTGTGCCCAAAAGCCTTCCATCTCTGAATTAAAAATTCAATTAGTCCAGTACCAAAGCATAGTGAGTTGCTTGCAAGTCACTGAGGCGATCTCAGGTCTAAGGGACACTTATACCTATATCCCATCAGAGATATTCTCGACAGTAGAATACTCTGGAGTTGGTCACGTTCAATGATGATGTACCCTTACATCTCACCTGTATGCCATACCAGTGTCTCCACACTCCTTGGTTAAGAGGACAACCAACCCATATGGCCTACAGCGACCTATGCTCGATAGAAGCTGTCGTCCTTATTAACAGCCTATCATTTGGTCGTGAACAGTTTTAAAGGACTAATCGATAAATCCTCTCTTTATCGAACTTAAATAGTCCTAAGGACTTCATCATAACAACGGAGTTCATTAGAAGATGAATGCTTATGATGAAAATGCCAAATATATTTTATTTATTAACAAATCAATTACAATACTTGGTTGCTCAACCGTCAACAGCTTGACGATTGGCTTTTTGGGACACATTTTCCAACACGGAGCTCGGCTCCCGTAGGAGTCCGGGTGGAGTCTTCCTCACTGTAGAAGTTGTGGACGGAGCCCGGCTCCCGTAGGAGTTCGGGCGGAGTCTTCTTTGCTGTAGAAGTTGTGGACGGAGCCCGACTCCCGTAGGAGTCCGGGCAGAGCCTTCCTGCAATTGAAATCAATGATAAAGTTTAGCTCTCGTAGGAGTCCGGACAAGGCTTACCAGCAGTTGGAGTTGGTGACGGAGCCCGACTCCCATAGGAGTCCGGGCGGAGTCTTCCTTGCTGTAGAAGTTGTGGATGGAGCCCGGCTCCCGTAGGAGCCCGGGCGGAGTCTTCCTTGCAGTAGAAGTTGTGGACGGAGCCCAGCTCCCGTAGGAGTCCCGGCAGAGTCTTCCTTGTTGTAGAAGTTGTGGATGGAGCCCGGCTCCCTTAGGAGTCCGGGCAGAGTCTTCCTTGCTGTAGAAGTTGTGGTCGAAGCTCGACTCCTGTAGGAGTCCGGGCGGAGTCTTCCTTGCAGTAGAAGTTATGGACGGAGCCAGGCTCCCGTAGGAGTCCGGACGGAGTCTTCCTTGCTGTAGAAGTTGTGGACGGAGCCCGGCTCTCGTAGGAGTCCGGGCGGAGTCTTCCTTGCTGTAGAAGTTGTGGACGGAGCCCGGCTCCCGTAGGAGTCTGGATGGAGTCTTCCTGCAATTGAAATCAAAGACGAAGTTTGGCTCCCGTAAGAGTCCGGACAAGGCTTACCAGCAGTTGGAGTCGGTGACGGAGCCCGGCTCCCGTAGGAGTCCGAACAAGGCTTACCAGCAGTTAGAGTCGGTGATGGAGCCCGGCTCCCGTAGGAGTCTGGACAAGGCTTACCAGCAGTTGGAATTGGTGACGGAGCCTGGCTCCCGTAGGAGTCCGGACAAGGCTTACCAGCAGTTGGAGTCGGTGACGGAGCTCGGCTCCCATAGGATTTTGGGCGGAGTCTTCCTCGCTGTAGAAGTTATGGACGGAGCCTGGCTCCCGTAGGAGTCCGGGCGGAGTCTTCCTTGCTGTGGAAGTTGTGGACGGAGCCCGACTCCCGTAGGAGTCCGGGCGAAGCCTTCCTGTAATTGAAATCAAAGACGAAGTTCGGCTCCCGTAGGAGTCCGGACAAGGCTTACCAGCAGTTGGAGTTGGTGATGGAGCCCGGCTCCCGTAGGAGTCCGGGCGGAGTCTTCCTTGCTGTAGAAGTTGTGGATGGAGCCCGACTCTCGTAGGAGCCCGGGCAGAGTCTTCCTTGCAGTAGAAGTTATGGACGGAGTTCGGCTCCCGTAGGAGTCCGGGTGGAGTCTTCCTTGCTGTAGAAGTTGTGGACGGAGCCCGGCTCCCGTAGGAGTCCGGGCGGAGTCTTCCTTGCTGTAGAAGTTGTGGATGGAGCTCGACTTCCGTAGGAGTCCGGGCGGAGTCTTCCTTGCTGTAGAAGTTATGGACGGAGCCCGGCTCCCGTAGGAGTCCGGGCGGAGCGACGGGAGTTCACCAACTGTAGTCGAAAGTCGGAAGAGACTTGCGAGGGTCGATCCTGCCAAGAACTTCGGTCGAGGGTATTTTATACCCAACAACAATTATGATTAACCTAGTGGCATGGGTTAGCTCGAATTATTAGCCATCTCAAATCGAACTGGGTCGACACATATGTCCAGGTAAGTGAGACCGGTGGAAGGGATATGCCATTAACTCGACAGGAACGCATTCGAGTCGAGTAGCTCCTAATTAAAAACCAATCGATTGTATCCCCAACTTACCTTAGACACCAAATTGTCGAACCAGAACCAAATAGATTAGCCTACAATCCAGGCTCTAACCACTGAGCTAAATTAGGTCTTAACTTGATCGAGTCACATCTGAATGTGATTTGATCTTGACCTAGACTTAATCCTATTAGGCTGGTCAATTATTAGCTTTCATGATCCTACCTAACCAACTTTTGATCGGTTTGATCAACTGCTAGACCTAATTGAGCTATCCAAGCCCAAACCCAATTTTATGAAAATGACTTAGATCTGAAATTCTCAATTTTAGATCTAATTAGATTTCATAAGCTTAATTCATTAATCAAGTCTTGGGTTCATAAACAAAACATGTAAAATAAATCCTAGGATTTCAAGATCTAGGATTTTGCAGAAAAGTAAATTTGATTTCTGATTAAGGATGAACGTGCAGCACCCCGACACGTCATAAGAACACCCCATTGAATTGGAGGAGAGGGTCTTAAACCCTACTTTGTTCTTATGACCGGACAGCCATAAAGAACACCTTAATCAGAAATATTAATTTAACTACAAAACTAGTTAGATCTAAGTTACATATCACATATATAATTTTAGATCTAACTTATACATGCTTTGCATATATCTCATGTATTAAAATCTGATCTAATTAGCATATTTTTAGATCTGATACATCACATGCAACATCTAAAAAATAAGATTTAAATTGAACTATTCAATATGAAATCTATTCTAGACAGTTACTAGAAAATTCTACAACTAGTCTAGACATGCAACAGATCAATCTTATGTATTAATTAAATTTTATTTTTTATTTTCTAATTTGAATATAATATTTATAATATCAAAAAAATAGAGAATAAATTAGATCTAATTTATATTTTAATCATATTAAAATATAAAACTATAAGACTATTCATAGATTAAACTACTCCTAGTCTAATCATGCATCTCATACATGTTAGATCTACTTAAATTTAATTTTAAATTTTTTGATTTTAAATTCTATCACATCTGATGTGACATCTAAAATCTATCAATATCAGATAAATAAAAATAAAAATTAGATCTAAATTAGATCTGAAATAGAGCCATCAACCTGGCTCTGATATCAGTTGAAGGAAAAAACTAGCTTTTTCCGCCATAGGATCTACCAGATCTAATGAGATCTGGGAAGAAATATTTCAAAAAAAATCCTATGATTACACAAGGAGACTAGGTCAACTCAGTTTAAAACTGGATCGACTTAATAATTATGCGAGCACGATTCAAGAAGTTTCAGATCTAAAAATTTTTGCATAATACTAAAATAAAATCAATCATAATATTTTTAGATTATATCTAAAACTTTTATTATTCAAAATTTTATTTTTTTATGATTAAAATAATTTAAATTATATAGATTAGATATTTTATTTTTCATACAACTTTGTATCACATACGACAGATCTAGAATTTCAAGATGTAGGATTTTGCAGAAAAATAAGTTCTTCCTTTCACATTCTTCTTCATGGGATCTAATCAGATGGTACCTCTACATATCATAAGAGCACCCCATCGAATGAGAAGAGAGGGCTTTTAAACCTTTCTTGTGCCTATGATCGGACGGTCTAGCGATTAACCCAATCCAAGTACTAGCTAATCGGATCATCTAATCTAATCATATATCATATATACATAAATTTAGATCTAAACTAAATTATATCAGATCTAATTATAACTTTAGATCTCATCTAAATCAGATCATAAGCATCATATGTAGGACATAAAATCAAATTTTATCAATGATCAGCACAAACTAGGATTAACCTGTTCATTGTAAAGGTTAAACCTTACAGCAGGACAACCTTATATCAGTTTTTGTGATCTATCATTAATAAAATTCAGATCCAAGATATCATATATTAGATTTAAATAAAATTAAATTTAGATTTAATATGTACATATAACATTTCATAATGAACCCAGGCTCTAATACCACTATTGGTAAATGTAGGTGATTTCATGCATGTATTTTGATTTTTTTTTGAATAAATTACAGTGAAAGATAAGTAGATTAATCTAATTAATCTAACTTGCATATGATCTAATCATCAAATTAACCTATTCTAGGATCTATGACATGATATGTTGTATATAAAATCTAAAAAACACTGAAGATAAAATTAGTTTGTATGCATATGAGCAGTAGATCATATCTACTTCTAATCTGAGTTCAGAACTTGATATTTAAGCATAGATTGATGATCACCACTGCTGAGAGATATAGTAGAAAGGATCCTTGCGGTTTGTCCAGCCGAACATGCATCCGATCTCTATGAAAAATTCACTTGAAGCTTCGATCTGATCGGTCTTCTCGAGCATGCTAGCTCACGCGAAGATCTTTTTCTTGGCTAATCTGGATCTTTTCTTCAAATCTCTAGAATCTTTCTAGAGATTGAAGATGAATTCTAGAGAATATGAGGATGTGAAAGAAGAAAGGAGAAGAAGCAATTTTTTCTCATATTTTTCTCTCTTCCCAAACCCTGAGGACCAAAACCTAGAATTCAGCTTTTGCGCTAACCCAAAGAGAGAGGACTCTCTTCCTCTTTTTCACACCATGAACCAATGCCCCAAGCCTCTTCACATGAAGAACCCTTCTTCTAGTATCTTACACAAACAAAAGAAACCATGAAAGTCCCTTTTATAGGCATGTAAGGAGGTGGGGTGAAGAGTCCAAGAGATCATGGACTCTTGATATGTTGTCATCCCTACTCAAAAATTCATGCCAAAACATGCCAAAAAAATATGGGATGCCTCTTTCCATATTTTTTTATTGTAAAATAGTTATCTAGATGATTTTTCACTAAAAATATCCTCAAAATATCACACATATAAGGAGAAAAAAATAATTTCGCGGCAAGGTCTTAGAGATAATGGTCAAACATTATCTATATGGTATCCTATTTCAAATCAGATTCGAACATACCATTTAAAACTTGATCATACCCAAATTTGGATGTGAGATAGAGAAGGGAAAGAACTCTTTGGTATAAGAAAATCTCATTCAAAAACTATTTATGCATGAGGATATATGGCATCAAAGTGGGAGGCACATGGGAGAAGAGTCCTATTCCAATAAGGATTATTAATTTTTTTATTTGAATCCAAACCAAATCACATATAGTTTAACCCAAATAAAATATATAAAATCTAATCTAATTAGATTCATAAATATTTAATCAAATTTTAATCAAATTAAAAATTGATTGAACCAAAATCTTGATCAAATTAGAGATAATTCTTCCTTAGCGATTAGGTTATCTCATAACCTAATCGATCAAACCTAATTGAATCTAATTCTATTTTATTTTATTTTTAATCCTTTTTAATAATCAAATTAAGCTAATCAATAATCTAGTTACTAATTAATCTTTTATTAATTTATTAATACTTGGTGAATTAATTTATTGTAACTTTTGCGTAAGGTTAACCATCAATCGAATTGACGATTGAGCCCTTGAATGATTCTTAATCGTTGATCAGCCACATGATCAGTCAGAAATTTCTTTTAAGTATGACTCCATAGGTTCGAACCTAAGCTAGTAGCATAAGAATAACTTTCTAAATCATTCAATGTAACCATCTAGCAATGGTGACCCGATGTCCCTATAGGTTGTGTTGGTGCAAAAATCCGCTTGCACCGAAGAAGCTGGAGTTGAGGGAGTCGCGGTCACCGTCGGGACCTGCAAAAGAAGTCTAAACCGGAGGTGGGGTTGCTCCGGCAAGACCCTCCGATGCTAAAGTCAGTTCTCTGCCTCAACAAGAATGGAGTGCTCGAACGAAAATTTTAGCAAAGTTTTTAGGTAAAAACGAGAGCTTATAGAATAACGTATCTGGGGTTTCCCTTTTATAGATGGAGGGGGCAATAAATTGATAGCGACGCCTGTAACCGTCTGGTCGTGGGCCGCCCAGAGTCAGGGAGAATTTATTGCGGAGGGTAGTGGAGTGGGATCGTGGCTATCGCCGTGGCTCGCTATGTGGAATCAGTTACGGGGAATCGAGCGGCGTCTGCTGTCGTGACTCGTTAGGAAGTGGTGGACTCGCACAGAATCCACCGCAGGGAGTGGAGCAGAGTCGTGGCCATTAATATAGCCTGTCAGGGAGTAATGGGGCTACGCAGGGTCCGCCGCAAGGAGTGGAGCAGTGGTGTCCGTTACTGTGGCTTGTCAGGGGATCCAGACTTGTTGGCCGAAGTTCGGTTGGAGTTGGTAGCGAGGTCCGGCACCCATAGGAGATTGGATGAGGTCTTCCCGCAGTCGGGATAGAAGACGGAGTCTGACTCTCGTTAAAGTCCGAACGCAGTCTTCTTGCAGTTGGGGGTCGTAGACGGAGCCTGGCTCCGTAGGAGTCCGGGCGGAGTCTTCCTTGCTGTAGAAGTCATGGACGGAGCCCGGCTCCCGTAGGAGTCCGGGCAGAGTCTTCCTTGCTGTAGAAGTCGTGGACGGAGCTCGGCTCCCGTAGGAGTCCGGATGGAGTCTTCCTTGCTGTACAAGTCATGGATGGAGCCCGACTCCTGTAGGAGTCCGGGCACAGTCTTTCTTGCTGTAGAAGTCGTGGACGGAGCTCGGCTCCCGTAGGAGTCCGGGCGGGGTCTTCCTTGCTGTAGAAATCATAGACGGAGCCCGGCTCCCGTAAGAGTCCGGGTGGAGTCTTCCTTGCTGTAGAAGTCATGGACGGAGCCCGGCTCCCGTAGGAGTCCGGGCGGAGTCTTCCTTGCTGTAGAAGTCGTGGACAGAGCCCGGCTCCCGTAGGAGTCCGGGCGGAGTCTTCCTTGCTGTAGAAGTCATGGACGGAGCCCGACTCCCGTAGGAGTCCGGGCGGAGTCTTCCTTGCTGTAGAAGTCATGGACGGAGCCCGACTCCTATAGGAGTCCGGGCGGAGTCTTCCTTGCTGTAGAAGTCATGGACGGAGCCCGACTCCTGTAGGAGTCCGGGCAGAGTCTTCCTTGCTGTAGAAGTCATGGATTGAGCCCGACTCTCGTAGGAGTCTGGGCGGAGTTTTCCTTGCTGTAGAAGTCGTGGACGGAGCTCGGCTCCCGTAGGAGTCTGGGTGGAGTCTTCCTTGCTGTAGAAGTCGTGGACGGAGCCCGGCTCCCGTAGGAGTCCGGGCGGAGTCTTCCTTGCTGCAGAAATCATGGACGGAGCTCGGTTCCCGTAGGAGTCCGGGCGGAGTCTTCCTTGCTGTAGAAGTCATGGATGGAGCCCGGACTCCTACTCATGGATGGAGCCCGGCTCCCGTAGGAGTGCGGGCAGAGTCTTCCTTGCTGTAGAAGTCGTGGACGGAGCCCGGCACCCGTAGGAGTCCGGGCGGGGTCTTCCTTGCTGCAGAAATCATGGACGGAACCCGGCTCCCATAGGAGTCCAGGCGGAGTCTTCCTTGCTGTAGAAATCGTGGGCGGAGCCCGACTCCCGTAGGAGTCCGGGCGGGGTCTTCCTTACTGTAGAAGTCATGGACGGAGCCCGGCTCCCGTAGGAGTCCGGGCGGAGTCTTCCTTGCTGCAGAAATTGAGGACAGAGCCCGGCTCCCGTAGGAGTACGGCGGAGTCTTCCTTACTGTAGAAGTCGTGGACGGAGCCCGGCTCCCGTAGAAGTCCGGCGGAGTCTTCCTTCCTGTAGAAGTCATGGACAGAGCCCAGCTCCCGTAGGAGTCCGGCAGAGTCTTCCTTGCTGTAGAAGTTGTGGACAGAGCCCGGCTCCCGTAGGAGTTCGGGCGGGGTCTTCCTTGCTGCAGAAATCATGGACGGAGCCCGGCTCCCGTAGGAGTCCGGGCGGAGTCTTCCTTGCTGTAGAAGTCGTGGACGGAGCCCGGCTCCCGTAGGAGTCCAGACGGAGTCTTCCTTGCTGTAGAAGTCGTGGACGGAGCCCGGCTCCCGTAGGATTCCGGGCGGAGTCTTCCTTGCTGTAGAAGACATGGATGGAGCCCGGCTCCCGTAGGAGTCCGGGCGGAGTCTTCCTTGCTGTAGAAGACATGGACGGAGCCCGACTCCCGTAGGAGTCCGGGCGGAGTCTTCCTTGCTGTAGAAGTCATGGACGGAGCCGGCTCCCGTAGGAGTTCGGGCAGAGTCTTCCTTGCTGTAGAAGTCATGGACGGAGCCCGGCTCCCGTAGGAGTCCGGGCGGGGTCTTCCTTGCTGCAGAAATCGTGGACGGAGCCCGGCTCCCGTAGGAGTCCGGGCGGAGTCTTCCCTGCTTTAGACGTCGTGGACGGAGCCCGGCTCCCGTAGGAGTCCGGGCGGAGTCTTCCCTGCTGTAGACGTCGTGGACGGAGCCCGGCTCCCGTAGGAGTCCGGGCGGAGCGACGGGAGCTCACCAACAGTTGTTGAAAGTCGGAAGAGACTCGCGAGGGTCGACCCTGCCATGAACTTCGGCCTTGGGTATTTTATGCCCAACACCAGTCCCCCCACTTTTGAGTTTGAATTTCGAATGAAGGAAGTACGGAGAGGTTGTCGCAGCCGAAGTTCTCCCCCTGACGTCCGGGCGCAACCATCCTCGGATATGTCGGCATGTAATGCGCGCATGCCAGAGTCCTTTTTTCGATTAGGGCGACCCGAAGAGTCTTTTCGGGACTCCCACCGAGATGCAATCCCAAGCGTCGCGCCATGAAAATTTGCGAACAGTCAATCCTCGATAGCGGCGAGCGGGACATGCAGGACACGTGGTAAGCGTCGGTTGGTCTAGAGACGCCCGCCATCATAATCGCGCTAAGATCCGCTGCCTATTTAAATCCCTACGCTTCCTTCGGGGTTTTACTCCGCCAAAAGGACGGCACCTTTCTTTCGTCTGAGAGCCTAGCTACTCAGCCACTCCCTCGGTGCCCCTGTCAACTCCGAGCGTCCTCCACGCCAGTCTTTGCCATCTTCAGCCCCCCGATTCCTCTCTAAGGGGTTTCCCCGCCATGTCCTCCACTCCGGAGGCCATCCTCAAGGGGATGTCAAGGGCTTGGAGGAAGGCAAGGAGGAGAACTGCGGTCCGCAAGTTCCCCGGTCATCGAGCGACCGCTGAAGGTCCCCATCGTTTCAAAGGGGGATCGAGGAAGAATTCCTTCAACAACAGGGGTTTAATAACGGGACCGCCGGTAAAGGCGTTCTGCCCGAGAATTTTGGAGTAGCAAGATGGGGTGATACCGGTCAGGAGGGCAGAGCTGTTGTCACAAGCTGTAGCGGGATCCTTGATGTCGTTGGGGTTGGGGGACCAGAAGCGGTCGGCATCGACGGTGGGGCAGTAGAACTTGTTGCGGGGATGGTGGAAGTAGCGCATGCCGACCTTGCTGGAGCATTTTGGACGGTGTCTGTCACGGAGCATTCGGTGATGGCGCATATCTCTGGCGCCACCGCTGCCTCCACGGTGACTCCGGTTCTTCTTGAAACAGGTCTTCGTCGCTGCTGCCGTTGCCCTTACTGCCCCCTGAAATCTATCCCATCCTTTTTCCCCCGGGGTTGGGACTTCGGAGGTGGAGCGAAACAAGACGGGGCGAGAGCCGATAGGCCTGCCACACACGCTGGAAAATGCGGCTGGGAAGGACAGAAACGGGAAGAGAAGTTTGCAGCGTGAAGCGGCCTCCGGTGTATCCTTTCCAAGCCGTGTTCTCAGGCCTTGTAATAATGTATTCTTTTCTGGCCCTCCGGGTCTTGTAACGTACATCTTGTTAGTTGAAAAATGAGAAGGAGATTTTGTTACCTCATCCACACTTTGCATCGAATTGTTGTCTGTCGAACTTCCTTCCTTTTCTCATCTTTTCTTCTTCTTCTTTTTTTTTTTTTTTTTTTTAACGTCATCCTAAGGCCATCGATGGCCCTTTTATTCGTGTTGACTTATCGTTTGCCAAGCTCCTTTTCAATTTTTGCATCATTCGAAGATACCCGGTTGCCATCGCATCGACCCATCTTCTCCGTCAGTGGCCACAGACTCACTTGGGGGCCATTCGGGCTTGGTGTCCCCCTCAGGGCTTGAGCTCGGAGGTCCGAGCTTCCGTCACCCTGAGGAAGTTGTCCTACCTTGGATTTGCGTCGAAAGCTTCCTTGAAAGCTGGGACTCCTGATGGGAGCCCCAATCCCTGCTGTGGTGGGTTCTCTGCACCTTAGATGCTATTTATTTTCCAATCGTCGCTGATGTGGTCCATCGCCTTCTTTTTTCTTTTTCGCTTGGAATTTTTCCTCCGCTCTCAGTGAGGCCACGGGAGTTCGGCTCCCGTAAGTGAAGTCGGGGTGAAGTTCGGCTCCCGTGGGAGTCTGGGCGAAGATCACCGACAGTTGAAGTTAGTGACGAAGCCCGACTCCCGTAGGAGTCCGGACGGAGTCCTCCCTATGATTGGAGTTGCGGACGGAGCCCGGTTCCCGTAGGAGTCCGAGCCTTCGACTTCACTCAATCTAGGGAGAGGTTCTCCTTCTGTCCTTAGCAGGGCTGTGGGGGCGCGTATGGGCGTAGCAGGGCCTCTCCCCCCATCCGGTCTAAATAGAACCGGGCCTTCGACTTTGCTCAAGTTAGGGCGAGGTTTTCCTCCTGTTCTTAACAGGGCTGTGGGGGCGTATATGGGTGTTGCAGGGCCTCTCCTCCCATCTGATCTAAATAGAACCGGGCCTTCGACTTTGCTCAAGTTAGGGCGAGGTTTTCCTCCTGTCCCTAACAGGACTGTGGGGGCGCATATGGGCATTGCAGGGCCTCTCCCCCCATCCGGTCTAAATGGAACCGGGCCTTCAACTTTGCTCAAGTTAGGGCGAGGTTTTCCTCCTATCCCTAACAGGGCTGTGGGGGCGCATATGGGCATTGCAGGGCCTCTCCCCCCATCTGGTCTAAATGGAACCGGGCCTTCAACTTTGCTCAAGTTAGGGCGAGGTTTTCCTCCTGTCCCTAACAGGGCTGTGGGGGCGTATATGGACGTTGCAGGGCCTCTCCCCCCATCCGGTCTAAATGGAACCGGACCTTCGACTTTGCTCAAGTTAGGGCGAGATTTTTCTCCTGTCCCTAACAGGGCTGTGGGGGCGCATATGGGCGTTGCAGGGCCTCTCCCCCCATCCGGTCTAAATGGAACCGGGCCTTCAACTTTGCTCAAGTTAGGGCGAGGTTTTTCTCCTGTCCCTAACAGGGCTGTGGGGGCGCATATGGGCATTGTAGGGCCTCTCCCCCCATCCGGTCTAAATGGAATCGGGCCTTCGACTTTATCGGGATGAGGTTTCCCTTTCATTTCTAATGCATCCAGTTTAGACTTCTTTTGCAGGTCCCGATGGCGACCGCGACTCCCTCAACTCCAGCTTCTCCGGCACAAGCGATTTTTGCACCAACAGGATTGGCGCTAGATGAAGGGGCCTGTGTCTTCGCAGCATCCTTGTTCTTAAAGGAGCGCTCAACGGGACCGCCTCTGGTCATCTTCTCCATCACCCACTCCTCCTTTCCCCCACTGGATCCTCGCCTGATGCCTTCTCGCGAAGTATCCGCGCAGCTACCCACGGCCTCCGCAACCATATCTCGGACCCCGGTCTCGCCTCTGGTTTTCCAGGCCTCGCACCCTCTGGCTATGGCCACCGGCATGGAGTGGCCGGGCGATCGGCCTCCGACGGATTTCGCCAACACCATCTCGGGAGGATCCCGACAGAAAACGACCAACATACCGGCCGTATCCCCCAAGCGGCAAAAGACTGAAGAGCCCATAACCTTTACCGAAGAAGACACTCAGGGAGTCCAATTTCCTTATAACGATGCGGCCATAGTTTCCTTGAATATAGCAAATTACGACGTCCGTCGCATTCTTGTCGACAATGGAAGTTCGGTCGACATCTTGTTCTACGACGCCTTATCAAGAATGTCCACTCTTGACAGCCATCTGAGGCCGATCAGCTCCCCTTTGGTAGGGTTTACCGACGACGCCATTCCGACGGAAGGAATAATAACTTTGACTGTGGCCACAGGTCAATATCCAAGGCAATCCAGGGCCCTGGTGAATTTCTTGGTGGTGAAGGCACCATCCGCCTACAATGCAATCCTCGACCGACCTGGCCTCAATACTCTCTGAGCCATCGTATCGACCTACCATTTGAAGTTGAAGTTCCCCACCAACCAGGGGACCAGAGAGGTCCGGGGAGACCAAGCCCTGGCCAAACACTGCTACAATATAGCCTTGCGAAGAAGCGATCAATCTGACTCCTGCCCCGTCGATGGACTGGATGCTCGTGATGACCTCACCGAAGAGAGGGGTGCCCCAATCGAAGATCTGGTACCAATCTCTTTGAACGACGGGAACGCGGAGCATATAGCGATGATCGGCTCCAACCTAGGGGAGGAGGTGCGGACGCATCTCATTGATTTTCTATGAAGGAATGCGGATATTTTCGCTTGGGTTCCAGCAGACATGCTGGGGATTGACACGGAAGTCATGGAGCATCATCTGACCGTCGATCCACAGCATCGACCGACAAAAAAAAAAATCGAAGTCATGCTCTGGAGAGGCAGAAGGCGATAGACGAGGAAGTGGATAAGCTCCTTAAGGCCGGATTCATTAAGGAAGTCAATTATCCTGATTGAATTTCCAACGTTGTCCTGGTAAAAAAAGCAAACGGCAAGTGGAGGATGTGCATAGATTTCAAAAAGCTGAATAAGACCTGTCCGAAGGATAGCTACCCCCTTCCCAGAATCGATCAACTGGTGGATGCGACCTCGGGCCATGAGCTCCTCACCTTCATGGACGCGTTCTCCGGCTATAATCAAATTAGAATGGCGCTGGAAGACGAGGAAAAGATAGCTTTCATCACTAATCGTGGCCTTTACTGTTACAGGGTCATGCCTTTCGGCCTCAAGAATGCGGGCGCGACCTACCAATGATTGGTGAACAAAATCTTCAAGGAGCAGATCAGCCGTAACATGGAGGTCTACGTGGATGATATGCTCGTAAAAAGCAAATCTCCCAGAGATCATGTCGTCGACCTCGAGGAGACCTTCGACGCCCTCCGGAAATATAGAATGAAGCTGAACCCAACTAAATGCACTTTCGGCGTAACCTCAGAAAAATTTTTGGGCTTCATAGTATCAGAGCATGGGATCGAGGCCAATCCAGTGAAAATTCACGCCATCCAGGAGATGGCCACCCCAAAGTCGATAAAAGAGGTTCAGGACCTCACGGGGAGGATAGCGGCCCTTAATCGCTTCGTCGCAAGGTCGGCCGAACGGTGCTTGCCCTTCTTTCAAACCCTCAAGCAGCCGAAGAACTTCTATTGGACCTCTGAGTGCCAACAGGCGTTCGAAGAACTAAGGAGCTACCTTGGCTCACCCCCACTGTTAGCAAAGCCTGAGCCTGGGGAGGAGCTATTTTTATACCTGGCGGTCTCTCCCATGGCTCTCACGGCCATCCTTGTCAAAGAAGAGGCGAAGGTCGAGCGGCCGATCTACTACGTCAGTCGCGCTTTGAGGAACGTCGAGACCAGATACACCAAATTAGAAAAACTAACTTACGCCTTGTTGATCGCAGCCCGAAGGCTCCGGCCCTATTTTCAAGGACACACCATGACGCTGCTCACTGATCAACCGATCAAGGCAATCTTGCACCGAGCGGACACCTCTGGGAGGATGGCAAAATGGACGATCGAGCTCACAGAATTCGACATCAACTATCGACCCAGGCCAGCAGTGAAGGCCCAAATATTGGTAGATTTCATAGTAGAGTGTACCATCCTAGAGGAGGCTGAACCTGAACAAAGCAAAGTTGACGACCTGAAGTCCCAACCGAACTCCTCCAAAGAAGAGGCCGATCCCTTTGATCGCTTTTGGGCCCTCTATGTGGATGGATCTTCCAACATGTCGGGCGCAGGTGTAGGCCTGATCTTGGTCAGTCTGGAGGGAGTCATCGTGGAATACGCTCTATGTTTTGAGTTCCCCGCAACAAACAACGGAGCGAAATACGAAGCTCTGATCGCAGGACTAAGGATAGCCAAAGAGCTGGGAATAAGTTAGCTCCGGGTGCACAGTGACTCTCAACTAGTGGTGGGGCAAGTCAGCGGGAGTTACGAGGTGCGGGAGGACAGTATGGCCAAATACCTTGAGAAGGTAAAGGAGCTCACCCCCGCCTTTAGCAGCTTCAACATTAGACAGATCCCGAGGTTGGAAAATACCAGGGCTGACTTTCTCTCCAAGCTGGCGACGTTGGCTCCGGCCGAATTGCCCAAAGATGTCCTCTTTGAAGTTTTAAAACACCCGAGTACAGAAGAATCACGGCCCATGATGGAGATTGACCACGAGCCCAGCTGGGTCGACCCACTGATAATCTATCTCAGAGATGGAGTTCTCCCCCAGGATGCGAAAGAAGCTCGGAAGCTCCGAAACCAAGCCTCCCGGTACATCCTTTATGAGGGTAAATTGTACAAGAGATCATACTCCTTGCCCCTCTTAAAATACCTCCGGCCTTCGAAGGCTGACTACGCCTTGTGGGAAGTGCATGAAGGAATCTGTGGAAACCATTTGGGAGCTAGATCTTTATCCCACAAGTTGCTCCGCCAAGGGTATTACTGGCCGATAATGCATCATGATTCGATCGAATATGTCAAAAAGTGTGATCGATGCCAGAGATACGCCAACGTCCAGAGACAGCCCGCCATCGAGCTCACACCTTTGAGTGCCCCATGGCCTTTTGCACAATGGGGGATGGACATCCTTGGCCCCTTTCCCATAGCGCTTGGGCAAAGGAAGTTCCTCCTTGTAGCGATCGACTACTTCACCAAATGGGTCGAAGCCGAACCACTAGCGAAAATCACAGAAGCAAAAGTGCAAGATTTCGTCTGGAAGTCGATCGTGTGTAGGTTCGGTCTGCCTAGAACCCTAATCACTGATAATGGATGGCAATTCGCGGGAGCAAAATTTATCGAATTCTGTGAAGATCTAAACATCTCCCACAACTTCACATCGGTAGCCCATCCCCAGGCGAATGGCGAAGCTGAGGTGACCAACAGAACCCTTTTGCAGGGGATTAAGACAAGGCTCGAAAAAGCGAAGGAAACTTGGGTGGACGAACTTTATCATGTGTTGTGGGCGTATCGAACTACCCAGAGGCTACCTACGGGGGAGACCCCCTTTGCCTTAGCCTTCGGTATGGAAGCCGTCATCCCAATCGAGCTTAAACTCCCGTCGGCACGAGTCGTGGCGTTCGACGAACATCAAAATTTGCAAAGTCTTAGAGCCAACCTCGACCTGCTGGAAGAAAGACGGGAGATAGCTCAGGTTCGAATGACAGCCTACAGACAGAAAGTCGCTCGATATTACAATGCCCGGGTCAAGAACAAAGCCTTTAGAGCGGGAGATCTAGTGCTTCGATGAGCCGCTGTCTCGCAACCTCAGGACCGGGGGAAACTCACCCCAAACTGGGAAGGACCGTATGAAGTCAAAAAAGTAGTTCGGCCCGGAACTTATTATCCTAAGGAACTCGGAGGAGCCGACCTCCCGCGATCGTGGAGCTCGAAAAACTTACGGATGTACTACCAATAACTTCATTTTAATTGAAAGTTGCATACCTGTATGTCTTTGGACAATTCAAACAAACTGCATCAAAAATGAAAGGGAAACCTCATCCCGACAAAGTCGAAGGCCCGGTTCCATTTAGACCGGATGGGGGGAGAGGCCCTGCAACGCCCATATGCGCCCCCACAGCCCTGTTAGGGACAGGAGGAAAACCTCGCCCTAACTTGAGCAAAGTCGAAGGCCAGGTTCCATTTAGACCGGATGGGGGGAGAGGCCCTGCAACGCCCATATGCACCCCCACAGCCCTGTTAGGGACAGGAAGAAAATCTAGCTCTAACTTGAGCAAAGTCGAAGGTCTGATTTCATTTAGACCGGATGGGGGGAGAGGCCCTGCAACGCCCATATGCGCCCCCATAGCCCTGTTAGGGACAGGAGGAAAACCTCGCCCTAACTTGAGCAAAGTCGAAGGCCCGGTTCCATTTAGACCAGATGGGGGGAGAGGCCCTGCAACGCCCATATGCGCCCCCACAGTCCTGTTAGGGACAGGAGGAAAACCTCGCCCTAACTTGAGCAAAGTCGAAGGCCCGGTTCCATTTAGACCGGATGGGAGGAGAGGCCCTGCAACATCCATATATGCCCCCACAGCCCTGTTAGGGACAGTAGGAAAACCTCATCCTAACTTGAGCAAAGTCAAAGGCCCGATTCCATTTAGACCGGATGGGGGGAGAGGCCCTGCAATGCCCATATGTGCCCCCACAGCCCTGTTAGGGACAGGAGGAAAACCTCGCCCTAACTTGAGCAAAGTCGAAGGCCCGATTCTATCTAGATCGGATGGGGGGAGAGGCCCTGCAATGCCCATATACATCCCCACAGCCCTGTTAGGGACAGGAGGAAAACCTCGCCCTAACTTGAGCAAAGTCGAAGGCCCGATTCTATTTAGACCGGATGGGGAGAGAGGCCCTGCAACGCCCATACGCGCCCCCACAGCCCTGCTACGGACAGAAGGAGAACCTCGCCTTAGATTGAGCGAAGTCGAAGGCCCAGACTCCTACGTGAGTCAGGCTCCGTCCGCAACTCCAATCACAGGGAGGACTCCGTTCGGACTCCTATGGGAGCCGGGTTTTGTCACTAACTTCAACTGCTGGTGATCTTCGCCCAGACTCCTACGGGAGCCGAACTTCACCCCGACTTCACCTACGGGAGCCGAACTCCCGTGGCCTCGCTGAGAGCGGAGAAAAAATTCCAAACAAAAAAGAAAAAGGAAGGCGATGGACCACATCAGCGATGATTGGAAAATAAACAGCGTCCAAGGTGCAGAGAACCCGCCACAGCAGGGATTGGGGCTCCCATCAGGAGTCCCAGCTTTCAAGGAAGCTTTCGATGCAAATCCAAGGTAAGACAACTTCCTCAGGGTGACGGAAGCTCGAACCTTCGAGCTCAAGCCCTGAGGGGGACACCAAGCCCGAATGGCCCCCAAGCGAGTCTGTGGCCACTGACGGAGAAGATGGGTCGATGCGATGGCAATCGGGTATCTTCGAACGATGCAAAAATCGAAAAGGAGCTCGGCAAATGACAAGTCAACATGAATAAAAGAGCCACCGGTGGCCTTAGGATGACGTTAAAAAAAAAGAAAAAAAAAAGAAAAAAGAAGAAGAGAGAAGAAAGAAGAAGAAAAGATGAGAAAAGGAAGGAAGTTCGACAGACAACAATTCGATGCAAAGTGCGGACGAGGTAACAAAATCTCCTCCTCATTTTTCAACTAACAAGATGTACATTACAAGACCCGGAGGGCCAGAAAAGAATACATTATTACAAGGCCTGAGAACATGGCTTGGAAAAATACACCGGAGGCCGCTTCACGCTGCAAACTTCTCTTCCCATTTCTGTCCTTCCCAGCCGTGTTTTCCAACGCGTGTGGCAGGCCTATCGGCTCTCGCCCCGCCTTGTTTCACTCCACCTTTGAAGTCCCAACCCCGGGGGGAAAAGGATGGGATAGATTTCAGGGGGCAGTAAGGGCAACGGCAGCAGCGACGAAGACCTGTTTCAAGAAGAATCGGAGTCACCCTGGAGGCAGTGGTGGCGCCAGAGATATGCGCCATCACCGAATGCTCCGTGACAGCCGCCGTCCAAAATGCTTCGGCAAGATTGGCATGCACTACTTCCACCGTCCCCGCAACAAGTTCTACTGCCCCACCGTCGATGCCGACCGCTTCTGGTCCCCCCGACGACATCAAGGATCCCGCCACAGCTTGTGACAACATCTCTGCCCTCCTGATCGGTATCACCCCGTCTTGCTACTCTAAATTCTCGGGCAGAATGCCTTTACCGACGGTCCCCGTTATTAAACCCCTGTTATTGAAGGAATTCTTCATCGAACCCCCTTTGAAACGATGGGGACCTTCAGCGGTCGCTCGATGACCGAGGAACTCGCAGACCACAGTTCTCCTCCTTGCCTTCCTCCAAGCCCTTGACATCCCCTTGAGGATGGCCTCCGAAGTGGAGGACATGGTGGGGAAACCCCTTAGAGAGGAATCAGGGGGCTGAAGACGGCAAAGACCAGCGCGGAGGATGCTCAGAGTTGACAGGGGCACCGAGGGAGTGGCTGAGTAGCTAGGCTCTCAGATGAAAGAAAGGCGCCATCCTTTTGGCGGAGTAAAACCCTGAAGGAAGGGTAAGGGATTTAAATAGGCAGTGGATCTTAGCACGATTATGATGGCGAGCGTCTCTAGACCAACCGGCGCTTACCACGTGTCCCGCATGTCCCGCTCGCCGCTATCGAGGATTGACTGTTCGCAAATTTCCATGGCGTGACGTTTGGGATTGCATCTCGGTGGGAGTCCCGAAAAGACTCTTGGGGTCGCCCTAATCGAAAAAAGGGCTCTGGCATGCGTGCATTAAATGCCGACATATCCGAGGATGGTTGCGCCCGGACGTCAGGGGGAGAACTTTGGCTGCGACAACCTCTCCGTACTTTCTTCATTCGAAATTCAAACTCGGAAGTGGGGGGACTGGTGTTGGGCATAAAATACCCTCGGTCGAAGTTCTTGGCAGGATCGACCCTCGCGAGTCTCTTCCGACTTTCAACAACTGTTGGTGAGCTCCCGTAGCTCCGCCCAGACTCCTATGGGAGCCAGGCTCCATCCACGACGTCTACAGCAGGGAAGACTCCGCTCGGACTCCTACGGGAGCCGGGCTCCGTCCATGATTTCTGCAGCAAGGAAGACCCCGCCCGGACTCCTACAGGAGCCGGGCTCCATCCATGACTTCTACAGCAAGAAGACTCTGCCCGGACTCCTACGGGAGCCGGGCTCCATCCATGACTTCTACAGCAAGGAAGACTCTGCCCAGACTCCTACGGGAGTCGGGCTCCGTCCATGACTTCTACAGCAAGGAAGACTCCGCCCAGACTCCTACGGGAGCCGGGCTCCGTCCACAACTTCTACAGCAAGGAAGACTCCACCCGGACTCCTACGGGAGCGGGGCTTCGTCCATGACTTCTACAGCAAGGAAGACTCCGTCCGGACTCCTACGGGAGCATGGCTCCGTCCACGATTTCTGCAGCAAGGAAGACACCGCCCGGACTCCTACGGGAGTCGGGCTCCGTCCATGACTTCTACAGCAATGAAGACTCTGCCCGGACTCCTACGGGAGCCGGGCTCTGTCCACGACTTCTACAGCAAGGAAGACTCTGCCCGGACTCCTACAGGAGCCGGGCTCCGTCCATGACTTCTACAGCAAGGAAGACTCCGCCCGGACTCCTACGGGAGTCGGGCTCCGTCCACGACTTCTATAACAAGGAAGACTCCGCCCGGACTCCTACAGGAGCCGGGCTCCATCCACGACTTCTACAGCAAGGAAGACTCTGCCCGGACTCCTACGGGAGCCGGGCTCCGTCCATGACTTCTACAGCAAGGAATACTCCGCCCGGACTCCTACAGGAGCCGTGCTCCATCCATGACTTCTACAGCAAGGAAGACTCCGCCCGGACTCCTACGGGAGTCGGGCTCCGTCCACGACTTCTACAGCAAGGAAGACTCTGCCCGGACTCCTATAAAAGCCGGGCTCCGTCCATGACTTCTACAGCAAGGAAGCTCCGCCCGGACTCCTACGGGAGCCGGGCTCGATCCACGACTTCTGCAGCAAGGAAGACTCCGCCCGGACTCCTACGGGATTCGAGCTTCGAAAATGATTTCTGCAGCAAGGAAGACTCCGCCCGGACTCCTACGGGAGCCAGGCTCCGTCCACGACTTCTACAGCAAGGAAGACTCCGCCTGGACTCCTACGGGAGCCGGGCTCCGTCCATAATTTCTACAGCAAGGTAGACTCCGCCCGGACTCCTACGGGAGCCGGGCTCCGTCCATGATTTCTGCAGCAAGAAAGACCCCACCCGGACTCCTACGGGAGCCGGGCTCCATCCACGACTTCTACAGCAAGAAAGACTCTGCCCGGACTCCTACGGGAGCCGGGCTCCGTCCAGGACTTCTACAGCAAGGAAGACTCCGCCCGGACTCCTACGGGAGCCGGGCTCCGTCCATGATTTTTGCAGCAAGGAAAACTCTGCCCGGACTCCTACGGGAGTCGGGCTCCGTCCATGACTTCTACAGCAAGGAAGACTCTGCCCGGACTCCTACGGGAGCCGGGCTCCATCCATGACTTCTACAGCAAGGAAGACTCTGCCCGGACTCCTACGGGAGCCGGGCTCCGTCCAGGACTTCTACAGCAAGGAAGACTCCGCTCGGACTCCTACGAGAGCTGGGCTCCATCCATGACTTCTACAGCAAGGAAGACTCCGCCTGGACTCCTACGGGAGCCGGGCTTCGTCCATGACTTCTACAGTAAGGAAGACTCCACCCGAACTCTTACGGAAGTCAGGCTCCATCCACGACTTCTATAGCAAGGAAGACTCCGCCCGTACTTCTATGGAGGGCGGGCCCCGTCCACGACTTCTACAGCAAGGAAGACTCCGCCTGGACTCCTACGGGAGCCGGGCTCCGTCCATGATTTCTGCAGCAAAGAAGACCCGCCCGGACTCCTACGGGAGCCGAGCTCCGTCCACGACTTCTACAGCAAGGAAGACTCTGCCCGGACTCCTACGGGAGCCAGGCTCCATCCATGACTTCTACAGCAAGGAAGACTTCGCTCGGACTCCTATTGGAGCCGGGCTCCATCCATGACTTCTACAGCAAGGAAGACTCCGCCCGGACTCCTACGGGAGCCGGGCTCCATCCACGACTTCTACAGCAAGGAAGACTCCGCCCGGACTCCTATGGGAGCCGGGCTCCATCTACGACCCCCAACTGCAAGAAGACTACGTCCGGACTTTTATGAGAGTCAGACTCCGTCTTCTATCCCGACTGCGAGAAGACCTCGTCCAAACTCCTACGGGTGCCGGACCTCGCTACCAACTCCAACTGAACTTCGGCCAACAAGTCTGGATCCCCTGACAAGCCACAGTAACGGATGCCACTGCTCCACTCCTTGCGGCGGACCCTGCGTAGCCCCATTACTCCCTGACAGGCCGTATTAACGGCACGACTCTGCTTCACTCCCTGCGGTGGATTCTGTGCGAGTCCATCATTTTCTGACGAGTCACGACAGCGGACGCCGCTCGATCCCCCATAACCGATTCCACGTAGCGAGCCACGGCGATAGCCACGATCCCACTCCACTACCCTCCGCAATAAATTCTCCCTGACTCTGGGCGGCCCACGACCAGACGGTTACAGGCGTCGCTATCAATTTGTTGCCCCCTCCGTCTATAAAAGGGAAACCCCAGATACGTTATTCTATAAGCTCTCATTTTTACCTAAAAACTCTGCTAAAATTTTCGTTCGAGCACTCCATTCTTGTTGAGGCAGAGAACTGACTTGAGCGTCGGAGGGTCTTGCCGGAGCAACCCCACCTCCGGTTTAGACTTCTTTTGCAGGTCCCGACGGCGATCGCGACTCCTTCAACTCCAGCTTCTCCGGCGCAAGCGAATTTTTGCACCAACAGGTTGAATGAAGGTGAAGCAACATTCTAGAACCTATTGGCGTATGGTTATCGTATAATTCATTCCTTTGATTCTAATGCTCGAGGATGATCTAAGATTTAACTGTCAATCCTAGAGAAATCATCCATATTATATTTCAATCTTTTTCAAATATGTTACATGGATTACTCGAGCTCAAGTTTTGCTAAATTGAAATATATTGATACATTAACTCCTACTAATTCGGAGAGTCAATCCCATCTTGACTCACGTACTAACTTAATAAGTACTTGACTATACCCAAAAATCTTTTATTACTGAATTAGAAACTCTGTTAGTTTGACACCAAAGTATAGTGAGTTGCTTTGCAAATCACCTTGGTGATCTCAGATCGGAGGGACACTTATACCCATACACTTTACGAGCTATCCTTGATAGCAGAGTGCTCCGTAATTGAACACGTTTAGTGATGATGTACTCCTACATCTTACTTGCATACCATACTAGTATCTCTACATCATTTGGTTATGAGAACAATCAATATATATGGTACACAATGATCTACACTTGATATCGCTATCATCCTAGTAATAGCATATCGTTTGGTCGCGAACTAATTTAACAATTATACAATAAATCCTTCTTTATCGATCTAAGTAATCTTAAGAACTTCATCACAACATAGGAGTTTATTAAAAGATGTGACCTTATGATGAATAAGATCAAATAACTTTTATTATTTATCAATTCATATAAAATTAGCACAATCATCAAACGATTGGCTTTAGGATATATTTTTCAACACAAGGTTGTAGCTATAACTGCAAAACAAAAATCAAAATCTAATTAGTATATGAATTAATTAAGACTAAAGATATGAATTTTAGTTTAAAGATTCTTTCACTATTTTATTCGAATTGGTAGCCTCTACCTCCAATTCGAATCATTACATTAATTTCCTAGTGGATACCAGAATCTTCACTGGCTACACATGGGCCCGAGTGTGTCTCAACCAACCCCTGTGCACCTATGGATAGGTTCTTAACTAATTATTTCATCAAACAATTTTTAGTATTCAATTTTATTCTAGACATCTCTTCATCAGGTGTGTGGTGCCTCCACTGAAAGTTTTGGTTAGGTCAAACCATTAACATATCAGAATTTAGTGCATCTAACAAATAAATGATCAGGTCAGAGTGTGGCTCGGTTAACCTAACCATCATTAGAAACACACAACTAAATCAACATATTATGAATGATAATTTTGATAGTCAAATGAGCACCAGGTGTATGGCGCCTCTAATGATCATCCAAACTTTTGGACCCATTATCATCCAACTTAATAGGAAGCTATGATCTAGTTATCACCATAACTATTTTATTTTTAAGAATCTAAAAATTTTAAAAAATTTTATTAGATAAATTGAAAGATGAGAAAAGACTTGATCAGTTAATTTTAATAGTCCCACTGACTTCACCAAGTCAAATTAAAGAAGACTAGGCATAAGCTGGTCCAGTTAATTAGTCATAAATTATCCTACTGACTTTACCAAGTCATGAAGAGGACTTTAGACAAGTTCAACTAGGGGCATCTAAATAAGTTATATTGATTTTCTAGTTAGCATGGGTCAACCCCAATCATTAAGTAATCTAATCAAAACATGATTTACCACATTAGCCAGATAAGTGAGATCGGTGAGAGGGATATGTCAGTAACTCATCATAAACTTAATCTATGTGAGTAGCTTTCAATTAATGACCACCGATCAAGATTGTCAAACTAACCTTAGACACCAACTGTTAGTCAGTTTCAATTTGATCAACTTATAGATTTGGATTCGATCATAGAGCTATGATCAAAATCCATCTTAGTTTAATCAAAGACATGAACTTGACCAACTACAATTATTGAGAATTAGTCAAGAGAAGAATTGACCCAATCAAAATTAACTACTAATTAGATTTGATCAAATTACTAACATAGTCCATTATCAATGATTTCTAACCCTAAATCTAACTTGGTTAAATGGACTTGACTCGAGCTAACCTATAAACCCATGAATTATAAAATTAATGCCTTAGATCTTTGATTCTCAAATCTAGATCACTTAATTCATAATTAAGTTTTGGGCTAACATAGGTTGGGGTTCGGTGTTTGAAAATAGTTTCAAATTTTGTAAAACTTTTTCATAAGCTATCATACAAACAAATAAACTTTAATTTTAGATCTAACATATAATTTATCAAATCTAAAATAAAATTTTTTAACTCTTTTTATTGTTCATCTTCATGAAAAAGATCGTGCAACACTCCTACACGTCATAGGAGAACCCCATCGAATGGGAGGAGAGGATCGTAAAACCCTACTTTCTCCTATGATCGGATGGCTATGAGGATCTATTCAATTTGATTACTACACTACTCAGATTTTAAATTAATTATTTAAATATAATCTAAATAATTAAAATCTAATTAAAATCTGATTATATGCAAAACATTCATGCCAAGAGCGACGAAGCTTTGATACCAATTGAAGGAGAAACAAACAATTCAAAGCATGCATTTTAAAATTTATTATAGCAAAAATAGTAGATTAAATAATTTAATCTTCTACATACACTTTAGATCTGATCTAAACTACCTTTCTAAGGATCTATGACATAAAATATTCACAGAAAAAATCTAATATAAAAGAAAACACTGCATTAATCATATCGATATCTTGAATCAGATCTAATCGTTAGATCTGATCAGATGAGTTTAGAACTCATTACCTTATCATGGATCGATGATTGTTGCTACTGATGAATATGGATGAGATTCTTCCTGATGTCGAGCAGTCGCACAGATCGTCCGGCCTCTACAGGTAGTCCACTTGAAGCCCCGAACAGATCATCCTTCCCAGGAGTACTAGCTCATGTAGAAAGCTCTGAATGGCTGATAAAGACTCCTTCCTTTGGATCACTTGAACACCTCCAGATCAGAAGATGGAGCTTATCGATGGAGAGGTGGTGTGGAAGAAAGAAAATAAGACTCTCTTATGATTTTTTCACACAAAACTAAAGCAGTAAGAAATCCTAGAACCCACCCTAGACCTTGTGCCTAAGAGAAAGAGTTCTTGCACGATTTCTCACACACAGATGCCTACCCGCTCTCAGATTTTTCATGCCCCTTCTCTAATGTTCCTCATGCCAAAAATCTCATCTGATGGGACACACAAGAACAAGCCTTCTTAAGGTGGAATCCTATGAAAGATAAGGATAATGATTATTAGGTAGTTTGGTTCAAGTTCAAACATTGGTTGATCCTTATCACCAATTCAAATCAAATTTGAACTAAACTTTGAATCAAACTTTATTCTCATCTTAGAAACTTAGAGAGTGAGTGACAATGATCAGAATTGTGCAAAAAAATTCACGCAAAACTCATTTGAGCATGAGAAGAGGTGGTTGGTGGTAAGGGAAGAGTCCAACTTGTTTTGGACTCTAGGTTTAAATCCAAATTCAAACCTTTGAACTCAAAACTTAAACCAATCAAATCCTAATCCAAAAGATATTAGAAGTGGGTGTTAAACATATTCTAGGTGAGAGAAAATCCACACAAAAAACCTTTTCTCACATGAATAAAGAAATGGCACAAAGAAGGGTGGTGCAAGGGTTGTCCAATTTGAATTCGAATTCTTATCCAATTAGGCTCTTGACCCAATCAAATTAGGTTAGATCTAATTAGATCGACTAATCTAATTACATAACAAATGGTCTTAATTAAATTTTAATCAAATTAGATATTAATCAAGATCAAATCAAGAATCAAACATCCTTAGCGATTAGGTCATCTCATAACCTAAATAGGTCAAACCAAATTGAATCTAATTCAATTAGATTTAATCCAAACCTTAATACTCAATCAAAATGAACTAATTAGTAATCTAGTTGCTAGTTAATTCTCTTACAATTCATCAATAATTAGTGAATTAATTTATTGCAACTCTTGTACAGGGTTAATCATTAATCAAATTGACTATTATACCCTAGAATGATTCTTAATCGTCGATCAACCACATGATCAGTCGAAAACTTTTTTTGAGTGTGACCCCATAGGTTTGAACCTAAGCTGATAGTATACAAATAATTTTTTTTATACCAATCAAAGTGACCATCTAGCAATGATATCCGATGTTCGGATAGATTGAAAGATTAAAAAGCCACATTCAAGAACCTATTGGCATATGGTTATCGTATAATTCATTCCTTTGATCCTAATACTCAAGGTGATGAAAGGATTTAACTGTCAATCCAGAAAAATTCATCCACATTGTGTTTTAACTTTTCAAATCCATCATATGGATTATCCTGATCAAGATTTTTCTAAATTGAAACGCACTGATACATTAACTCCTACATATTTAGAGGGGTCAATTCTATCTTGACTCACATGAAAGAAGAATGCCCTACAAGCCAATCGCATGTATGTTGTGATGAAACTTTTTTTTATAATTTTTTAACTCATGTAATGATATTTATTATTTGATAACAAAATGAGGTATTGATTCATCATTTTAGTTGCATCTTATTATGTCTAAGATTATGATGAACCTAAAAAAATTAGGATAATAATTTTAAGAGACATAAACGGGTCATGTCAGTGAGATCTAAAATCCTAAAATCTTAATCTTAAATATTTTTGATTGTGGGAGTATTGAGTTGGAGATCAGTATTTCAAAAAAACTGACACATCCTGTGTATGCTTGACAGAGAGGGTGGTTGATCTCACTAGCCACTTGTGTAGGGACACTAATACAAGGATGTGGGTACTCATCTGGATATGAGTCCACTGAATTGACTCGATGATAGAGAATATCTTATGGAAGCCTTACTTGTATATCAAAGATGGTTCCCTAAGTGGGTGTTATGCAAGTGATCCTTAAACCTAAGATCTTCATGGAATCTTGTGCACATGAATCTATATTTTGGTTCATATCCAGATATGGTATTAAGATATGTACGGGATATTTTGAATATGGTGGAGTGTGTATGAAGGTTATGAGTTGGTCAACATGAAATCGATCACTCCTAGTAAGAGGAGATCGCATCCTATAAATTCTCATCTCTAGATGATCTGAAAAAAATCTTTTAGCCAAAAGTAAGATGAAGATTAGAAAGAGTTTCTAATGCTTTGGAGTCATCATTGGTTGATGAAGAATCAATATAAATATGTATTTGAGTTTGACATAATTTCATACTCATGAATATATTCGGGATGCATGGATGATCAAAAGATTGAATTGTATAGTAACTTAACACTGAAGGATATATTTGATATTTTTATCAAATTTTATATCTTCTGGATAGTTATGACACATTGTTAGACATCAATCTGGACTTGTAGGTTTAATCAAATTAAAGAATTTAATTTGATCGTCAATTAGAAAGGATTCTAATTATTGAACTCGGGTTAGCTCGATCGGACCTAAATCGGTTAGATTGGAGTCTAATCAAATTAGGTCAACTTATATCTAGACCTACTATTAGTTAGATATAGAACTCAATGGATCACACACATAAAAAAATTAATCAAAGACCCTTTTGATAAGGTTGATTGAAATTTTTGATCCAATTAAGGTCTTCAGTAAGCATGCTAGCACGTATGGAAACCCTAGCTCCTCGGGAGATCAATTTGGTCTCACGCCTTACTAATTTGCTAACCCAATTTGGTAAGCAATTGGTTTAGGTCATGCCATCTAGAGATAGCCCAAAAAGGGGCACCTCATTTTAAGTTAACACCAAAATACAAGAGTCCTCTTGGATGAGGACTTTTGGCACAAATTTGAGTGGGCGCACGCGTATCCATGTGAGCAGAAGGATGGAGTCCTTCTAGCTTGGGATTTAGATGTATGTGTAGCCCATATCACCCTCCATTCTTTGGTACACATCTCAAAGCATGAGATATATTTTTTCTAAAATTTATGGGGTAGAGAAAAAATTGGAAAGAAGGAACTCGTGCGCGCATGCGGTGAAGTCTTACAACTCATCGCTTAAGAAGAGTCCTTTTGAAAGTAGAACTTTATTTAAATAGAGAAAATATTTATCTGATAATGTTCCTTATTTAAAACTTTCTCTTATGAATATTTATCTGGAATTTTTTCAGATATATCTAAAGGTCAATCGGATGCCATAAGCCCCTCTTTGCGTGCGCACATGTGGTGATAAGAATTTCATGTGAAGAGATGCAAGAGGTCATTCTTTCATAGGTTTTTTATATCCTTATCAGGCATTTTGAAACCAAAATTAAATCCTCTTTCTATGTGGCAAGTTTTGGATTTTTCTTATTTGAGAAGGGATGCAAAAACATCCCTTCTCTGATCGCACGCGCGGGTGAAAGTTCTGATCAACGTATCAGGCAGAAGAGTCATTCTATCTGAAAACTCTTATTTTCCTGATATGCGGATCAGATAGGACATTTGAATAGGGCATGTCCTTCCATTTGGGCATCCCTATGACACCTATAAATAGGTGTGCACATCAAGTATTCAAAACATTCAATCTGCTTTCCTTTTTTTTCTCTCGGTTGCTCATCTTTCTTTCTTACAACCCATCTTAGTTTTAGGATAAGACTTTGGGATTTAAGACAAAGTCTAATCAAATTCTGACAAGGATTGGGAAGGTCCTAAAAAAGAAGATTCAAAAGTTCAGAGGAGGTTCTAAGAGAGTTGAGTCAGGTTCTTAAAGAAATCTGACCGATACAAGGCTAGCCGAGTTCTAGGGGCTAGAACTCTTGAAGCAAAGTGAAGGAGGAGCGCTAACTTTGGTCTGATTTTTGTATGGATCACCATTGGAAGGTAGACATTTGGATGTCTCATAAAAATTAGGATGAGCACTATAGATATTCTTCTTATCCAAATTTAATTTAATTATGCTTTTATTGTTATAGTCAAAGATTCCTGAGCATTAGGATTTTCAGTGCGTCAGATGTTTTGAATAAAAATTTTAAATACCAAGCCCTTATGCTGCACCATCAGAATTCAATAGTGGTATCAGAGTCTATCTTGATTTAAATAATCAAAGTTGAAAATATTATCTTGATTGTAATCAAATAATCAAAGTCGGATCAATGATTGAACCCAATTAAACATCCTAACCCTAGCATATATTAAAGATATGTTTAGATACATAATGTTGTGTTCAAATACATGATGCATGGATTATATATGTATATGAAGATATAGAATACTTTTCTTAATAGCCTAGTACTCGAATTGAGGTTAATCACCAGACTGTCCAGTCATAAGAGCAAGTAGGGTTCAAAGACCCTCTCTTCCCATTCCATAGGGTACTCTTATGGTATGTAGGAGTGCCATTGTGATGTCCCAAGAAGAAGAACCATAAAAAGAGTATTTTATATTGATGTATGCTACTAGTACTTCATGCATATGATATGCTTAAGTTGCTATGTTATAATCATGTTGATTATGATTTCATATCTTAGAGATATGATTAGATGCCATGATTTGTTGTTATATTTATGAAGTTACAACTATAATAGTACATCATTATGATTGGTTGAGTTAAGATATGCATGAGACCATTAAAGTCTATATAAAAATATATTAAATCATAATATTGTGAATCAGGAGCTGACCAATTTTTTAAATAGATTAATCAATTGGTGTCTAAAGAGTGTTTCAAGGGCAGTGGTTCTTTAATTGATTCCATTTGCTAGCCTGACCAATTTATTGGTATCTAAGAAAAGCAATAGGGGGCCCCCACCAATCTTAACATTTTTCTAGCCAATTGGATTAGTTCGAATCTTGAATAATGGTTGCTCAATATTTTAAATACTACATTTACCTTTTTTCATATTAAGTCAATATCCTATCAAAAATCATAGTAGGTTTGTTGTGATATCCATGAGGCTTGCTATGAAAATTGATGTAGGATTGTCTTAATACATATTATATGCTTTATGGTATATTTAGATATGTTGTTTTGTTATGATATCCACAAGGATAGCATTTTTCAAATATGGTTGTATGAAAATGAAAGATTTGACTTAACTACAAAATACTATAGTTTGTTGTGATATCCACAAGGCTATGAGTATTTTTAGAGGCAAAGATTATGTTGAGAATTGCATGAGATGCAATTGGATAGATTTTTCTACCTTTGAACTTATTAAGATTTGTTGTGATATCCACAAGGCTTCTTTGAAAAATAAGGATCTCTACCCCACCAAGAAACAAATTTAGGATTTTCTCGTCTATCATAGAGAGAGCTATAGTATTCGATAAAATAGTGAGAGACATAACTAATCAAATGATCTCATCTAGTAATGCATGTCAAACATGAGTGATCTGCATATATTATTGTTCTTTATCTATGTAGATTTCATTCTACATTATGACTTTTTTATTTTGCTGCATAACATCATAGATGATAATAAGTTGATCGATCCAAACTATGTGGATTGGTTGAGAAACTTACAAATTAGATTCATATCAGAGAAGAACTTCAATATTTTGGATATTCCTGACCTTAGATTGGTCAGTGATAATGTTTATAAAAATAAAAAGGCAAAAGATAACCATTTAGATATTATCTGTTCATTTTGTGGTAACTTTAGATATTGGAAAAATAATTGTAAGAATTATCTTTGCAAGATGTGAGTATAGCATCAAAAGGTATGTACATGATACAGACATATTTTTTATTTAGTAGCTCAGACTTTGACGCTTGAGTATTGGATACTGCCTGTGGATCACATATTTGCAATTCATTACAGCAACCATAGGATATTAAAGGTCTGAAAAGAGGTGATCTTGAGCTTTATGGCACAAGTGGAGATTCTATTTGCACAGAGGCTATGGGAACCTGTATGCTTGATTTATCTTCAGATAAAATTTTAAAATTAAAAGATTGTTATTACATATCAAAGATCATTAGAAATATTATTTTTATACCTTTATTATTAAAACAAGGCTATGAAATAAGGCTAATAGAAAATGGATGCTTCATTTTCTTTTCTAATGAATATTATAGCAATAGTTATATTGATAACAATCTTTTAATTCTTGCACTCAATGAAAATATTTTTTTTTATTGAAAGTAATATGAAAAGAAAGAGATATGATGTGAATATCACATATTTCTAATATTGTCGCCTTGGTCATATTAGTGAGACTAGAATAAACAAGTTATACAAAGAAGAATTTTTTGACCCATATGATTATGAATCATTGAAAACTTGTGAATCTTGTCTTATGAGTAAGATAACTAAGACTCAATTCTCTGAACAAAGAGAGAGGGTAAAGGAGTTGTTAGCTCCAGTACATTCAAATGTATGTGGGTCGATGATAATTAAGGTCAGAGGAGGATACTCCTATTTTATCATCTTTATAGATGATCTATCAAGGTTCAGATATGTGTATCTTATGAAACATAAATCCGAAGCCTTTGATAAGTTCCATAAGTGTCAAAGTATGATCGAGAAACAAACTAAAAAAGGTATCAAGATTCTTTGATCCGATTGAGGAGAATACTTATCCAATAAATTTTTTGATCATCTTAAAAGTAAAAGTATTCTCTTTGAATGGACCCCTCCTTATACACCCCAGCTAAATGATGTAACAGAAAGGAAGAATCATACATTAATGGATATGGTGCAGTCCATGATGTGCTTCCCTAATCTTCCAATATTATTTTGAAGATATACCCTAGAAACTACCATATACATATTGAATAGGGTGTCTTCAAAGTCTGTTACTAGTATTCATTTGAGATAAGGAAGGAACGGAAGTCTAATCTTAAACATCTTAAGATTTGGGACTGTCTTGCTTATGTTAAAAATATCTTCATATTGGAGCAGCTTCTTCTAGTTGTGGATGTCAAAAAACAGCAAGGATCAAGTTGTGGAGCTCCTTGAAGGCCAACAACCAAGCAAAACAAAAATAGCCTTCAGGATTTCAATAGTCTTATAAATCTTGTTAGCAAGATTTTTTTCTATAATTTAAACCCCTTCTCCATCAGATCTAAAATCCACCTTTTAGAAACTGAAAGTACTCTTGATGAAAACTCCAAAAAACAAAAGGATGGGACTGAAACTCTTCTTGGGCAGTCAAGAGGGGGCGTTCAAAATAGGAGCATGCACAAAGGGGGGGTGCTGGTTTTTAGCACCTCCTTTCTTTCCTTTTTGGGGTGGCGGCCAAGAAACACTAGGTTTCTTGATTCTAGGATGTGGAGAAGATCAAAGAGAGAGAGAGGAAGAAAGAGAGAGAAAGTTAGGGAGAAAATAATTTTGTATTCCTTTCGATCCATCGAGTCCAAATATAATGTATATTTATATACAGGGTCAATGTGACCCAACCCAAAAACTCCCTTGGCTAACTCAATACAAGATTGTGCTCACTCAAGCCCATATACACCTATGATTTGATCCAATCTCATAATCTTGGACTTAATTCTAGCTCAAATAAAAGTTAGCCCCTCAAGGCCCAAATTCTCTGGACCTCAAGACCCGAAAGGCTGACAGCCTTTCGTCCTAGGGCTTAAACTAGCCCTGGAAACCCCATAACCACCTCATGGACTTTGGACCTTGGCCTTAGCCTTAGTCTCTTGAGCCTTGAGAGCACCACATAAGGTCTGACAATCTCCACCTTGATACCCTAAGGCCTCAACCAACTCCATCCTGTCCATCAAGTACATTAGTGTCATATATTTTTGAAAGCTATCCTGTGAAAGTACCTTCATCAGTGCATCCACTGGATTCTCTTTGGTGTGGACCTTCACCAGCTCCACCTCTTCTTCTTCCACAAGCTCTCTAATCCGATGATACCTGATATCAATGTGCTTCATCCTAGCATGGTAGACAAAGTTCTGTGCAAGTAACAGTGCACTCTGACTGTCACAGTGCACTCTGATGGTCTCTTATGTGAGGTCCATCTCCAATGCCAAACCCTTCAGCCATAGGGCCTCCTTCACTACCTTCGTAACTCCAATGTACTCCACCTCATTCATGGATAAGGCCATGATGGGTTGCAAGTATGATCTCCATGAAACAGGACCTCCAAACAAGCTAAATACAAAATCTATCATCGACCATCGGATGTCCATGTCTCCATCGAAATCCGCATCCACGAACCCTCCTATCAGCCTCCGAGCCTCCTTGAATGTATTGGAGAGTCCCTCAACACCTCCTCGCTGTCCATAGCAGATGCTGACTCCAACAGTACCCATCAAGTACCTGAAGATCCCCTTCAGTGCTTGCCAGTGCTCCTTGCCAGGCTGCACCATGAACCTACTGACTTGGCTCACTGCGTGGGTGATGTCCGACCTACAACACACCATGGCATACATAAGGCTTCCCACACCAGAGGCATATGACACTCTCTCCATCTCCTGAGCCTCCACCTCAGTCTGTGGTGACATCATCTTCGAGAGTCTAAAGTGTCCGATGAGTGGTAGCTTCGCTGGTTTCACTTCCTTCATTCCGAACCTCTCCAAGACCTTCTTGATGTAACCTCCCTGAGATAAATGCAGCACTCTCTTGGCTTAATCTCTAAAGATTTTCAAGCTTAAAATCTTTCTTGCAGGCCCCAAATCCTTCATCTCAAACTCTCAAGATAAAGTTGCCTTCAGTTCCTACACAACCTTTATACTCTTGCATGCTATCAACATGTCATCCACATACAAGAATAGAAACATCCTAGACCTATACTTCAAATATTTAATATAAACACAAGAGTCATACTCATACCTAAAAAGCCCAATGCTCCTTATATAAGAATCAAACTACTTGTACCATTACCTCGGTGACTACTTCAGCCCGTACATTGATTTTTGCAATAAAAAGACTTTTCCTTCTACTCCTGGCTCTCAGAACCCAGGTGGCTGCTCTATGTAAATTCTCTCATCCAGGTGCCTATGGAGGAACACCATCTTGACATCCATCTACTCCAGCTCCAAGTCCTAAGCTGTAACTATTGGAAATTGTGTCCTAAAGCCAATCGTTTGACGATTGTGCTAATTATAAATGTATATGAATTGATAAATAATAAAAGTTATTTGATATTTTTCATCATAAGAAAATATCTTCTAACAAACTTCTATATTGTGATGAAGTCCTTAGAACTACTTTGATCAATAAAGAAAGATTTATCGCGTAGTCCTTAAATTGGTTCGTGATCAAATGATACGCTATTACTAGGATGATAGCGATATCAAGTGTAGGTCGTTGTGTGCCATATACGTTGGTTGTCCTCGTAACCAAAGTATATGAAGATACTAGCATGACATGCAGGAGAGATGTAGGAGTACATCATCACTGAATATGACCAACTACGGAGCACTCTGCTATCAAGGGTAGCTCACGAAGGGTATGGGTATAAGTGTCTCTTCGACCTAAGATCACCACGGTGACTTGCAAGCAACTCACTGTACTTTGATGCCAGACTAACTGAGTTTTTAATTCAGTGATGAAAGGTTTTTAGGTATAGTCAAGTACTTGTCAAGTCAGTGTGTGAGTCAAGATGAGATTGACCCCTCCAAATTAGTAAGAGATATGCATCAGTGTATTTCAATTTAACAAAATCTGGATCCGGATAATCCATGTTATGGATTTGAAAAAGATTGAAATATAATATAGATGACTTATCTAGGATTGACAGTAAAATTCAAGGTCATCCTTCAGCATTAGGATCAAAGGGATGAATTATACAGTAATCATACGCTAATAGGTTCTTGAATGTTGCTTCGCCTTCATTCGACCTATCTGGACATCACGTCATCATTGCTAGATGGTTACATCGATTGATTTAGGATGTTATTCCTATGCTTTCATCTTTGGTTCGAACCTATGGGGTCATACTCAAAAAAAATTTCTGACTGATCATGTGGCTGATCCACATTTGAGAATAATTCAAGGGCTTAATCGTCAATTCGATTGATGATTAACCTTATGCAAAAGTTGTAATAAATTAATTAACCAAGTGTTAGTGAATTAATAGAGAATTAATAAGTAATTAGATTACTGATTAGCTCAATTAGATTGAGCAAAGAAGATTAAATAAAATGTAACTGAATTAGATTCAATTAGATTTGATCCGATTAGGTTATGAGATGACCTAATCGCTAAGGGAGAATTATTCCTGATTTGATTAGGACTTTGATTCAATCAAATTTTAATTTTATTAAAATTTAATTAAAAATTTATGAATCTAATTTGATTAGATTTTATATATTTTATTTGGACTAAATCAGATGTGATTTAGTTTGGATTCAAATAAAGAAACTTAGAGTCCTTATTGGAATAGGACTCTTCTTCCTGCACCAACCCAGATTGCACGCTATATATATCCACACACAAAATTATTTTTATGAGATTTTTTCACACCAAAGAGTCCTTTTCCTTATCTATCTCAAATCTAAATCTGATTTAGTTTTGATAAAATAAAAGTTCTAAAATTAGATTTCAAAATATTTCTTATTAGGAGAATCTGTTCTCATCTAGATCAACCTTTCCACGTCAATAAATTTTTTTCTCCTTATATGTGTGACATTTTGAAGAGATTTTTTGAAAAAAATTATTTAGAGAATTGATTTACTATAAAAAAAATATGGGAAGGGGCATCCCATATTTGTTTAGTATATTTTTGGATGTGGAATTATAAATGGAGGCAGAATCCTGTAAGAGTCCAAGATTATTAGGACTCTCCACCCCACCTCTTTACATGCCTATAAAAAGGGTTTTTATAGTTTTTTTTATGTGTGTAAGATACCAGAAGAGAGTTCTTCATGTGGTAAAAGTTTGGGTATAGTTCATGGAGTGAAAAATAGAGAGGAGGGTCCTCTCTCTTGGGGTGTGCGCAAAAATCTGAATTTTAGATTTTTAATTCTAAGGCTTTGGGAAGATAGAATAAATTAGAAAAAAAATATTTTCTTTTTCATCTTTCTTTTACCTCTTCATCTCCTCCAGAAGTCCATCTTCAATCTCTAAAAGATTTCAATGATTTGAAGAAATGATCCAGATCAGTCAAGAAGAAGGTCTTTGCATGAGTTAGCACTCCTGAGAAGACTGATCAGATTTGGGCTTCGAGTAGATTTTTCGTAGAGGTCAGAGCATGTGTGGCTATAAGAAACTAGCAAAAATCCTCTCCATCATATCTCTCAGCAGTATAGATCATCGACCCATGATCAGGTATGAAGTTCTGAACTTAGTTCGAAGTAGATGTGATCTACTGCTCATATGCATGCATGCTGATTTTATCTTCGGATTATTTCAGATTTTATATACAATATAACTTGTTATAGATCCTAGAGTAGGTTAATTTGATGATTAGATCATATATATGTTAGATTAATTTGATTAATCTAATTTTCTTACACAATAATTTTTTGAAAAAATTTCAAAATATATGCATGAAATCGCCTACGCATCCCAATAGTGGTATCAGAGCTTCGGTTCGTTATAACATGATTTATGTGCATATTAAATTTAAATTTAAATTTTATTTAGATCTGATGTGTGATATTTTGATCTAAATTGAATTAATAGTTGATCACACAAACTGATATAAGGTTGTCCTGCTGTAGGGTTTACCCCTTACAGTGAAAAGGTTGTCCTAGTTTGTGCTGATCTTTGATAAAATCTGATTTTATATCATGCATGTGATATTTATGATCTGATTTAGATATGATCTAAAATTATAATCAAATCTGATATAATTTAGATTATATCTAAATTCATGCATATATGATATGTGATTAGATTACATGATCCGATTTGCAAATACTTGGATTGGGTTGATCACCAGACTGTCCGATCATGGGAGCAAAAGAGTTTAAAGACCCTCTCTTCTCATTTGATGAGGTACTCTTATAGCGTGCAGGGGTGGCATGTGATTATATCCCATGAAGAAGAAAGCGAAAGGAGAAAACTTACTTTCTTGCAAAATCCTAGATATTGAAACCCTAGATGTTGTTGTTTGTGATGCAAGTTACGAAGAAGTTAGTCACATCCAATCTTGTTTAATCAAAATTATTTTGATTTAAAATCATAAAAGGTTTAGATTTGATCTAAAAGATTTTATGATTTACATATGAAATTTATTTTCAAAACCTTAACCATGTTGATGCAAAATTTAATTGAGAATTACGTATAGAATCAATTAGATCTAGAATTATGATTTAAGGTCTAATGACATTTGCATAAAACATGGGGGCATGGGTTAGCTCAAATCAGGTCCTCTTAATTGGATTAGACCTAAGGTTAGAATCAAAGAGTTAATGGACTAACTAGAGAAATTGATTAAATCTAACCAAATATTGAATTAGATTAAATCAAAATTTCTCTAGAACCAATACAATAGTTATAAATGATCAAGTCCATATTTTTGATTAGACCAAATGGATCTTGATTATGGCTTAGTAGTTGAACCCGAATCACTAGGTTGGTCAAGTCGAAACTAATTAACTAATTGGTCTCTAAGGTAAGTTCGGCATTTCGATCGATGGTTTTTAATTGGGAGCGGCTTACCTGACCAGTTCGATGGTGTCTAAGGCAAGCTAAGCAAACCCTCCCACCGATCTCATTTATCTGATCAATTTGGTGAATTATATCTTGATTAGATCACTAAGTGATTCGAGTTGACCCATGCCATTAAGGTTGATCAATGTGACTGATCTAGGTACCAGTTCAACTAGCATGATCTTAATCTAATTCAATGACTTGGTGAAGTCAGTGGAAGGATTGTGGTTTACTAGTTGATCTCTTCTCATCTCTTCTCTAAATTGATTAAAATTCTCTAAATTATTAGATTCTTAAAATGAGCTAGTTATGCAGATAACTAGATCATAGCCTCCCATTAAGTTGGGTGATAATGGGTCCATTAGTATGATGATCATTGGAGACCCAAAGGCCAGGTGTTCATCTGCTATTGAAATTATCATTTAATAATATGATGACTTAGTTGAGTCTCTCTGTCAAGTGGTTATGTTAGTCGGCCAAAGTCGGGCCTAATTATTTGATAGTTGGATTCGTAAGTATGATCATGTTAATGGTTGGACCTAATCAGGGCTTGCAGAGAAGATCAAAGTCAACTGAAAAGTAACCTGGGGCTAAATCAATTACTAGAAATTATTTGGTGAAATAATTGGTTAAGAACTTACCCATAGATGTACATGGGTGAGCTGGCCAAAGTCAGGCTTATGTGTAGTCTGTGTGGATTCTAGTATCCACTAAAGAATTAGAGTGATTCCTCGAATTGAAGGTAGAGGCTATCAATTCATATAAAATAGTGAGAAAATCTTTAGACTAAAGTCCAAGTCTTTAGGCTTAATCAATTCATAAACATAGAGGTCGTGTTTTTCTTTCAGTTATGGCTAGATGTCTGTTGCTTCATTCTTTGTTTGACAGTGACTTATTTATAGGATCCAACTTTGATAGATAGTATCAGAAGTTACAAATAGTTCTAGAGCAAGAATGGATCCTATATATGATTACAGATCCAGCACCTGAAGTTTCCACATCCAACACATGTGATGTGATCAAAAATACTTATCAGAAGTGGCCAAATCATATCACCATGTGGTGTTATTGAGAGCAGCAAAGAACATAAATTTAGTTATAAATTCAATAATGTTCGGTGGGAAAAAAATTTTCAAATGTTGAAGGAGTTCTTTTGCACCTCTGAAGATGTATCTTCAGTGGGAGAATAATCCTTTGATAAAGAAAAAGAAGGTGCAAGAAAGTCGTGCTTGGGCTGAAGAGTCCAAACTGACAAAAGAGTGTAAGGTTAACTTGGTCTGATAGAGTCTCTTGATCTGAACCGACTAAGGAAGAGAAATCAGCAAAGGATTACTGAACAATGTATTTATATGATAACACCTTGTGATTTCTCTATCTGTGATATTACTACCTGGATATTGGATATCAAAAGTCTATGTAAATTGTTAAAACGACTTCAGATTAGAAAAAAAAATTTAAAAAAGCAAGTGGTTCCTGAACATTGAAGTTAGAAGTTATGTTCTAATTCTGATTTTAGGAATCATCGAGCTTATTTTTAATTTTAATAATATCATTTTAGTGATTGTCACTATTATCTAATGATTTTGTGATATCATTATGAATGACGTCAAAATCATATGAAAAACTAAGAAATGATATTTATGAATAGTCCAGCTTATTAGTGTATTTTACACAATCAAATAAATTCTTTAAAATAGATAATATCATGAAAGCCTACCTTTGGCAATTTAAGCTCGATCATTAAATAAAAATAGAATTAATAGGTGATAATTCTTGAAATCAATGATTGTGAATCATTGTTAACCTATCAATCCTATCTCTTTAGTAAGATGACCAGGTCACTTTTTGTTGGAAATGATAAACGAGCCAATGATGTTCTGAATCTAATACATACTGATGTATTGAATCTACGAACATGTTTATCATAAATTTAGATTATTTAAAATATTCAAATAAGTCCATAATAAGATAGAAAAATAAATTTAGAAGAGCATTAAAATTCTTCGATCAAATCGAAGAGGAGAATGTATTTCAAAAAAGTTTTGACATATCTAGAAGAGAATAGGATTCTCTCCTATTGGAATCGACTTTGTTAGACATAGTTCGATCTATGATGGGGTTTACAAATCTACCAGTCTCTATTTAAGGTTATGCTCTAAAGACTGCTTGTTATGTTCTGAACTGGATTTCGAATTAATCAGTTGTAAAAATTCCATATGAGATATGGACTAGGCATAAGCCGATACTTTCTTACCTTAGGATTTGGGAGTGTTTGTTTTATGTCAAACATTTGTAAACAGAATAGCTTGGATCCTAATCCTATATATATTATTTTATAGGGTGATCCTAAACAATCTAGGGGATATAAATTCTACCATGCTAAAGAATAAGAATTGTTCGGCATTCCTTTCAGAAAAGAAGTACCTTGATGCAGGTACTGATGCCTTTAATATGGAACTTATGAAGTTCGACAGATAAAAGAATTGACATAATTTAGTGAACCCATAGAATTGGATTTGATTAGATCAAACTTAGAATCCATTATTAAAGCACCATCAGGGAGATCCGGTAGAGTACTGTGTCCGTCGGATAGGTACTTTGGTATCTAGTTCCGGGATGTGATCCTGTTGAACTCGATGAAAACAACAAGAATTTGATCACCTACATGGATGCCATGCAGAGATCCGACTCCAATTAATAGATTGGAGCCATAGAGTCCGAAATGAAGTCTATAAAGATCAATGGTGTATAGATATTCATTGATTCACTCGAAAGATCAAGTCTATAGAGTGTAAGTGGATCTTCAATGGGATCAAAGTAGCGCAGATGAGAAGGTGGAGACCTACAAAGCTCGTCTGGTTGCCTAAGGATATTGTCAACATTATGATTTTAACCATAACGAGATATTTTCTCTTATGGTAATGCTAAATATTTGAGAGTTGAAACGTGCATTTTGATAAGTGATCAAAATGCATGACTTCGTTGAGAACAAAGAAGAACCCTGCAAATACAAATGGGTTAATAGTTTTATGAGTGTATTTCTTGTTTTGTGTATGAATAAAATTTTTTTAATTGAGAATGACATTCCTTACATTACAGGGAATAAAGGTTTCACTGTTATTACTGTTCTCCATAAAGGATTTGGGAAAAGCATCTCTCATTTTGAAGATCTATAGAGATAGATCTATGAGGCTGCTTGGGTTTTCCCAGTCCAACATACATAGGATATTTATAAGAAAAATTTATTCTATTATGTACACCATATATGATGTTGCTCCTAGATTGATTTTGATGATTACAAAGCAGATTGAAGGGATACAAACAATTGAAAAAGTCCTTATGCTCTTCAAGGGCAAAATCATAATTTCATTAAAATTTTGATTTGATAGTACCATTTGGTAGAACAAATGATTTGAAATCTATTGGTGAAAATTTATTGTGTTTGGACTTATATTTTTGAAGTTATGAAGGTTTGAAGTGCATGAGTCGACTCATGAGTCAACTCATGGCACTATGAGCTGAATGGCACGAAAAAATTCCCATGGCACGCTGGATTTTTGGCTTGGCACGACCTGTGAGTCGACTCATGAGTCGACCCACAAGGCATGAGTCGACTCATGAGTCGACCTCTGCTGATTTGAGCCGAAAAATCCAGAAATCAGATCTTCTGGTCTGTTGCAACAGAAGTCGACTCATGAGTCGACTCTTGAAGCATGAGTCGACTCATGAGTCGACCCCTGCGACGGGAAATGTCAGCAACGGCTATTTTTTTGTCCGTTTTAATTGCCATTTATGCTTCCTAAAAATTCTCTAACGGCTCTTTATCTGCCTAAATTATTTTCTCTTGCTACTAATGCCATAAAATGCTTAAAATGGTGAAAGGAAATTGCAGATTAAATAGCAGATCAAATTGCAAAGAAAAAGGGTGGAAATCGGGAGATCAAACGTGAGATCAAAAGAGAAGAAAGGATCCTAAATCTGAGATCAACAAAATATTCAAGAAGAAGAGAGAGGATCCACAATATTCAAGAGAGTTTGTGAAAAAGAAAAGCAAGAGCATTCAAAGAGAGAATCTTTCAAGTCGATTGTTTTCAACCTTGATCTAGAGATCGTTCAAAGCTTTCAAGAGATCTTCAATCAACAATCAACCTCTTCTCAAGCGTTCAACCGTTCATTCATCTTGAGAAAATCTGAAAAAGGGGTTCTTCATTTGAGTAAAGCTTTTATTGTTATATTTGCTCATTTAAGGAGCTGTTATTGTATTCATCTGTGCTCTAAATATTCTTACTCTTTGTGAGTTTTTGCTCTTATTTTTGGAGGATTTCCAAAACAAGGAAAGGTTGATCCGAACCTGAAATCGGAGTGTTTTGGGTTTGCTTGTACCCGGGAAACAAGTGTTCTAGCTTGGGATAGCTAGGGTCGGAGTTTCCGACGTCTTGTATTCTAGCTTGGGATAGCTAGTGTCGGAGTTTCCGACGTTTTGTATTCGGGTTGAATACAAAGGATAGTGGATTAAAATTCCCAAGTGGGATCTTGGGGAGTGGATGTAGGTGCAAGGTTAGCACCGAACCACTATAAATCCTTGTGTTTGTGGTGTGCTTTATCGCTTTATCTTATTTCTTTATTATATCCTTGCAATACTGCTTTAGTTAATTAATATTGATTTAAAGCCATTGTTTTGTTCTTCATAAGTTATCTGTTGGGCTTAAAATTTTTTAGAAACCCAATTCACCCCCCCTCTTGGGTTGCATAGCTGGGCAACAAGTGGTATCAGAGCCAGTGCTCTAGCCCTTCTTTGATCTAACAATCAAAGAGCCAAAGATCTATGGCAACCCATGTTGGAACTTCTCTAGCTGAGGGGCAATCAACAAACCGACCTTCACTTTTCAATGGGTCTAATTACACCTATTGGAAAGCTCGGATGAAGATTTTCATACAAGCACTCGACTATGATATGTGGAGTATCATAGTGAATGGTCCTCACACACCCACCAAGATTATAGATGGTGAGGAGTCAACCAAACCCGAGAAAGAATGGGATGAGGTTGACAAGAAATTGGCACAATTAAATGCCAAAGCTATGAATGTTCTTTATTGTGCACTAGATGCTAGTGAATTTAATCGCATTTCTACTTGTGCATCTGCTAAAGAAATATGGAATAGGTTAGAAGTCACCCATGAGGGAACAAATCAAGTAAAAGAGTCTAAAATAAACATGCTTGTACATAAATATGAATTGTTCAAAATAGAGCATGATGAGTCCATAACTGCTATGTTTACTCGTTTTACTGATATAATCAATGGTTTAAAGAGTTTTGGCAAATCTTATACTAACAGTGAACTTGTAAGGAAGATTCTCAGGTCACTGCCAAGAACTTGGGAAGCCAAGGTGACTGCCATCCAAGAAGCAAAGGACTTGAACACTCTACCTCTAGAAGAGCTTCTTGGATCCTTGATGACTCATGAACTTAGCATGATGCAACATCAAGAGGATGAAATCAAAAAGAAAAGAACCATTGCCCTCAAATCCACAACTTCACCTGATTATGAAACAGATGACTCTGAAGATGAAGATCAGGATGAGGAGATGGCTCTCATCACCCGAAAATTCAAGAAGTTTCTAAGAAAAAGGAAACAGGGGATGAGAAAGAAATTCACAAAAGGGGATCAAAGCATAGAAAAGGAGAAAGATCAAACCCTTATATGCTACGAGTGCAAGAAGCCAGGACATTTCAGATCCGAATGTCCTCAATTGAAGAAAGGTCCAAAGAAATTCAAAAAGAAGGCAATGATGGCGACCTGGAGTGCGAGTGATGACTCAAGCTCCGACGAGGAAACCTCAACCGAACAAGCCAATCTGTGCCTGATGGCACATGAAAATGAGGTAACTTCTGAATCCACTAGTGAATTTACTTTTGAAGAATTGCATGAAGCTTTCTATGATTCAATTGATGAATTAAAGAAACTAGGGAAGAAAAACAAAGAGCTGAAATTGGAAAATCAGTCCTTAGTGAAACAAGCTGAAATTCTTTCAATTGAAAAATTCACATTGATTCAAGAAAATCAAAACTTTAAGGATGAAATTAACAGGCTGAAATCTATAGTAGATAAGTTCACCTTAAGTTCAAACAAGCTAAATATGATCCTTGATAATCAGAAAGCTATATATGATAAGGCTGGACTTGGTTATAAACCCCTGAAGAAACAAAAATTTTTGAAGGATATTTATGCAAATTATTCAAGCAAAAAGCCTACAAATATTACTTGTTTTAAATGTGGAAGAATAGGACATAAATCATACACATGTCTTATTAACAAATATGCAAACACAAAGAAAATATGGGTTCCAAAAGGAACCATTCTGACTAACCTGAAAGGACCCAAGAAAGCTTGGGTACCTAAGACAGAAACTTGATCTGTGCTTGCAGGTGTGTCTAGCATCTCAAGAAGGAAACAGGAAATGGTATCTTGACAGCGGATGCTCGAGACACATGACTGGTGATGAATCACAATTCATCACGCTTGATGCTAAGGATGGAGGGATGGTCACCTTTGGAGATAATGGCAAAGGAAAGATCATCGGGATAGGTAACATTGGTATCACTCCCTCCAAATACATTGAGAATGTTTTACTTGTTAAAGGTTTAAAGCATAACTTACTTAGCATTAGTCAATTCTGTGATAAAGGGTATAAAGTAAGTTTTGAATCATCTGTATGCATTGTGACGAGTCCTATTAACGATGGCATTAAATTTATAGGACATAGGCATGGCAATGTTTATATGGTAGACTTGAATGATTTAACTAAATTAGACATGCAATGCCTAGTTTCCTTAAATGCTAAAATAAATGAGACTAGTTGGCTGTGGCATCGTAGACTTGCACATATTAGCATGCATTCTCTTTCAAAATTAATCAAAAAGGATTTAGTTCTCGGTTTGCCAAAATTAAATTTTGAAAAGGATAGAATTTGTGATGCATGCCAATTAGGTAAACAAACTAGAATATCATTTAAATCCAAAAACACTATTTCAACTTCTAGACCTTTAGAGCTCTTACATATGGATTTATTTGGACCAACTAAAACCACTAGTCTAGGAGGAAAACGATATGGATTTGTAATAATTGATGATTACTCTCGTTTTACTTGGGTTTTCTTTTTAGGTCACAAAAATGAAACTTTTCAAATTTTCACGAAATTTCATCGAAAAGTCACTAATGAAAAAGGGTTTTCAATTCAAAATATTAGAAGTGATCATGGAACAGAATTTGAAAATCATGACTTTGAAAATTTTTGTGATGAAAATGGAATTGGCCACAACTTCTCTGCTCCTAGGACACCCCAACAAAATGGGGTAGTTGAAAGAAAAATAGAACCTTAGAAGAAATGGCCCGTACCATGCTCTGTGAAAGCAACCTTCCAAAATATTTTTGGGCGGAAGCTATTAACACAGCATGTTACATTTTAAATCGTGCTTTAATAAGACAATTTTTAAAGAAAACCCCCTATGAACTTTGGAAAGGAAGAAAACCAAATATTGCCTATTTTCATGTTTTTGGTTGCCGATGTTTTGTATTAAATAATGGCAAAGAAAAACTTGGTAAATTTGATGCAAAATCAGATGAAACAATCCTTCTAGGTTACTCCTCCACTAGTAAAGCATTTAGAGTGTTCAACAAAAGAACCTTAGTAGTTGAAGAGTCCATACATGTTGTCTTTGATGAATCTAACGATCTTCCTTCAAGGAAGAATAAGGGTGTTGATGATGCAGATCCACTAATAAAAGGTATGAAGGAGATCACTCTAAAAGATTCAGCAACTCTAGAAGACAAGGATCAAGAAGATGAACAAAATGAGAAAGGTGAAGAAATTCAAGAACAACCTCAAGGTACAAATGACTTACCCAAGGAATGGAGGTATGTTCACAACCACCCTAAGGACTTAATTATCGGTGATCCTATGCATGGGGTAAAAACACGTTCTTCACTTAGAGATGTACTTAATCATTGTGCTTTTGTATCTCAACTTGAACCTAAAACTTTTGAAGAAGCTGAAAATGATCATAACTGGATTAATGCTATGCAAGAAGAACTCAGTCAATTTGAAAGAAATAATGTTTGGACCTTAGTGAAAAGACCTAAAGATTATTCAATAATTGGCATAAAATGGGTCTTTAGAAACAAATTAGATGAGCATGGAAATGTAATTAGAAATAAAGCAAGACTGGTTGCTAAGGGATATAATCAAGAAGAAGGAATTGATTTTGATGAAACCTTTGCACCTGTTGCTAGATTAGAAGCCATTAGACTTCTACTTGCTTATGCTTGCTTTATGAAATTCAAACTATTTCAAATGGATGTTAAAAGTGCATTTTTAAATGGATATATTTCTGAAGAAGTATATGTAGAACAACCCCCTGGATTTGAAAATCATGCTTTTCCCAATCATGTCTTTAGATTAAATAAAGCTTTATATGGTCTAAAACAAGCACCTAGAGCATGGTATGAAAGGCTAAGCAAATTTCTACTAAATAATGGTTTCTCAAGAGGCAATGTGGATACAACTCTATTTATTAAAAGAAACCAAAATGATATGCTAATTATACAAATTTATGTTGATGACATAATTTTTGGGTCTACTAATGAATCCCTTTGTCAAGACTTTGCTAAGCTTATGCAGGGAGAGTTCGAGATGAGCATGATGGGAGAACTCACCTTCTTCCTCGGACTCCAAATCAAACAATCAAAAGAGGGAATCTCCATCACCCAAAGCAAGTACACCAAGGAACTACTCAAAAGATTTGGAATGGAGAACTGCAAACCAATTGGCACACCAATGAGTCCCTCATGTAAGCTTGACAAGGATGATGAAGGTAAAAGCGTAGACTTAAAATACTATAGAGGTATGATTGGCTCATTATTATATTTAACTGCAAGTAGGCCTGATATCATGTTTAGTGTTTGCTTATGTGCAAGATATCAATCTAATCCTAAGGAATCTCATTTGAATGCTGTTAAAAGAATCCTTAGATACTTAAATGGTACACAAACTATAGGGTTATGGTACTCTAAGGACTCACAAATTAATTTGTTAGGATATTCTGATGCTGATTTTGCTGGATGTAAATTAGATAGAAAAAGCACAAGTGGAACTTGCCAATTTCTTGGAGTTAACCTAATCTCATGGTTTAGCAAGAAACAAAATTCGGTGGCACTGTCTACGGCTGAGGCCGAATACATTGCAGCCGGAAGTTGTTGTGCTCAAATCTTGTGGATTAAGCAACAACTCGAAGATTTTGGAATCAAACTTAATGAAACACCAATAAAATAAATCTATCTAAAAATCCAATACAACATTCAAGATCTAAACATATTGAAATAAGACATCATTTTATAAGAGAACATGTTCAAAACAAAAATATAATTCTTGAATATGTTTGCACTGAAAATCAATTAGCTGATATCTTTACAAAGGCCCTTAGTGAGGAAAGATTCTGTGAAATTAGGAGAAATCTAGGAATTCTAGATCCATTTATCTGAAATTTCTCAATTTCCAAAGAATAGATGTCAAAAACTCTTAGAGCTCAATTTTCAACATCTATCCTGGTTCCAAAAGCTCAGTTTTATCACTCTAAAAACTTATCATTGAGCAAAATTCTTTCTCCCAAAATTTTGAATTTTTTTGGAATTTATTTGCATTTTTCCTGATTTTCTGAACTTCATGAGTCGACCCCCATGAGTCGACTCAATGGCAAACTTGTTAATCCCACCAACTTCCATCGGGTTCATTGTTTTTAAATCGGAAAACCTGTTTATGAGACGACTCATCTTCTCGTCGTTCTTCTTCCGAAAGCCATCCTCTCCAAACTTCTGTTTTGCTCCAAATCCAAGGATTAATTTCGAGGCAATTCTCCCTCCTTCTCTCCACCAAAAATCGCCTCCTTGAAAAGGATTTTTCTGTGCTTTCTCGCAGTGTTAGGCGCGGGTGGAATGTGCCCTAGAATTTCACCGTTCATTCAAAATCCACTTCTTTTCTCCACCAAAATTCTTCTTTACTCTTTTGTGATCCCTCCTCCACTGAATTCAAGTCTTCTTGTCTGCTACCTTATTGGATATGGCTCCAAAGATGAAACTTCCCCAAAGAAGGAAATCAATCCGAGAACCTGAGGAAATTGTCCGAAAGAAAAGGCATACTCAGTCTTCCACTGTTCCCAATCCAGTTTCAGTACCTGCTCAAGGTCCCTCTCAACCCTCCATAAGCCCCAGTGTAAATCTTCTTTCTGATAGAAAAGTAGAAACCGGGAAAAATATAGATTTTCGGTTCTTTGAGAAAGAAGGCTTTACTTTTGCTACCAAGATCAAAAATCAAGGATGGGAACTTTATTGCTCTCTTAAGGAAGTCACCTATGTTGATCTAGTCAGAGAGTTCTACCAGAACCTAAATTATGGAAACGGGTCTGTGACTTCAACTGTAAAGGAGATTGACATCTGTTTGGATTCTAGGATATTGGGAGAGATACTTCAGTTGCCTAGTGAAGGATACTCATATATGGAACTCCCAATTAAAGAAGAAGGGATCAGAATTATCTTAGGAGAAGATTTTTCAGGAAGTTTAAACAAATTGGAAGCAAAGCTACTGTCCATTGAGATGAGGGTCCTGCATCAGATTGTGACAAAACTATTCTTTCCTAGGAGTGGTAGACATGACTTACTATCTGGCAGAGATGTATGTGTCATGTTTCATATCATCACTCAGACCCCCCTAAACCTCCCTACACTTATGATAGAGGCCATGAGAGAAACTTTGAACAGATCCAAGGCACACTTGCCTTATGGTATGGCCCTTACTAGAGTTTTTAGGAGGTTTGGAGTTAGCTGTGAGGGGGAGACACCTACCAAGCTCTCACATGTGGACACTTTCAACCAACACAGCCTGCACCGAATGGGAATTACAAAGACTGTTGATGGTTGGATCAAGGGCTCTGAAGAAAGAGCTGAGGAGAGAGCTGAGGAAAGAGCTGAAGACAGAACTGAAGGCAGAGTAGAAGAAGAAGGTCCATCTTCTCCTGTACATGATTTCAGGGCAGCTTCACCAGATACCCAGTTCATTCATGATACTGAGGCTGGCCCTTCTGAGTTTACTAGGATGCCCACACCAGTGTATCAGCCAGAGAGCAGAGCACCTCCATCAGAGTTCAGACTGGCTGATGATCAGATCGAGCATATATCTCAGCATGTGGCTTCTTTGTTGTCTAGCCAGTGGAGTAGTACTTCTTTTGCACCTGGAGCTACTTCTTCTGATCAGACCATTACTCCCCACATCTCCACTATATTTCAGATGATTTCAGATCAGTCCGTCAGGATACAGCAGCTTGAGGATACAGTCTGGAGACTTACTGGCAGAGTTCTTGACTTGCAGGGGCAAGTCCTTGCATTGGCCCATCCCCAGCCACAGGAGTCTACCATTGAGGTCACAGACCTCACTGCAGAGGCTGGCAGGCTCAGAGGAGCACTAGAAGGAGGATATGAGCTACTGAGGAAAGAGATCAGAGGATCGAGTGAGCATGCTACCACCCAGTTCACTGCTCTACTTCAATCTGTTTCCAGAGCACTGAACGTACTTGATTCTATCAGACTCATGATATCAGCCCTAGTATCTCAGCATTCTCAGCCACCTAGTTCATCTCGTTCTCCTGCTCGTGCCATCACCTCCACTCGTGGCAGAGGCAGACGGGGTAGAGGACGCACTTCTGATCCATCATCTCCTCACCCTATATCTGATGACTCTGATCATTGACTTATCTAGATCTTAGGAGTTAGTATCTTGTTCTAGGATCTATACCTTGGGGCCATGTATTGACATTTAGCTGGTTGAATTTTATGTATTGAAACAATTATGATTTTAATGGAATCATCTTTTACCTATATTTCTACCTCTTTGTAATGATTATATTTTGGTTATATTTCAATCTCCGATACATCTGTTGAAATATTATCTTCTCCTTATTGTTGTTTGCTATTGATAATTGCTATATTAAGGGGGAGCAAACATCTGTGAAAAACTCTAAAGAGGAAGAAATTAAAGAATATTTTCAGAAAAGGAAAAGAAAGAGTTAACTATGTTTGATGATGTCAAAAAGGGGGAGAAATTAAAATTAAACAAAAATTGAAATTAGACAAAAAGCAAAACCCTAAATTATGAGAAAAAGGGGGAGAAATTAAATTAAAACAAATATTGAAGAAATTAAACAAATATTGGAGAAATTAGACAAAAACAAGGATTGAAAGATTAAACAAAACTTTGAAAAATTTTGGTATCGAAATTTGGTATCAGACAAAGAAATTTGGTATCAGACAAAACTTTAATCCATCAAAAGCAAAATCATGAGTACAATGCAAATAAGTATTTTTTATATATATGCTCTGATATTCAAACTTGCTTTTGAAATTTTACTCACCTTGAGACATCAATAAGAAATTTGTTTTACTCTGATACATCCTACAATTTCTTTCAACTTGATCTGATACATGATAATATTTGATCCGATACAGTGTGAAGGTTTCTCTAAAATATTATAACATTTGCTCTAATACTGTATGAAATTTTCTCTGATACATTAAAAATTTTCTTGCTCTGATACATTATAAAATCTTTTCTGATATCATTGTAAAAATTATTTTTGCTCTGATACATAGAAAAAGTTATTTATCTTCTCTTGCTCTGAAATATCTTGAACTCAAAATGATCTAATACCCTTTTCAAATCTTTAAGAAAATGGACAAACTATTTTTGCATTTATATTACATGCCAAAAGAATCATACTCTTTTCAAGCATATACACCTATAATGGATTCTTTTGAAATTAATGCATTAACATAAATATTTTTGTTCATATGTTTTGTCATCATCAAAAAGGGGAGATTGTTGCTCCTAGATTGATTTTGATGATTACAAAGCAGATTGAAGGGATACAAACAATTGAAAAAGTCCTTATGCTCTTCAAGGGCAAAATCATAATTTCACTAAAATCCTGATTTGATAGTACCATTTGGTAGAACAAATGATTTGAAATCTATTGGTGAAAATTTCATTGTGTTTGGACTTATATTTTTGAAGTTATGAAGGTTTGAAGTGCATGAGTCGACTCATGAGTCAACTCATGGCACTATGAGCTGAATGGCACGAAAAAATTCCCATGGCACGCTGGATTTTTGGCTTGGCACGACCTGTGAGTCGACTCATGAGTCGACCCACAAGGCATGAGTCGACTCATGAGTCGACCTCTGCTGATTTGAGCCGAAAAATCCAGAAATCAGATCTTCTGGTCTGTTGCAACAGAAGTCGACTCATGAGTCGACTCCTGAAGCATGAGTCGACTCATGAGTTGACCCCTGCGACGGGAAATGTCAGCAACGGCTATTTTTTTGTCCATTTTAATTGCCATTTATGCTTCCTAAAAATCCTCTAACGGCTCTTTATCTGCCTAAATTGTTTTCTCTTGCTACTAATGCCATAAAATGCTTAAAATGGTGAAAGGAAATTGCAGATTAAATAGCAGATCAAATTGCAAAGAAAAGGGTGGAAATCGGGAGATCAAACGTGAGATCAAAAGAGAAGAAAGGATCCTAAATCTGAGATCAACGAAATATTCAAGAAGAAGAGAGAGGATCCATAATATTCAAGAGAGTTTGTGAAAAAGAAAAGCAAGAGCATTCAAAGAGAGAATCTTTCAAGTCGATTGTTTTCAACCTTGATCTAGAGATCGTTCAAAGCTTTCAAGAGATCTTCAATCAACAATCAACCTCTTCTCAAGCGTTCAACCGTTCATTCATCTTGAGAAAATCTGAAAAAGGGGTTCTTCATTTGAGTAAAGCTTTTATTGTTATATTTGCTCATTTAAGGAGCTGTTATTGTATTCATCTGTGCTCTAAATATTCTTACTCTTTGTGAGTTTTTGCTCTTTTTTTGGAGGATTTCCAAAACAAGGAAAGGTTGATCCGAACCTGAAATCGGAGTGTTTTGGGTTTGCTTGTACCCGGGAAACAAGTGTTCTAGCTTGGGATAGCTAGGGTCGGAGTTTCCGACGTCTTGTATTCTAGCTTGGGATAGCTAGTGTCGGAGTTTCCGACGTTTTGTATTCGGGTTGAATACAAAGGATAGTGGATTAAAATTCCCAAGTGGGATCTTGGGGAGTGGATGTAGGTGCAAGGTTAGCACCGAACCACTATAAATCCTTGTGTTTGTGGTGTGCTTTATCGCTTTATCTTATTTCTTTATTATATCCTTGCAATACTGCTTTAGTTAATTAATATTGATTTAAAGCCATTGTTTTGTTCTTCATAAGTTATCTGTTGGGCTTAAAATTTTTTAGAAACCCAATTCACCCCCCTCTTGGGTTGCATAGCTGGGCAACATATGAGATTGGATATGGTATACTCACTAGGGTAGTGAGTGGATACTTGCAAGATCTGGATGAGAATCACTGAAAAGTCATCCTTAAGTATTTGAGAAGTACTAAGGATCGGTGACTTGGTTATAGAGAATCTGACTTAAAACTTATGGAGTATGACTCCAACTTTTAGTTGGACATAATAATAGCAAGAACGTGTCAGAATACATCCTTATCCTAAATAATGGAGCAATCTGCTAGAAAGGTCCCAAGCAAAAAAATATAGCCAAATTCAAAATACGAGGCAAAATGCATTGCAACATTCGATGCTTGTAAGGAAGCTATGTGATTGTACAGGTTTACTGACAAGCTAGGAGTGGCACCCTCTGATGATGATCCTATTGTATTGTACAGTATCAAAGCCATAGCTCATGCCAAGGAGCCAAAGTCCTATTAGCTTACCGGCATTCTACATCACTACCACCTTATTCGAAAAAATCTGTTAAGGTGACGTCCATCTTTAGAAGATCGACAAAAAGGAGAATGTGACTAACCCATTTACTAAAGCCTCAATAATTAGGAGTTCTGAGATGATAAATCAAAGATGGATATTTGATACTATACTGATTGGCTTTAGTCTAAGTGGAGTTGTTGGAAATTGTGTCCTAAAGCCAATCATTTGACGATTGTGCTAATTATAAATGTATATGAATTGATAAATAATAAAAGTTATTTGATATTTTTCATTACAAGGATATATCTTCTAACAAACTCCTATGTTGTGATGAAGTTCTTAGCACTATTTTGATCGATAAAGAAGGATTTATCGCGTAGTCCTTAAATTAGTTCGCGATCAAACGAAACGCTGTTACTAGGATGATAGCAATATCAAGTGTAGATCATTGTGTGCCATGTGCATTGATTGTCCTCGTAATCAAATAGTATGAAGATATTGGTATAGCATATAGGTGAGATGTAGGAGTACATCATCACTGAATGTGACCAACTGTGGAGCACTCTACTGTCAATGGTAGCTCGCGAAGGGTTGGCTATAAGTGTCCCTCTGACCTGAGATCACCACAGTGACTTACAAGCAACTCATTATACTTTGATACCAGACTAATTGAGTTTTTAATTCAATGATGGAAGGTTTTTGGGTACAGTCAAGTACTTGCCAAGTCGGTGCGTAAAAATCAAAATGAAATTGATCCCTCCGAATTAGTAGGAGATATGCATCAGTGTATTTCAATTTAGCAAAATTTGAGTCCGGATAATCCATGTTATGGATTTGGAAAAGATTGAAATACAATATGGATGACTTATTTAGGATTGAATGTTAAATCCTAGGTCATCCTCGAGCATTAGGATCAAAAGGATAAATTATATGGTAACCATACGCCAATAGGTTCTTGAATGTTTCTTTGCCTTCATTCGACCTATCCGGATGTCGGGTCATCATTGCTAGATGGTTACATCGATTGGTTTAGAAAGTTATTTTTATGCTACCAACTTAGGTTCGAACTTATGGGATCACACTCAAAAGAAGTTTCTGACTGATCATGTGGCTGATCGACGATTAAGAATCATTCAAGGGCTTAATCATCAATTCAATTGATGATTAACCTTATGCAAAAGTTGTAATAAATTAATTCACTAAGTATTAGTAAATTAATAAAAAAATAATTAGTAATTAAATTACTGATTAGCTCAATTTGGTTAAGTAAAAAAGATTAAATAAAATCTAATTGAATTAAATTCAATTAGATTTGACCCGATTAGGTTGTGAGATGACCTAATCGTTAAGGGAGAATTATCCCTGATTTGATCAAAATTTTAGTTTAATTAATTTATAATTTGATTAAAATTTGATTAAAAATTTATAAATCTAATTAGATTATATTTTTTATTTTTTATTTGGGCTAAATCAGATGTGATTTGTTTTGGATTCAAATAAAGAAACTTAGAGTCCTTATTGAAATAGGACTCTTCTCCCGACGCCAACCCAGATTGCATGCCATATATCTCCACATACAAAATCATTTTGTGTGAGATTTCTTTACACCAAAGATTCTTTTTCATTATATATCTCACATAAAAGTATTATTTTATTGATAAAAGGAAGATTTTAAAATTGGATTTCAAAATATTACTTATCAGGTGAATCTGTTCTCATCCAGATCAACCACTCCATGCCAATAAATTTTTTTCTCCTTATATGTATCATATTTTTAGAAGATGTTTTATAGAAGATTATTTAGAGAATTTATTTACCATAAAAAAATATAAAAAAGGGCATCTCATATTTTTTTGATATATTTTTGGATGTAGAATTGTGAAGGAAGGCAGAATCTTGTAAGAGTCCAGAATCATTAGGACTCTTTACCCCACCTCCTTACATGCCTATAAAAGGATCTTTTATGGTTTCTTTTATGTGTGTAAGATACTAGAAGAGAGCTATTCATGTGGTAGAAGTTTGGGCATAGTTTATGATGTAAAAAATAGAGAGGAGGGTCCTCTCTCTTGGGGTGTACGCAAAAACCTAAATTTTAGATTTTTGGTTTTAAGGGTTTGGGAAGAGAGAATAAATTAAAAAAAAAAATATTTTCTTCTTCATCTTTCTTTTGCCTCTCCATATCCTCTAGAAGCCTATCTTCAATCTCTGAAATGATTCTAGAGATTTAAAAAAAGATCCAAATCAGTCAAGAAGAAGGTCTTCACGCGAGCTAGCACTCCTGAGAAGACCGATCAGATTGGGGCTTCGAGTGATTTTTTCATAGAGATCGGATATATGTGCGGCTGTGAGCAACTAGCAAAAATTCTCTTTATCATGTCTCTCAATAGTAGAGATCATCAACCTATGATCAAGTATGGAGTTCTGAACTCAGATTAGAAGTAGATGTGATCTACTGCTCATATGCATGTATGCTGATTTTGTCTTCGAATTATTTCAGATTTTATATGTAACATAACATGTCATAGATCTTAGAGTAGGTTGATTTGAAGATTAGATCATATACATATTAGATTAATTTGATTAATCTAGTTATCTTTCATTGTAATTTTTCAAAAAAAATTCAAAATACATGCATGAAATTGCCTACACATCCCAATAGCAACAATGCTCAGCAGCATTCTAATGGAAGTATGCTTGACGATGGGAGAGAAAACCTCACTGATGTCGATGCCTTCCTTCTAGGAGTATCCCTTAGCCACTAGCTTCATCTTGTACCTGATACCTCCCTGCTCCGAAGGCCCCTTCTTGTATTGATAAACCCACTTGCAACTAATGGATTTCTTCCCTCATGGCAACTACACCAATCGCCTATGTTAAATTTGAAAATTATTTTCATGATTTAAAACATACTTTCATGCAAAGAATTTAGATCTGAAAATTGATTTTAGAATCTAAAATTTGCATTTGTGCATGAAGATTTTGGTTATGGAAAAATCATAAATTAGTTCATGTAATAGGATTGCATCTAAGATTTTTGATTAGAGTCATATGGGTCTATTTCGATTAAGTAATTGATTGAACCAAGTCAAGTATTGATTAGGATCAGATCAATTAAATTAAATGATCATACAATTATTGTTGATCAAATTGATTGAGTCCCATATATAGAATCAATTAACCTAAGGATCTAATTTGGCTCGATGGTTTGAGCCTCATTCACTTGAGTTAACTTATTTAGATCAATTGACCTATTGGTGTCTAAGGTAAGTATCTGAGACATGGTTATTTAATTAGTTTCGTTCACTTACCTAGTCAATTTATTGGTGTCTAAGGAAAGCAATGGGAGGACCCCCATCGATCTCGACTTACCTGACCAATTTGGAAGATTAGTTCTTAAATTGGGTTGCTTAGCGGTTTGGTTTAACCCATGCCAATTAGATTGGTCATATGGTAACTAATTAGATGAGACCTAAGTCTAAATCTCTCCATAAATATTAAGTCTATAGGTCTTTCACTGTTGTAGATTTGCGAATGTGCTACCGGTGTTGATTGTTCTTGACTGGTTACAATGATTCAGTTGCATTGAGAACACGCAACCACTTTATTAACAAAGAGTTGCTTCAAGGTAAGGATGGGGTTGGACCCAATAACTGTTAGGTGAGGAACTCAATGATGGTCTTGCACCTATTTGTGAATGGTGGGTCGAGCTTTACTAAGAAGTGTGGGCAATAACTGTTAGGTGAGCCCACATGATTTAGAGATCAAGTTGCTATAATATGCTTAGAGAAGTATCTGGGCAAAGAGTTGCCTATGTATCGATGTGCAAGTTACTAATAACTGTTGGTGAGGTGCATGGCAATGGTGGGATCGCAGCACCCATTAGGAATCCTTTATCATGTTAGGATTTTTGTTTTCTTCTTGAGGAGTGAAGGGATCCGATAAATTACTGAGAGTCATTGTTTGATCCTAAAGTTCCTAGAAGCAAATATAATAATTAAGTACAAAAATTTAACTTGAATTTTTACTCTCGCAGTTAAACAATGTCAGCCTCAAACCCTTTAGCTCACATCCTTGAAGCCAATCATTTGACTGGTACAAATTACAAAGACTGGCTCAAAAACCTCAGGATTGTCCTAATCTTCGAAAAATTAGGTTATGTACTCGATCGGAAATCCATAGTATTACCAAACCATCCTATTGCTGAGCAAAAGATTGCTTTTGAGAAGTGGATGGATGAAGATAGTTAGGTTAATTGTTATGTGCTGACGTCTATGTCAAATGAGTTACAAAGCCAGTATGAGCATACGCCTACTGTCAGGGCTATGATTACTCACCTGCAAGAGTTGTATAGTGAGCAGAGCTGTACAGCATGCTTCGAGGTGTCCAAAAAACTCTTCAACCTAAAGATGTACGAAGGGCAGTCAGTCCATGAGTACTGTATGATAGTGATCCAGGACATTGAGGAGCTTGAGAAGTTCGGACTAGAAATACAAAAGGAATTGCAGATGGATTTGATCCTTCAATCCCTTACGAGTTTATATAGCAAATTTATTATAAAATTTCATATGAACAAGCTCGATTGCACTATACTTGAACTAGTCAACATGTTGGTCACTACGGAGAGAACCTTGAAGAGTTCAAGGGGCACTATTCTTGCTATGGAGTGGACTCTTCCCAAAGAAAGTCCACTGGGAAGAAGAATGTTAAATCTGCTAAGAAGCAAAAGAAAAAGAACCGACTAAGGAAGGAAGTTCCTAAGAATGCTGAAGCAAAGAATAAATATTTTCACTATCATGCTGAAGGCCACTGGAGGAGGAACTGTCCAACATACCTGGAGAGCCTAAAGATCAAAAAGGGTGATAAACCTTCTGAAGGTATGCTCATAATTGAATCTAACCTTATAATTTCTTCTACTTCTAGTTGAGTATTAGATTTTGGCTCGAGTTCTCATATATGTACCTCAATACAAGGTCTGATAGAAAGTAGAAAGTTGAGGGAAGGTGATATAATCATTCAGATCAGCAATGGAGCAAAAGTTGTTGTAGAGGCCATTGGCACATACCCTCTTCGATTACCATCTAATGTTAAATTAGATTTAAAAGACTATTATTATGTTCCTATAGCTAGTCAAAATTTAATTTCTGTGTCTGTGCTAGCAGAGGAAGATTTTGAAATTAGTTTCAATAAAGATTTTTATTGTATTTATTTATAAAATAAATTGATTGCATGAGATCTTTTAATTGACAGTCTTTATCACTTGCATGTTGATGCGAATGTGAACTTAACTGAGCAAATAGTAAGTACCGTAGGCTAAAAGAGATCCAGAGATGAAATTAACCAAAAGTACTTGTGACACCATAAACTAGGCCATATTAGAGAGGACAGGATAAACAAACTGAAAAAAGATAGGATCCTTAACTCTCTTAACCCAGAGTCGTACCCAGCTTGCAAATCTTACCTTCGAGAAAAAATGACCAAGTTATCCTTTGTAGGACATGGAGAAAGGGCCACTGAGTTACTTGCCTTGGTACACATCGATGTGTGTGGGCTATTTGATGTGCAGGCCAGGGATGGTTATGCCTACTTCATTACCTTTACCAATGATCTATCTTGGTATAGGTATGTGTATTTTATGAAACACAAGTCTGAAACCTTTGAAAAATTTAAAAAATTTAGGCATGAAGTAGAAAAACAAACAGGCAAACCCATTACGGTTCTTCGATCTGATCGAGGAGGTGAATACCTTAGTCGAAAATTTTAAGATATCTAAAGGACAATGGCATAGTCTCTCAATGGATGCCTCCTGAAACACCTCAGCTCAATGGAGTATCCGAAAGGAGGAACAGGACTGATAAGAGGCATATTTTTATATTTAGTTTATATATTTTTGATAATTTATGGTGCTAATATCTTTTTAAAAACCAAATTTCATTAATAAATTAAATTTTTTTGTAAAAATAAATAATTTAAAAAATATATAAAATTAGAATATATTTATGAAAAATAGATATTTATGTAATTGAGTAATTTAAGTACCAAAATAATGAAAAAAATTTGGAAAATTTAATGCATATTTTTTCTTATTTTTCAGATGAAAATTGAAGTGAAAATCAAGCTAAAATATCATAAAAAATAATTTTTATAGCCTTCGGTGCACGGTGCACTGGCCGCTCGGTCCACAGAATTAGGGCACAGTCCATAAAAAACCTTTTGCAATCTATAGGTGTGGCTCATGACAGGTTGAGATGATTTTGCGCGATCCAATGGTCCACAATCATCCCGACTCAGATCTAAAGGCTGCTGTTCATTGCCAGTTGATAAGAGGAAGATTTTACATGATTCGACAGCCCAAAAAAAATTTGAACCTAGATCAAATGGCTGTGGTTGAATCTAACTTTGATAAGGATTAAAACAGTGATTTTTGATCAGATCAGAGCAGTCCAATGATGATCCGATAGTCAAAAATTAATGTAAAAGGTATTATATGAATTCTAAGGCTTTTAGGACTCCTTTTGTGATCAAAAAAAGGTGAAAAATTTACCTATAAATAGAGGATCTAGGAATAAGTCTTGAGACTAGAAAAATTGTATGGAAAGTTAGAAAAAAAATAGAGAAAAAAATATTAGAGCTTTAGGGACCCAAGGAGAAGAAGGAGAAAAATAGTTCGCTCTACGAAGTACGATGGAAGAAGGAGAGATCATCAACCATCTTCTCGATGAGGCTGAGCTAATCAACTTCAGATCCTTGTTACAGTTTTATTTTTATTTTATTTTATTTTATTAATTTTTTTGTACTTGAATTTCAATCTCAATTAATGCAAAATTTATTTTCTTGCACTTTAAATTCTTGCCTTTTATTTTTATTTTTTTGCAATTAGATGCTAGGATCTAATTAGTAGATCTTAATACCAATTTATTTTATACTTTTAAAATTCTTATTATTTATTTTTATTGCAAGTAGATGCTAGGATCTAGTTAGTAGATCTTAGTATCGGATTTATTTTTCATACTTTTAATTTTTATTTTTCGACTTAAATTGCTTTCTTCAAAATTTTATTTTTTTTCTAAAATCAAAGATTTCAAATTAAAATTCTTCCTTCTCTGTGGATTCGACCCAACTCGCTACTTTCTACATATTTTTAATTTTTATTGAAGTCAAAATTAGATTGATAATCACGGTGTCCTAACGACATTATCGCAATTATATCAATTTTTGGCACCGTTACCAGAGAAGACATCAATTTTAATGTTTGATTTCTTTGATTTTCTTATAAATATAGTTTACTAACTTTTCTAATTTTTTTTTACAAAAAAAAAAGAGATAGAAAGCTTCTAATTTTGTTTGGTGAGATCAATCCTAACCCTAACCCTAATTATTTTTTTAGTATTAATTACTATTTTTTTAAAATTAATCTAAAATTCATCCATATAAACTTAATAAAAATTACATGACAAGAGTAGAAACTTAATTGTTTAGATGCATTCATCATCTTAGATTTTTTTTTGGTGATCGCTGGAGACAAGGTAAGCTTTCAAGTTTGATTAGTTTCATGCATCTAATTTAGTTGCATAGAACTCCTTGTTTGAAATTGGTTATGTACATTCATCTCAAATCAATAAAAATTCTTTTTTCTCTGTGGATTCGATCCGACTCACTACTTTCTATATATTTTTAATTTTTATTGAAGTCAAAATTAGGTTGATAATCATGGTGTCCTAACAACAACATCGCAATCATATCAATTTTTGGCACCGTTACCAGGGAAGGCACCAATTTTAATGTTTGATTTCTTTGATTTTCTTGTAAATATAGTTTACTAACTTTTTTGATTTTTTTTTACAAAAAAAAAAGAGATAGAAAGCTTCCAATTTTGTTTTGTGAGATCAATCCTAACCCTAATCCTAATTATTTTTTTAATTTTAATTACTATTTTTTTTCAAATTAATCTAAAATTCATCCACATAAACTTAATAAAAATTACATGATAAGAGTAGAAACTTATTTGTTTAGATGCATTCATCATCTTAGATTTTCTTTTGGTGATCGCTGGAGACAAGGTAAGCTTTCAAGTTTGATTAATTTCATGCATCTAATTTAGTTGCATAGAACTCCTTGTTTGAAATTGGTTGTGTACATTCATCTCAAATTAATTTAAAGGCAACACCCATAAACAAGATAAGGTGGGGATCTCATCACCCTTCCTTAGCTTAAAAACAACCAACCAGCATCCTGCATTAACCCTAACATAATTAAAATTCAGTAGACATTAGCCCCTAAGATCAATCGAGTTTTGTTTGAGTATTATGGTGAAGTGAAGTGCAAAGTAAGTTTGGACTCACACTTGAAACTGGTGTCTAAGACAATAGATTACAAAGGCTTAGCCTAAGTGGACTCGTAGTTATTTAATTAGTTCTGTTAGCTTACCTGGCCAATTCAATTGGTGTCTAAGACAAGCAACAGAGGGACCCCCACGACCTCACTTCTTATCTGGCTAGTTGAAGGAAGTGAGAACAAACCCAATTTGTATTTAAGCTAAGCCACTCTATATCAAATTGTTAGGTCTAAGAAACCCATAGGTGTCTAGGTTTAATTGTTTGCTAACTTGATTGCAATTAACACTTAACCACAACTAATTCTTCTCATCTTATGTCTTTAGGTCTAGGACTTTTCTTAAGGATCTCACCTTTAGAACTTCTCTCTTTCTTTTTCTTCTCTTTTCCTTCTCCCTCTTCTATAAAAAAAAAAAATCTCAACAACACACATATTTGGGTTTGCACTAATACATGCACGGTAGAATTTTTTTCTGACCTAGTTGAACTTAATTCTAAAATTGAACGACCGATCCATGTTAAACTTGATAATCAAATCACTGAAAATCTTAAGAACCACCTAGACAGATGAATGAATATTTTATTCCTTCCACCTATAACCCATCAATATTTTCATCATTCTATGGAATCAAATATTCAAAATCTAGTCCTAAGGTCGATCTGAACTTGATACCCCAAAAATTAGATAAAATCGACCTTCTTATAGATAAATACCTAGCCCTAGATCTACAATCTCCTGTGCAATACACACCATCTCCCAATTATCAGGAGATTTATTTTATTTGTACTAGCCCAGCCCATTATGTGAGTGAATATCCTACGGCTGCACAGTTTCTACCTTTCATCCAAGAACAAGTTCAAGCTACCCAAGATTTCTCCAATCCTGTCAATGATCCATTCTTAAACACATATTATCAAGATTGGAGGAAGTACCCTAATTTTTCTTAGAGATCCCAACAGACTCAGATCCAGACCCAAATTTTTTCTATGCAAAATTTTCAGAATAGACCCCAATACCAAAACTATGCCTATAATAATGGTCAGCCTAGTCTGCCCATCCAACCATCCTATTACAATCAGCTGTCATACCCACCTCCTCAACAGACCAATCTAGCCGATGATAGGTTTAGCCAACTTCAACAAATGATTATGATCCAACAGTAATCCCTTGCTAGGTTAGAAGCACAAATAGGTCAATTAGTTGAGTTTTTCAAGAGGAGAGAACTAGGTCAATTACCAAACGAACCAATATCGAATTTTGAAAATGAGCCACCCATCCACCAACCATCTGGACCTAGTCATCAATCCAATGTCTCACTTAAGAATCCCTAATTTGAAAGTGACAATGCAATTTCTGAGCTTAAAAGTGATAGGATTCTTAAGGATCTATATCAAAATCAGGTGAAAGAGGCTAGTACTGATGCTAGCCAAAAAAAAATTTAAAAGAGGAGATTAATACTGAGACTAACCCAATAGAAGAATCTGAACCTAATACTAATACTGATTTAAGTGAAAAAAAGAAAAGAGCAGATGCGTTACCCAAGATACATTCACTAAGACTCTCATTTTCTTCAGCTTTAAAAGCCGATTCTTTTACTTTAGAATCACCACCTCCAGAATTGAAATTGCCTTTGATTACATCTGAGTATGCATCTTTAGAATCAAGTGAGACCCTTCTAGTACCCATTGCTTCAAACTTAGCTCCTAATCTAAAAACTCAGTTCATAAGCATTTTAGAAGAACAAATACAACAAATTCTCAACAAACAAGGGTATGTAAATGGGTTTGTAAATAATCTTTCTAAATTCAGGAACAGAGATGTAAAATACTTTTTGAAGATTTGTAATAAAATATTAAAATTTATCATAGACCATCTTCATAAGACTGGCAATCCAAAACCATTAAAATTTATCAATCCAATATTTGATATGGGGTAGGTGAGAATCGACATGGTCTGGCTGAAGATGATAAACTTAGTGCTTCCTAGGAGGTAACCCAGTTTTTAATTTTTAGCTTTTGTTTTTGTTTTCTTTTGCATTTTGTTTAGGTTAATTGAGTCTTTTGTAGAGATCTGAAGATAATCTTGGCTAAGTTGGGGAGAGAACTTTTGAAAAAGATTTTTTTTTTCTTGGATCAGGTGACATCTCTCCTTTTCTTTCTTTTTGCATGCCCTTCATTTTTTTTACTCCATTGAGGATAATGTCGATTAAGTTGGAGGAAAAGAATAATAAAAATTTTTAAATTTTTAAAATCTTCAAGTAAGTTAGTATTTAGTATTTAAGCACCTGATTATACTTAAGAATCAAGTTAAATCAAATATTTTTTTTAAAAAATTGATGTATAGATTAGAGAGTTTGTGAGATATTGAAGGATCAAGTATTAAGAAAACTCAATAAAGAGTTAAGTTTAAAATTTAAATAATTTTTTATGAGCATTTTTAAATTTTTCAACCAGCATCAAAGAAAAGTTAACTTTTTATGGGCTTGTGTAAGCTAACTATACATTTCTTCATATAAAAATAAAAAATAAAAAAAAAAATTCAAGTACTTCATGCTAAGTAACCGGACCTCTTTGCCTAAGCAAGCATTGAGTTTGACATCAAAAAGTATGAAGGACAAAGAAGCTTTATTGTAAAGCTAGTTTTAACTCATAGCCTGTTTGATTCGAGCAAGTAGGTCCGAGGGGTGTTCTATACCTAATGCCCTAAAGCCATCTGGTTTGGGAGTCATTGGCTGAAAACTCGCTATGTGGGTCAAACAAAAAGTTTAAGAGGTTAAGACATTCAATAGCGGTACAATGTTAAAAGAAAAAAAAAAAAAGAAAAGAAGAAGAAGAAGAAGAAGAAAAAAAAAGGTCAATAAATGAAGGACAGAAGTAACAATATACTTGTCCATATGAAGATTAATAGTTTGGAGATAAAGATAGGAATAATTTAAAAAAATTTAGAAAAAAGTTTACTATTCTTAGCTTAACTCTCACATTGATTAGTATTAATACCCCAATGACATACCTCACTCACGCTCTACTGAACATCAATGGCCCTTTTAAAAATTATTTGATAAAATTCAAAATTTTAAGTTAAACTGATATTTAATTCTAAATTTTTTCTTTACTCAAAGATGAGCAAAGTTCAAGTTAGAAGGTGTGATAAGTGGCATATTTTTATATTTATTTTAGATATTTTTAATAATTTATGGTGCTAACATCTTCTTAAAATCTTATTTCATTAATAAATTAGATTATTTATAAAAATAAATAATTTAAAAAATATAAAATTAGAGTATATTTATAAAAAATAGATATTTATTTAATTAAGTAATTTAAGCATCAAAATAATAAAAAAATTTAAAAAATTTAATGCATATTTTTTCTTATTGTTCAGATGAAAATTAGAGTGAAAATCAAGCCAAAATATCTTAAAAAATAATTTTTATAGCCTTCGATGCATGGTGGACCGACCACTCGATCCACAGAATCAGTGCACAATCGATAGAAAATCTTTCACAATCTACAAGCATGGATCATGGTGGGCTGAGATGATTTTGAGCGATCCAACGATCCACATCATCCCGACTCAGATCCAATGACTATTGTTCACTGTCGGTTGATAAGAGAAAGATTTTGAATGATCCGATGGCCCAGAATAAATTCAAACCCAGATCGAATGGCTGTGGTTGAATTTGACTTTGATAAGGATTAAAATAATAATTTTTTATCAGATCTGAGCTGTCCAAAGATGATCTGATGGTCAGAAATTATTGTAAAGGGTATTATACAAATTCTAAGGATTTTAGGACTCCTTTTATGACCAAAAAAAGATGAAAAATTCATCTATAAATAGATGGTCTTGGAATAAGTCTTGAGAATATAAAAATTGAGTGAAAAATTAGAAAAAAAATAGAAAAAAAATATTAGAGCTTTAGGGACCCAAGGAGAAGGAGAAAAGTCGGTTCGCTCTATAGAGTACGATGGAAGAAGGAGAGATCATCAACCATCTTTCCAATGAGACTGAGCTGATCAACTTCAGATCCTTATTATAGTTTTATTTTTATTTTATTTTATTTTATTAAATTTTTAATACTAAAATTTCAATCTCAATTAATGCAAAATTTATTTTCTTGCACTTTAAATTCTTATTTTTTATTTTTATTTTTTATAATTAGATGCTAGGATCTAATTAGTAGATCTTAGTATCAATTTATTTTATACTTTCTAATTTTTATTATTTATTTTTATTACATGTAGATGCTAGGATCTAGTTAGTAGATCTTAGTATCAAATTTATTTTTCATACTTTAAATTTTTATTTTTCGACTTAAATTACTTTCTTCAAATTTTTTTTTACAAAATCAAAGATTTTAAATCAAAATTTTTTCTTCTCTATGGATTCAACTTGACTCACTACTTTCTACATATTTTTAATTTTTATTGAAGTCAAAATTAAATTGATAATCACAGTGTCCTAACAACAACATCTCGATCATATCAAGGACCCTATTGGATATGGTCAGGTCCATTATGAGCTTCACTGATCTACCCTTATATCTTTGGGGACATGTCTTATTTACTACCATTCACCTGTTGAATAGGGTTCTATCAAAGTTGGTTCCTACCACATCGTATGAGATATGGTTTGGTAAGAAGTCGAGTCTAGGTTATCTTAAGACTTGAAGATGTCTGGTCTATGTTAAGAGACAGATGGTAGATAAGTTAGAAGATAAATCTATTATAGCTCGTTTTATAAGGTATCCAAAAGAATCTATGGGATACTACTTCTACTTTCCACAAGACCACAATATGATTGTAAGTCGAAACATCATATTTTTAAAAAATTAGTTTATCCAAGATGGTGGCAGTGGAAGGTTAGTTGAGCTCGACAAGAAGGTCTCTGAAGAGCAAAGAGCTATAGATCCTCAAGAACCCATTATTTATGAGCCAGTGGTAGACGTTTCTCAACCACCTTGTGAAGGAAAAATAGGTAGTTCAAATAATAAAAGATTAAATAATAAAATTTAATCTTCTAAACATACCTTAGATCAGATCTAAACTATCATTAAAAATTTATGATATAAAAAATTTATATATAAAATCTGATATAAAATAGAAAACTACATCAATCACATCGATGCCCTAAATCTGATCTAACTTTTAGATTATATCAATAGAGTTCAGAACTCATTACCTTTTCATGGGTCAATGATCTTCACTATTGATAAGTATGGTATAAAGCTCTCACTGATATCGAGCAGCCACATAGGTCATCCGACCTCTATAGATCGTCCACTCGAAGCTCTAATCGGATCTTCTTTCATGGGAGTGCTAGCTCGCATCGAAGGCTTTGGATGGCTGATCTAAGCTCCTTTCTTCAGATCTCTCGGACTCCTCTGGATCAAAAGATGAAACTTTATGAGGAGGTGGTGGTGTGGATGATTGGACAAGACTCACTGTTGTATTTTTCTTCTCATAAAACCTAGAGATAAAACCCTAGAACCCACAGCTCACTCCCGAGAGGAAGAACACTTTTTCTGTTTCTCATGCACGAAAGTCCAACCCACTCTCAACTTTTTACATCCCCTTTCTCAGGTTTTTCATGCCAAAAATAACTTCTAATCTCACACAACACTGATCCCCTTTTAAGGTTGGCATTCCATGGAAGATAAGGATAAGAATAAGGATGTTTTGGTTCAAATACAAGTGTTGGTTGATCCTTATCAACAATTCAAATCAAATTTGAATTAAATTTTGAACCAAACTTTATCCTTATCTTATAAACTTAGAGAGAGGTTGACCAACATCAAAATAATATAAAAAATCTCACACAAAAATACTTTATGCATAGAGAAATGTGGTGGCATGAAGAGGAGAGTCCAACTCAATTTGGACTCTAGATTTTCATTCAAATTCAAACCAATTTGAACTCAAATTTAAACCAACCAATTTTTAAATCAAAAAGACTCAAATGAGAATGTGAGAAAGGCTTTTGGGTATGAGAAAAAATTACATAAAATATTTCTCATGTGAAGAATAAGAGGGTGCAAATAAAGGAGGTGCAAGGGATTCGAATTCAAATTGTTTTTCTCATCCAATTAGATTCTTAACCCAACCAAATTAGGTTAAATATAATTGAACCATTAAATCCAATCTAATTAGGTAGCAAATAGTTTTGATCAAATCTTAATCAAATCAAAAATTAATTGAGCTCAAGTCCTGATCATATCAGGAATCGAACACCCTTAGCGATTAGATCATGTCATAACCTAATCGGGTTAAACAAAATTGAATCCAATTCAATTAGATTCGATCCAAACCTCAATGTTCTATCAAATTAAATTAATTACTAATCTAATTACTAATCAATCTTCTCATAATTCACCAACAATTAGTGAATTAATTTATTACAACTTTTGCGTAGGGTTAATCATCAATCGAATTGACTATTTTTCCCTGGAACGATTCTTAATCATTGATCAGATATATGATCAGTTATATTAATCATAATACCCCCCCAACCGAAGTTCATGTTAGAAGTGACCCTCCAGAGATTATACCGATGTCCAACCTTCGGCGACATCTTTCCGAACCCCTCCGACGGTCGAGCCTCCGCAACATTCCCAAGTTCTGCCGACAGATAAACTCCCACCAGCGCCGACCGGATTCTTCACGACGGATGGGCTCCACCCAAGCTTCCATGATGGTCGACCACCTTCTAGACTTCATCCGGACTCCTACGGGAGCCGGACTTTGTCCCCGACTTCGACTGTAGGCAGAATTCATCCGAACTCCTACGGGAGCTGGACTTCATCCCCGACTCCGACTGCAGGTAGACTTCATCCGGACAACTACGGGAGCCGGACTTCATCCCCGACTCCGACTGCAGGTAGACTTCATCCAGACTCCTACAAAAGCCAGACTTCATCCCCGACTCCAACTGCAGGTAGACTTCATCTGGACTCCTACGGGAGCTGGACTTCGTCCCTGACTCCGACTGCAGGTAGACTTCATCCGGACTCCTACGGGAGCCGGACTTCATCCCCGACTCCGACTGCAGGTAGACTTCATCCGGACTCCTACGGGAGCCGACTTCATCCCCGTCTCCGACTGCAGGTAGACTTCATCCGGGCTCCTATGGTAGCCGTTCTTCATCCCCGACTCCGACTGCAGGTAGACTTCATCCGGACTCCTACGGGAGTCGGACTTCGTCTCCGACTCCGACTGCAAGTAGACTTCATCCGGACTCCTACGGGAGCCGGACTTCATCCCTGACTCTGACTGCAGGCAGACTTCATCCGGACTCCTACGGGAGCTGGACTTCATCCCCGACTCCGACTGCAGGTAGACTTCATCCGGACTCCTACGGGAGCCGGACTTCGTCCCCGACTTCGACTGCAGGTAGACTTCATCCGGACTCCTACGGGAGCTGGACTTCATCCCCGACTCCGACTGCAGGTAGACTTTATCCGGACTCCTATGGGAGTCGGACTTCATCCTTGACTCCGACTGCAGGTAGACTTCATCCAAACTCCTATGGGAGCCGAACTTCATCCCTGACTCCGACTGCAGGTAGACTTCATCCAGACTCCTACGGGAGCCAGACTTCATCCCTGTCTCCGGCTGCAGGTAGACTTCATCTGGGCTCCTACGGGAGCCGGACTTCATCCCCGACTTCGACTGCAGGTAACTTCATCCGGACTCCTACGGGAGCCGGACTTCATCCTCGACTCTGACTGCAGGTAAACTTCATCCGGACTCCTACGGGAGCGGACTTTGTCCCCGACTCCGACTACAGGTAGACTTCATCCGGACTCCTATGGGAGCCAGACTTCATCCCCATCTCTGACTGCAGGTAGACTTCATCCGGACTCCTACGGGAGCCGGACTTCATCCTCGACTCCGCCCTGAACTCCTATCGCAGGTAGACCTCATCCGAACTCCTGTAGCAGACAGATTCTGGACGAACTCCTACGACACATGGACTCCAGCAACCAGACCCCTCCAGTGGATGAACCTTGCCAGCAACATCCGAGTTCTTCTCAGATGGATAGCTACCTCTCCGCCAGACGCTTCAACCAGCAGATGAACCTCGCCAGCAACATCCGAGTTCCTCTCAGACGGATAGCTATCTCTCTTTGTCAGATGCTTCAACCAGCAAATGAACCTCGCCAACAGCATCCGAGTTTCTCTCAGATGGATAGCTACCTCTCTCCGCCAGACGCTTTAACCGAGCTTCGGTCGACAGGCCTGGACTCCCTGACAGGCCACAGTAACGGCCACGACTCTGCTCCACCTCCTGTGATGGATTCCGCACGGCTCCACCACTCCCCGCAACAGGCCCCATGCGGCAGGCCGCAGTAATGGCCACGATTCTGCTCCACTTCCTGCGATGGATTCTGCATGGCTCTACCACTCTCTGGCGAGTCACGATAATGGACACTGCTCCACTCTCCGCAACAGGCTCCACGTGGCGAGCCATGGTGATAGCCACGACTCCACCCCATTACTCTTCATAATAAGCTCCTCCTGGCCCCGAGCGGCCCACTATTAGGTGGTTACAAACGTCGCTATCAATCCGTTGCTCCCTCCGCCTATAAAAAGGGGGCTCCAGATACGTTATTCTCTAAGCTCTAGTTTCTATCTCAAAACTCTGCTAAAATTTCTGTTCGAGCACTCCATTCTTGTTGAGGCAGAGAACTGACTTGAGCATCGGAGGGTCTTGTCGGAGCACCCCCACCTTCGATTTAGACTTTCTTTGCAGGTCCCGGTGGCGACCGCGGCTCCCTCGACTCCAGCTTCTCCGATGCAGGTGAATTTTTGCACCAACAGTTACCATATAATTCATCTCTTTGACCCAAATGCTTAAGATGACCTAGGGCTTAATTGCCAACCTTGATATGGTCATCCTCATTGTATTTCAATTTTCAAAATTCATCACATGGATTACCCCGATCAAGATTTTGCTGAACTGAAATACACTGATACATTAACTCCTACTTATTCAGAGGAGTCAATTCCATCTTGACTCGCACACCGACTTCACAAGTACTTGACTATGCCTAGAAACTTTTCATCACTGAATTAGAAACAAGGTAGTCTAACACCAAAGCATAGTGAGTTACTTGCAAGTCACTGTGGTAATCTCAGGTCGGAGGGACACTTATACCCATATCCTTCATGACCTACTCTTATAGTAGAGTGCTCAACAATTGATCACATTCAGTGAGATATACTCCTACATCTCACTCAGATGCCATGCTAATATCTCCACACTCTTTGGTTAAGAAGACAACCAACGTACATGGCACACAATGACCAATATTTGATATAGCTATCGTCCTAGTAATAGTATATCATTTGGTCATGAACTTAAGATTTAAGGACTAAACAATATATCCTCCTATATCGAATCAAATAGTCCTAAGGACTTCAGCACATAATAAGAGTTCAAAGTAAGATATACACAGTGATAAAAAAATTAAATAATATTTATTAATTTAACAATCATACATAATTACAATGATAAGTACAACCGTCAACAGGCTGACAATTGACTTTGGGACATAATTTCCAACAACTCCAACTTGGACTAAAGTCAATCAATACAGTATCGTATATCCATCTTTGATTTGTACTCTTCGAACTCCTTGACACTGAGGGCTTTAGTAAATAGATCAGTCAGATTTTTTTTTCTGTCGATCTTTTGAAGCTTGACATTACCTCGATCCATGATCTCTCAGATCAGGTGGTAGTAGCACAGAATATGCTTGATCCACTAATGTGACTTCGGTTCCTTTACTTGAGCAATGGCACCAGTACTGTCATAGTACAACAAAATAGGGCCATCAAAGGAGGGTGCCACTTTGAGCTCATTGATGAACTTTTGTAACCACATAGCTTCCTTCGCAGCATCGGATGCCACAATATATTCTGCCTCACAAAAAGAGTCGGCCACAATATACTACTTGAAACTTTTCTAGCAGATTGCTCCACCGTTCAGGGTATAAATATATCCCGACATACTGTTGTTGTCATCATGATCTAACTAAAAATTAGAGTCTGTAAACCCCATAAGTTTTAAGTCAGATTCTTCATAGATAAGCCACTGATCCTTAGTATTTCTTAAATTCTTAAGGATGGTCTTTACGACCTTCTAGTGATTCTCACCTGGATCATACTGGTATCTGCTCACTACTCCTAATGAGTATGCCATGTCCGATTGCATACATGTCATGACATACATAATAGATCCTACTGCTGAAGCATATGAAATTTTACTCATACGCTCTCTCTTTTGAGGAGTTATCAGACAATCACACTTCGAGATAGAAATTTTTTGGCCTATTGAAAGATAGCCTTTCTTGAAATTATTCATGCTGAACTTTTTTAGTACAGTATCAATGTATGTCGACTGGGATAATCCAAGCAACCTTTTAGATCTATCTCTATAGATCATCATCCCAAGGATGAAGGATGCTTCTTTCAAGTCTTTCATGAAAAACTGTGATGACTACCAAATTTTTATTCTTTGTAATGCAGGGATGTCATTCCCGATTAAGAGAATATCATCGACATACAAAACAAGAAATACTACCACAGAGTTATTAATCCATTTGTATATGCAGGGTTCCTCTCTATTTTGAATGAAGCTATACATTCTGATCACTTTATCAAAATGTATGTTCCAACTCTGAGATGCTTGCTCAAGTCCATTGATGAATCTTTGAAGCTTGCACACCTTAGACTCATATGTGGATATGAAACCTTCAGGTTGTATCATATACACCTCTTCTTCTAGCTCTCCATTTAGAAAGTCTGTTTTCACATCCATTTGCTAGATTTCATAGTCCAGATATGCTACTATCGTAAGCATAATCCGAATAGACTTGAGCATTGTCACAGGAGAAAATATCTCATCATAGTCAATACCATAACGATGATGGTAACCCTTGGCAATCGAACAAACTTTATAGGTCTCTACCTTTCTGTCTATGCCCCTCTTCTTTTTGAAGATCCACCTACACCCTATAGGTTTTATCCCTTCAGTTGGGTCAACCAATGTACATACATTGTTGATTTTCATGGTCTCAATTTTATAGCTTCCAGCCACTTATCGGAGTCAGACCTCTGCATAGTATCTATATAGATGATCGGATCCTCATTATTCTCATCGAGTTCAACTAGATTTTTGTCTCGAACTAAGAAACCATAGTATCTATCCGGTTGACATGGTACTCTACCGGATCTCCTTGAAGATGTTTCTACAATAGGTTTCGAATTTGATCTAATCAAGTCTGACTCTATGGGTTTACTAGATTGTGTCAGTTCTTCTACCGATCAAACTTCATCAAGTTCAATCATTGAGGCATTAGTTCCTTCACTAAGGAACTCTTTTTCTAAAAAGACTACTCTATTGCTGACAAACACCTTCTGTTCATCAGCAAGGTAGAAGTAATATCCCTTGGTCTTTTTTGGGTACCCTACAAATAGATATTTGTCAGATCTAGGTCCAAGCTTGTCAGTTTTCAAACGTTTGACATAAGTCGGATATCCTCAGATCCTAAGGTGAGAGAGTGTTGGTTTACATCCTCTCCACATCTCATGTGGTGTTTTACTTACAGACTTACTCGAAACTTTATTTAAAATATAACAAGCCGACTTGAGTGCGTATCTCCAAAAAAAATCAGCAGACTTGCAAAGCCTATCACAGACCAAACCATATCTAACAGGATTCGATTCCTCCTTTCTGATACACATTATGCTGTGGTGTTCCAGGAAGGATCCATTGTGAGAGAATCTCATTCTCTTTTATGTCAGAAACTTACTGGAGAGGTATTCTCCACCGTGGTCAGACCGAAGAGTTTTAATATTTTTTTCAGTTTGTTTCTTTACTTCATTATAGAATCATTTCAACATTTTAAATGATTTTGATTTATGTGTTATTAAGTAGATATGCCCATACCTCGATAGGTCATCTATAAACGTAATGAAATAATAATATTCACCTCTGGCACTAGTGTTCATTGGTCCACATACATCAGTATGTATCAGACCTAGAACTTTACTGACTCTCTTACCTTTTCCAGTAAAAGATGATTTGATCATTTTTTTAAGAAGACAGGACTCATAGGTTGAGAGTGATTCACAATCACTAACTTTGAGGATTCCCACTTGTGTGAACCTGATTATTCTATTCTAGTTAACATGACCTAATCTACAATGCCAAAGGTAAATATCAGAGACATCACTAATTCTAGGGTGTTTGTTGGATGTGTACATTACACTAACAGGTTGTAACAATATGTAAATACCATTGCTCAGCTATCCATTCATCACATTAACACTATTCATAATGATATTAAAATTATTTCTTTTTATTAAAATTTCATAACCATATATGGCCAAAAGACCTACAGAAATAATATTTAATAAAAAGGAAGGACAAAAGTGACATTCACTTAGAACAATTACATTAGACTTGAATACAAGCTTAATAGTCCCTAACACTAGAACTGGAGCTGATCTTCCATCTCCAACATTAAGGAACTTTTCATCTTCTTCAAATCTCCTGCTGACCTACAGACGCTACAACGAATTACAAATATTAAAAGGACTTCTGGTATCTAATACCCAGGTAGTAGAATTATAAATTGAGAAATTACAAGGTGTTATCATATAATTACCTTGTCCAGCAATAACTTGCTTCTTTTTCAGCCTGTTCGGATCTAGGAAGGCAATGTATTGAGGATAATTTCTTTTCTAGTGCTCCTGCTTCTTGCAGTAGAAGCATTCCATCTGACTCTTGTCGGACTTGGATTTCTTGGTCTGACTAGGCTTGGGTGCCTCAGCACTTTATATCCTTTTCTTATTCTTCTTATTTTTCTTTCCTTTCTTAAAGGGTTGATATCCAGAAGAAGACCCTCCCACAACATTCATCGACTCTTTTTGGAGCTGGTGATCCTTCTCAAAGTTTTGCAGCAACCTCAGCAATCCGTGGTAGTTAATTGCAGGCTTTGTCATTCAAAAATAAGTAAAGAAAGAGAGATAGGACTTGGATAGAGAGTTCAGAATAGCATCTTTCCCCAACTACTCATGCAGAGAAAGCCAAGCTTGCTTAGGCGCTCAATCATCACGATCATGTACAATACATGATCAGTGACTGATGCTCCTTCATTCAAGCGTTGAAGATGGCACAATTAGTCTTGTATCTCTCAACATCCTCGGGTGTACCAAAATACTCATTTAATATTTGCAACATGTCCTGTGGTTGAGTATTCTCGAAATGATGGCTAAACTCATCATTCATCACCGCTAGCATAATACAACAAATCATAGTTTGATCATCGAACCACTTATGATAAGTATCTCTGATCGAGCTACGTGCATTTGGAGCTGGCTCCTCAGGTACCGGATCAGTTAACACATATAAGATCCGTTCGTGCTTCAGGATAATTTTGAGCTTTCGATACCAGCTATCAAAATTTGATCCCATCAATTTATCACTATCTAATAGTGATCAGAGTGATATGGTGGTGGCTATAGCTCAGAGAGGGATCGACTAACATCAGAATAGTGCAAAAAATCTCATGCAAAAATACTTTATGCACAGAGAAATGTGGTGGCGTGAAGAGGAGAGTCCAACTCAATTTGGACTCTAGGTTTTCATTCAAATTCAAATCAATTTGAACTCAAATTTAAATCAATCAATTTTTAATTCAAAAGGACTCAGATGAGAATGTGGAAAAGGCTTCTAGATATAAAAATAAATCATATAAAATATTTCTCATGTGAAGAATAAGAGGGCACAGGTAAAGGAGGTGCAAGGGATTGAAATTCGAATTATTTTTTCTATCCAATTAGATTTTTAACCCAACCAAATTAGGTTAAACTCAATTGGACTATTAAACCTAATCTAATTAGATAAAAAATAGCTTTGATCAAATCTTAATCAAGTTAGAAATTAATTGAGCTCAAGTCCTGATCATATCAAAAATCGAACACCCTTAGTGATTAGGTCATCTCATAACCTAATCGGGTCAAACCAAATTGAATTCAATTCAATTAGATTCGATCTAAATATTAATACTTAATCAAATTAAGTTAATTAGCAATCTAATTACTAATCAATCCTCTCATAATTCATCAACCATTAACAAATTGATTTATTGCAATATTTGCATAGGGTTAATCATCAATCGAATTGACTGTTTTACCCTAGAACGATTCTTAATCATTGATCAGCCACATAATCAGTCAGAAACTTCTTTTGAATGTGACCCCATAGGTTCAAACCTAAGTTGGTAATATGGAAACAATCTTTTTATACCAATCAAAGTGACCATTTAGGAATGATACCCGACGTCTGGATAGGTCGAAAGATTGCAAAGCATCATTCAAGAACCTATTGGCTTATGGTTGCCGTATAATTCATCCCTTTGACCTAAATGCTTAAGGTGACCTAGGATTTAATTACCAATCCTGATATGGTCATCCACATTGTATTTCAATTTTCAAAATCCATCACATGGATTACCCCGATCAAGGTTTTACTGAATTGAAACACACTGATACATTAACTCCTACTTATTTGAAGGGGGTCAATTCTATCTTGACTCACACACCAACTTTGCAAGTACTTGACTATGGCTAGAAATCTTTCATCACTGAATTAAAAATTCAGATAGTCTAGCACCAAAGCATAGTGAGTTGCTTGCAAATCACCATGGTGATCTCAGGTTGCAGGAATACTTATATCCATATCCTTCGTGTGCTACTCTTGATAGTAGAGTGCTCAGTACTTGGTCACGTTCAGTGAGATGTACTCCTATGTCTCACTTGCATGTCATGCCAGTATCTCTACACTCTTTGGTTAAGAGAACAACCAATGTATTTGGTACACAATGACTTATACTTGATATAGCTATCTCCCTAATAATAGTATATCATTTGATCATGAACTTAGGGTTTAAGGACTAAATGCTATATCCTCCTATATCAAATCAAATAGTCCTAAGGACATCATCACATAACAGGAGTTCAAAATAAGATGTACACAGTGATAAAAAAATAAATAATATTTATTAATTTAATAATTCATATACAATTACAATGATAAGCACAACCGTCAACTGGCTGATGATTGGCTTTGAGACATAATTTCCAACAACTTTCACTTGGACTAAAGTCAGTCGGTACATAATCGTATACCCATCTTTGATTTGTAGTCTTCGAACTCCTTGATGCTGAGGACTTCAGTAAATAGGTCACCAGGTTCTCTTTTCCGTCGATCTTCTGAAGCTCGACATCACCTCAATCCATGATCTCTCGGACCAAGTGGTAGCGACGTAGAATATGCTTGGTCCGCTGATGTGACTTCAATTCCTTCGCTTGAGAAATGGCACCAGTGCTGTCGTAGTACAATAAGATGGGACCATCAATGGTGAGTGCCACTCCGAGCTCATTGATGAACTTTCATAACCACACAGCTTTCTTCGCAGCATCAGATGTCGCGATATATTCTGCCTCATAAGTAGAGTCGGCTACAGTGTGCTGCTTGAAACTTTTGTAGCAGATTGCTCCATCGTTCAGGGTATAAATATATCCCAACATGCTCTTGCTGTCATCATGATCTGATTGAAAATTAGAGTCTGTAAATCCTACAAATTTTTAGTTAGATTCTCCATAAATAAGCCACTGATCCTTAGTATTTCTCAAATACTTAAGGATGGTCTTTACGACCTTCTAGTGATTCTCATCTGGATCAGACTGGTATCTGCTCACTACTCCTAATGAATATACCACGTCCGGTCTCGTACATGTCATGACGTACATAATAGATCTCACTATCGAAGCATATAAAATTCTACTCATATGCTCTCTCTTTTGAGGAGTTGTTGGACAATCACTCTTCAGGAGAGAAATTCTTTGGCCTATCGAAAGATAGCCTATTTTAAAATTCTCTATACTGAACCTTTTCAGCATGGTATCAATGTATGTTGACTGAGATAATCCAAGCAACCTTTTAGATCTATCTCTATAGATCTTCATCCCAAGGATGAAGGATGCTTCTCTCAAGTTTTTCATGAAAAACTATGATGACAACCAAATTTTTATTCTATATAATATAGAGATGCCATTCTTGATTAAGAGAATATCATCGACATACAAAACAAAAAATACTATCAAAGAGTTATTAACCTATTTGTATATTCAGAATTTCTCTCTATTCTTAATGAAGCCATACGTTCTGATCACTTTATCAAAATACATGTTCTAACTCTGATATGCCTGTTTAAGTCTATGGATGGACCTTTGAAGCTTGCACACCTTAGATTCATCTGTGGATATAAAATCTTCAGGTTGTATCATATACACCTCTTCTTCTAGCTCTCCATTTAGGAAGGCTGTTTTCACATCCATTTGCTAGATTTCATAGTTCAGATATGCTGTTATCGCAAGCATAATCCGAATAGACTTGAGCATCACCACAGGAGAAAATATCTCATCATAGTCAATACCATAACACTAACAGTAACTTTGCCAACCAGACAAGCTTTATAGGTCTCCACCTTTCCGTCTGCACCTCTTTTCCTTTTGAAGATCCACTTACACCCCATGGGTTTTACCCCTTCAGGTGGGCAAAAAATACTATGGGTTTAAACATTATGAACCTTTATGTCTGGCTTCATTAAGAATGGAGAGGAACCCTGCATATACAAATGGATTAATAACTCTGTGATAGTATTTTTTATTTTGTATTTCGATGACATTCTCTTAATCGAGAATGACATCCCTGTATTACAGAGAATAAAAGTTTGGTTATCATCACAGTTCTCCATAAAAGATTTGGGAGAAGCATCCTTCATCCTTGGGATGAAGATCTATAGAGATAGATCTAAAAGGTTGCTTGGATTATCTCAGTCGACGTACATTGATACTGTACTGAAAAGGTTCAGCATGGAGAATTTCAAGAAAGGCTACCTTTTGATAAGTCAAGAAATTTTTCTCTTGAAGAGTGATTGTTTGACAACTCCTCAAGAGACAGAGCGTATGAGTAGAATTTCATATGCTTTGGTAATTGAATCTATTTTGTACACCATGACATGTACATGATCGAACATGGCATACTCATTAGGAGTAGTGAGTAGATACCAGTTCGATCCATGTGAGAATCATTAGAAGGTCGTAAAGATCATCCTTAAATATTTGAGAAATACTAAGTATCAGTGGCTTATCTATGGAGAATCTGATTTAAAATTTATGGAGTTTACAGACTTCAATTTTCTGTCGGATCATGACGACTGCAAGAGCGTATCGGGATATATTTATACCCTAAACGATGGAGCAATCTACTGAAAAAATTTCAAGTAGCACACTGTGGCTGACTCTACTTGTGAGGCAGAATATATTACGGCATCCGATGCTATGAAAGAAGTTGTGTGGTTATGAAAGTTCATCAACGAGCTCGGAGTGGCACCCTCTTTTGATGGCCCCATCTTATTGTACTACGACAATATTGATGCCATTGCTCAAGTGAAGGAACCAAAGTCATATCAGCGGACCAAGCATATTCTATGCAGCTACCATCTGGTTCAAGAGATCGTGGATCGAGATGACATCGAGCTTCAGAAGATCGATAGAAAAAAAAATCTGATCGAGCCATTTACTAAAGCCCTCGACGTCAAAGAGTTTGAAGATTACAAATCAAAGATGAGTATACGATACAGTACCGATTGACTTTAGTCCAAGTGGGAGTTGTTGAAAATTATATCCCAAAGCCAATCGTCAGTCTGCTGACGGTTGTGCTTATCATTATAATTGTATATAAATTATTAAATTAATAAATATTATTTAGTTTTTTCATCACAGTGTACATCTCATTTTGAACTTCTATTATGTGATGAAGTCCTTAGGACTATTTGATTCGATATAAGAGGATATATCATTTAGTCCTTAAACCATATATTCATGACTAAATGATATACTATTATTAGGACAATAGCTATATCAAGTATAGATCATTATGTGCTATGTATGTTGATTGTCCTATTAACCAAGGAGTGTGGAGACACTGACATGGCATGCAAGTGAGATGTAGGAGTACATCTCACTGAACGTGATCAATTGCTGAGCACTTTGTTGTCAAGAGTAGCTCACAAAAAATATGGGTATAAGTGTCCCTCAGATCTGAGATCATCACGGTGACTTGCAAGCAACTCACTATGTTTTGATATCGGACTATCTAAATTTTTAATTCAATGATGAAAGGTTTTCGGGCATAGTCAAGTACTTACGAAGTCGGTGTGTGAGTCAAGATGGAATTGACCTCTCCTTATAAGTAGGAGTTAATGTATCAGTGTGTATCAATTTAGTAAAACCTTGGTTGGGGTAATCCATGTGATGGATTTTTAAAATTAAAATATAATGTAGATGACTATATCAGGGTTGACAGTTAAACCCTAGGTCACCTTGAGCATTTGGGTCAATGGGATGAATTATACGGTAACCATAAGCTAATAGGTTCTTGAATGATGCTTTGCGATCTTTCAACCTATCCAGACATCGGATATCATTACTAGATGGTCACTTTGATTGGTATAGAAAGATTATTTTTATACTATCAGCTTAGGTTTGAACCTATAGGGTCACACTCAAAAAAAATTTTTGACTGATCATATGGCTGATCAACAATTAAGAATCATTTCAGAGTAAAACAATCAATTCGAATGATAATTAACCCTATGCAAAAGTTGTAATAAATTAATTTGCTAATTGTTGATAAATTATAGAAAGATTGATTAGTAATTAGATTGCTAATTAACTCGATTTAATTAAGTATTGAGGTTTGAATCAAATCTAATTGAATTGGATTCAATTTGGTTTGACCCGATTAGGTTATGAGATGACCTAATTGCTAAAGGTATTGGATTCCTGATATGATCAGAACTTGAGCTCGATTAATTTTTGATTTGATTAAAATTTGATTAAAGCTATTTGATATCTAACTAGATTGGGTTTAATGATCCAATTGAGTTTAACCTAATTGGATTGGGCTAAGAATCTAATTGGATGAGAAAAATAATTCAAATTCGAATCCCTTGCACCTCCTTTATCTGTGCCCTCTTATTCTTCACGTGGGAAATATTTTATATGATTTTTTTCTCATATCTAGAAATATTTCTCACATCCTCATCTGAGTTCTTTTGAATTAGAAATTTATTGATTTAAATTTGAGTTCAAATTGGTTTGAATTTGAATGAAAACCTAGAGTCCAAATTGAGTTGGACTCTCCTCTTCAAGCCACCACATTTCTCCATGGATAAAGTATTTTTGTGTGAGATTTTTTATACTATTCTGATGTTAGTCAACCCTTCTCTAAGTTTATAAGATAAGGATAAAGTTTGGTTCAAAATTTAATTCAAATTTGATTTGAATTGATGATAAGAATCAACCAACACTTGAATTTGAACCGAAACTACCTTATTCTTATCCTTATCTTCCATGGGATGCCAACCTTAAAAGGAGATCAATTTTGTGTGAGATTAGAAGTGACTTTTGGCATGAAAAATCTAAGAGAGGGGACATTAAAAGTTGAGAGTGGGTTGGGCTTCCATGCGTGAGAAACAAAGGAAGTGTTCTTCCTCTCAGGCGTGAGCTGTGGGTTCTAGGGTTTCATCTCTAGGTTTTGTGAGAGAAAAAATACAAAAGTGAGTCTTGTCCAATCTTACACACCACCACCTTCTCATATAGCTTCATCTTTTTATCCTGAGGAGTTTGAGAGATTCGAAGAAAGGAGCTTGGATCAGCCATCCAAAGCCTTCATCGCGAGCTAGCACTCCTACGAAGGAAGATCCGATCAAAGCTTCGAGTAGATGATCTGTAGAGGCTAGATGATCTATGCGACTGCTCGATATCAGTGAGAGTTTTGTACCTTACTTACCAGCAATGAAGATTATCAACCCACAAAAAGGTGTGAGTTCTGAACTCTACCGACATAATCTAAAAGTTAGATCAGATTCAGGGCATCGATGTGATCGATGCAGTTTTTTATTTTATATCAAATTTTATATGTAAATTTTTTATACCATAGATCCTTAATGATAGTTTAGATCTGATCTAAGATATATTTAAAATATTAAAATATTTAATCTTTTATTATTTCACTATAAAATTTTAAAAATACATGCTTTGAACTATCCATTTTCTATTTAGATGGTATCAGAGCAAGGTTTCTTATGACATAATTTTTTACATATAATCTAATTTTAATTATTTAGATTAGATCTAAATAGTTAATTTTGAATCTGAGTGGTATAGTAATCTGATTGGATAGATCCTCATAACCGTCCGATCATAGGAGAAATCAGGATTTCACAATCCTATTTATCTATTCGATGGGATCTCCTATGGCATGTAGGGATGCTGCGCGGTCTTTTTCATGATGATGAACAATGAAAAAAAATTTAAAATTTTATTTTAGATCTGAAATAATATATATGAAGTCTAAAATTAGAGTCTTGATCATTAGATGATTGATTGTAAAAATATTTTACAAAATTGAAAACTATTTTCAAACACCGAATCCAAACCCATGTCAGTCCAAAACTTAATTGAGAATTAAGCAATCTAGATTTGAGAATCAAAGATCTAAGGCATTAATTTCATAACTCATAGGTTAATGGGTTAGCTCGAGTCAAGTCCATTTAACTGGGTTAGACCTATGGTTAGAAATCATTGATAATGGATCATGTTAGTAATTGATCAAATCTAATTAAAAGTTAATTTTGATTGGATCAATTTCTTCTCTTGGTCAATTTCAATAGATGTAGTTCGTCAAGTCCATATCTTTGATTAGACCAATATGGACTTTGATCATAGCTCCGTGGTCGAATCCAAGTCTATAAGTTGATCAAATTGAAAATGACTAACCAGTTAGTATCTAAGGTAAGTATGACAGCTTTGATCGATGGTCATTAATTGGGAGCTACTAGCATAGATTGAGTCTATATCGAGTTAATGGCATATCCCTCCCATCGATCTCACTTACTTAGCCAACATGATGAATCATGTTTTGATTAGATCACTTCATAATTGGAGTTGACCCATGCTAAGTAGGAAATCAGTGTGACTGATTTAGGTGCCCCTAGTTCAATTTATTTTGAGTTCTCTTCATGACTTGATAGAGTCAGTGGGAGGATTTATGGCTGGTTGGTTGGACCAACTTTTACCTAATCTTCTTTAATCTGACTTGATAAAGTAAGTGAGAGGATTAAGATTAACTGGTTATATCTTTTCTTATCTCTCAATTCAACTAATTAAATCTTCTAAAATTGTTAGGTCCCTAAAAATAAAATAGTTATGGCGATAACTAGATCATAGCCTCCAATTAAGTTGGGTGATAATGAGTCCAATGGTTTAGATGATCATTGGAGGTGCCACAAGCCTGGTGCTTATCTGGCTGTGAGAATTATCATTCATAATATATTATTTTAATTGTGTCTTTCTGATGTTGGTCAGGTTGGCCGAGCCACACTCGAGCCTGGTCACTTGTTTGTTAGATATACTAAATTCTGATATGTTAATGGTTGGACCTAACTACAACTTTCAGTGGAGGCACCACACACTTGCCGAAGAGGTGTCTGGACAAAATTGAATACTAAAAATTGTTTGGTAAAATAATTGGTTAAGAATCTACCCATGGGTACACAAGGGTTGGCCGAGCCACACTTGGACCCATGTGCAGTCCATGTGGATTCTAGTACCCACTAAAAAATTAGTGTAATTTTTCGAATTGAAGGTAGAGGCTATCAATTCAAATAAAATAGTGAAAGAACCTTTAGAAAAAAATCCATATCTTTAGGCTTAATTAATTCATATACTAATTAGGTTCTAGTTTTTCTTTTGTAGTTATGGCCACCACCTTGTCGCTTCGATCATTATTAGATAGTGATAAATTGATGGGATCAAATTTTGATAGCTGGTATCAAAAGCTCAAAATTATTCTAAAGCAAGAATGGATATTGTATGTGTTAACTGATATGGCACCCAAGGAGCCAGCTCCAAATGTACGTAGCTCGATCAAAGATACTTATTAGAAGTGGCCCAATGATCGGACTATGGTTTGTTGTATTATGCTGGCAGTGATGAATAATGAGTTTAGCCATCATTTCGAGAATACTCAGCCGCAGGACATGTTGCAAATATTGAACAAGTCTTTTGGCACACTCGATGATGTTGAGAGGCACAAGACTAGTTGTGCCATCTTCAATGCTCGAATGAGGGAAGGAGCATCTGTCACTGATCATGTATTGTACATGATCGAGATGATTGAGCACCTAAGCAAGCTCGGCATTCACCTGCATGAGAAGTTAGGGAAAGATTCTATTTTGAACTCTCTACCTAAGTCCTACCTCCCCTTCCTTACTCATTTTTAAATGATAAAGCTTGCAGTTAACTATCACGATTTGCTGGGATTACTGCAAAACTTTGAGAAAGATCACTAGCTCCAAAAGGAGACAGTGAATATTGTGGGAGGGTCTTCTTCTGGATATCGACCCTTTAAGAAAGGAAAGAAGAATAAGAAGAACAAGAAAAGGGTGCAAAGTACTGGGGCACCCAAGCTGAAAGAAGAGTGCCCTGTAAGCCAATCGCAACTGTGTTGTGATTGAATTTTTCTTTATAATTTTCCAACTTATGAAATGACATTTATTATTTGAGGTATTGATTCATCATATTAGCTGTATCTTATTATGTCTAAGATTATGATGAACCCCAAAGATTAGGATAATAATTTTAGGAGACATAAATGGATCATGCTAGTGAGACCTAAAACCCTAAAATCCTAATCTTAAACATTCCTGATCGTAGGAGCATTGAGTCGGGGATCAATATTTCGGATAGACTGGTACATTCTATATATGCTCGATAGAGAGGGTGGCAGATATCACTAGCCACTTGTGTGGGACACTAATACAAGGATGTGGGTGCTCATTTGAAAAATGAGTCCACTGAATTGACTCGATAAAAGAGAACATCTTTTGGAAGCCTTACTTGCATGTCAAAAATAGTTCTCTAAGTGGGAGTTGTGAAAGTGATCCTTAGACCTGAGACCACCATAGAATCTTATGCATATAAACCCATATTTTGGTTCATACCCAGGCATGGCATTAAGATATGTACGGGGTGTTCTGAATATGGTGGAGTGTATATAGAGGTTGTGAGTAAGTCAACTTGGAATCGATCACTCCTAGTAAGAGGAGATCGCATCCTGTGTATTCTTAATCCAAGATGACTTGAGAAAAGACTTTTGGCCAAAAGCAGAAAAGAGATTAGAAAAAGTTTCTAATACTTCTTCATTGGAGTCATCATTGGTTAATTGAGAATCGATATGAATATATATTTGAGTTTGACATAAGTTCATACTCATGAACATATTCAGGATGTAGGGATGATCGAAGGATTGAATTATATGGTAACTTACCACTGAAGGGTATATTTGATATTTTTATCAAAATTTTATATCTTTTGGATAGTCATGATATATTACTAGATATCAATCTTGACTTATAAATTTTTGATCGAATTAAAGAGTTTAATTCGATCGGCAATTAGAAAGGATTATAATTGTTGAACTCAGATTAGCTCGATTGGACCTAAATCGATTAGATTGAAATGTAATAAAATTTGATCAACTTACACCTAAACCTACTGTAGGTAGATATGAAACCCAATGAGTCATACATATATAAAAATTGGCCAAGGACCCTTTTGAAAAAGGCTGATTGAAATTTTGGATTTAATCAGGGCTCCGGTAAGCATGCTAGCACATGTGGAACCCTTGCTCCTTTGGAGGTCAATTTGGTCTCATCCCTTGCTAATTAGCTAGAACAATTTAGTGGGTATTTGGGTCAGGTCATGCCACCTAGAAGCATCCCAAATTGGGGTACCACATTCTATTTTAGCACCAATTATGAAGAGTCTAAGTTGTGAAGGACTCTTGGTGCAAAACAGGTTCTGCATACAAGTATTGGTGTGGGTAGAAGAAAAGAGTCCTTCTGGTATGGGATTAAGATATGTGTAGTAGCTCATATCACCCTCCATCCTCTAATGCATATCTCAAAGTATGAGATATATTTTTTTTAAAATTTTTGTGGTAGAGAAAAATTAGAAAAAGGAAGGAAGTCTCTCGCATGTGCAGAAGCATTGCATCTCTCTAAGATTTGGAGAGTCCTTCTCCCCATCAAATTCTTTCAAAATAGAATAGTTTTTGGTGGTAATATTTTACATCTGACAAGATATTTTTGATAATTTTTTTTTAATTTTTCTAGACTTATCTAGATGCCAAACGGATGCCATAAGTTCTTCCTCACGTCTGCATGCGTGGTGATCAGATTTTGCATGAAAGGATGTGAGAACATATCCATTTGTGAGAATTTTTATCCACTCATTATATGTTGTGGAATCAAAATTGAGTCCTTTATACATGTGGATTTTTTAAGATTTTTTTGATTTAAGAAGGGATGCAAAAATATCCCTTCTCTGGTCGCACATGCAGAGCAGGGTGCTGATCGAAGTATCATTGATAAGAGTCCTTCTGTTTGAAGGAACTTTTATCTCTGATAATTAGATTAGATAGGCCACTGGGATGAGGTGCATTCCTCTCGTTTGGCATCCCTCTAGTGGCTGTAAGTTGGTCGGGGCACTGGATGTCCGAGAAAATTCAGAAAGAGTTTTCAATTTTGTATCTGTTGCTCTCCTTTCTTTCATACAACCTATCTTAGTTTTAGGACAAGGCTTTGGGATTTAAGAAAAAGCCTTATCTGATCCTAACAAGGGTTGTGAGGGTCCTAAAGAAGGAGGATCAAAAGTTCAGAGGAGGTTTTGAGAGGATGGTGTCAGTTTCTTGAAGAAACCTGACTGGTTTGAGGCTAGTCGAGTTCTAGTGGCTAGAACTCTTGAAGCAATATGAAGAAGGAGCGCTGTCCTTGGTTCAATTTCTGTATGGATCACCATTGGAGGGTGCACACTTGGACACCTTATGAAAATTAGGATTAGTGCTATAGGTATTCTTCTTATCCTAATTTATATTTATTATACTTTGTTTATTATAGTCAAGGATTTCTGGGCATTGGGGTTTCCAGTACATCGGGTATTTTAAATGAAAATTTTAAACACCTAACCCTTTCGCTGTACCACTGAAACCCAACAGTGATATCAGAGCCTACCTTGATCTATATAATCAAAGGTTAAATTATTATCTTGATTGTGATCAAGCATAGATTTTAAGTTTGGTTCAAGTCGACTCAAGGGTTGAACCTGATTGAACATCCAAACCCTAGTATGTCTTAGAGATATGTTTTAAATATAAAATGCATGATGTATGTGTAGAATTTTCTTAGTAGCTTAGTACTCTAATTGAGGTTCATCACCAGACTATCCAGTCATAAGAGCAAATAGGATTTAGAGACCCTCTCTTCCTATTCAATTGGTACTCTTATGGCGTGTAGGGGTGCCACTATGATGTCCCAAGAAGAAGAACTATAAAAAGAGTATTTTGTATTCATACATCTTATTAGAACTTCATACATATATGATATGCTTAAAATGTTAGTTATAATCATATTGAATGATTATGATTTCATATCTTAGAGATATGAATAGATGCCATGATTAGTTGTTATGATTATTAAGATATAACTATAATAGTGCATCATTGTGACTTAATTAGGATGTGCTTGAGACCATTAAAGCCCTTATAAAAATTATATTAAATTGTAGTGTTATGAATTAGTAGCTGACCTATTTCTTAAATCAATTAATCAATTGGTGTCTAAGAAGTATTTCAAATGCGATGGTTATTTAATTGGTTTCGTTGCTGGCCTAACCAATTTTATTGGTGTCTAAGAAAAGCAATGGAGGGACCCCCACCAATCTTAATACTTTTCTGACCAATTAGATTAGTTTGAATCTTGAATGAAGGTAGCTCAGTATTTAGAATACTACATATGCCTTCCTTCATGCCTAGTCAATATCCTATCAAAAATCATAGTAGTTTTGTTATGATATCCACAAGGCTTGCTATGGGGATTGATGTGGGTTTGTCTTGGTGCATATTATATGCTTTACAATATATTTGGATATGTTGTTTTATTATGATATCCACAAGGATAGTATTTTTTAAATATGACTGTATAGAAATGAAAAGTCTGACTTAATTAAAAATACTATAGTTTGTTGTGATATCCACAAGGCTATGAGTATTTTTAGAGGTAGGTTATATTGAGAGTTACATGAGATGCAATTGGATAAATTATTTTACATTTGAACTCATTGAGTTTTGTTGGATATCCACAAGGCTTCATTGAGGGGTTAGGGTCTCAACCCCATTAAGAAAGTAGATTAGGGTTTCTCGTTTACCATAGGAGTGGGTTATGATAACTGATAAAATAGTGGAAGATATAACTAGTTTAAAAGTCCTCATCTTGTTATACATGTCAAATATGAGTGGTCTACTTATACTATTATTCTTTATTTATGCAAATTTAAGTTTGCATTATGGCTTTTTTATTTTTACTGCATAACACCATAAATAAAAATATGTTGATCGATTCAACTCTGTGGATTGGTTGAGGAACTTGCAAATAAAGTTCATATCAGAGAAGAACTCCAATGTTTTGGATACTTCTGACCTTGGGATGGTCAGTAATAATGAGAAGGCAAAAGATGTCCATATGGATATTAGCTGTTTATTTTGTGACATGTTTGGACATTGGAAGTATAATTACAAGAATAATCTTGCAAGTTTGAAGTAGGGTGCAAGTATAGCACCAAAAGGTGTATATATAATACAAACCTATTTTTCATTGAGTGGCTCAAACTCTGATACTTGGGTATTAGATACTGTCTGTAGAACATATATTTGTAATTCATTATAGCGACTATAGAATATCAAAGGTCTGAGAAAAGATGACCTCAAGCTTTATGGCGTAAGTGGAGAGTCCATTAGCATAGAGGTTGTGGGAACCTGTATGCTTAATTTATCTTCAGACAAAATTTTAGTATTGAAAGATGGTTATTACATGCCAAAAGTCATTAGAAATAGTATTTCTATACCTTTGTTATTAAAACAAGGTTATGAAATAAAGCTAATAAGAAATGGATGCTCCATTTTCTTTTCTAATGAACTTTGTGGCAGTGGTTATATTGATAACAATCTTTTAATTCGTACACTCAATGAAAATATTTTTCATATTGAAAGAAATATAAAAAGCAAGAGAGAAGATGTGAATGTCACATATCTCTGGCATTGTCGCCTTGGTCATATTAGTGAGGAAAGGATTAACAAGTTATACAAAGAAGAATTCTTTGATCCATATGATTATGAATCATTGGGAATTTATAAATCTTATCTCATAGGTAAGATGATCAGGACTCCATTTTTTGAATATGGAGAGAGGATGAATGAGTTGTTAGCCCTAGTACATATAAATGTATGTGGATCAATGACAATTCAGATCAGAGGAGGATACTCCAATTTTATCACCTTTACAAAAGATTTATCAAGGTTCAGATATGTGTATCTTATGAAACATAAATTTGAAGCCTTTGATAAGTTCAAAGATTATCAATGTATGATCGAGAAACAAACCGGCAAAGGTATCGAGGTTCTTCGATCTAATTAAAGAGGAGAATACTTATCCAATAAATTTTTTGATTATCTCAAGAGTAAAGGTATTCTCTCTGAATGGACCCCTCCTTAAATACCCCAGTTAAATGGTGTAGCAAAAAGGAAGATTCATAATTTGATGGATATAGTATAGTCCATAAAGTGCTTCACTGATCTTTCAATATCTTTCTAGGGATATATCCTAGAGACTACCACATACACATTAAATAGGGTGCCTTCAAAGTCTATTGCAAGCACACCATATGAGATATAGAAGGGAAGGAAGTCTAATCTTAAACATCTTAAGACTTGAGGCTGTCCTGTTTATCCCAGAAATCTTTTTGGACATAAGATTAGTGCTAGATCAGACAACTGTAGGTTTGTAGGATATTCTAAGAAAACTAATGGATACTACTTCTACCATCCTACTGAACAAAAGGTGTTTGTTAGTAGGCACACCACTTACTTGAAAAACGAACTCATCCAAGAAGGAGGTAGTGGGAGGAATATTGAACTTACTGAAGTTCATGATCTACAAATCGATCCAGAAATACTAGTGGTTGGACCACAAGAAGATCCTCAATCAGAAGTACCTAAAGATGAGGTACATTCATAATATACACCTCCTCTTCGAAGGTCAGTTAGAGTGCATCATGCACCTCTGAGATTTGATAACAATATGATCAACATCATTCAGGATGATGATCCACTGACCTATTTAGAAGCTGTCATAAAGAGGACTCAGACAGATGGCTGAAAGCCATGAAATCTGTGATGGACTCGATGTATATCAACCAAGTGCGGACCTTGGTTGATGAACCTAAGGGTGTGATCCCAATAGGATGCAAGTGGATCTTCAAGAAAAAGATCGGAGCAGATGGCCAAGTAAAAATCTACAAAGCTAGGTTGGTGGCGAAGGATTTCAGTCAAAGCTAAAGAATTGACTATGATGAAACCTTCTCACCAGTGGCTATGCTCAAGTCCATCCAGATTTTGCTTGCTATAGCAGCATACTACGATTATGAGATCTAACAAATGGATGTTAAGACTGTATTTCTCAATAGTAATTTAGAGGAAGAAGTCTATATGACTCAGTCAGAGGAATTTATCTCAAGTGGGAGGGCACATCAAGTATGCAAGCTAATGAGATCCATCTATGTATTGAAGCAGGCTTTGAGGAGTTGGAACATTCAATTTAATATGATAGTCAAAGAGTTTGACTTTATCAAAAATAAAGATGAACCATATGTGTATAAGAAGATAAGTGGGAGTGCTATTGTCTTCTTGATTCTGTATGTCAATGATATATACTGCTTATTGGGAATGATATCCCAATGATGCAATCGATCAAGACCTGGGTATCGAATAAGTTTTTCATGAAAAATTTGGGTGAAGTATCCTATATACTGGGTATAAAGATCTATAGAGATAGATCTAAAGGGATGGTAAGCCCCAGTCACAGTACATAGATCTCATATTAAAGAGGTTTAATGTAGAGGCAAGTAAGAGAGGTTACTTGCTTGCAAGTCATGGTATCGTCTCTCTAAGAAAATATGTACTAAGACATTAGAGGAGAGAAAGAGGATGAATGAAATCCCTTATGCTTTGGCTATGGATCAATTATGTATGCCATGCTTTATACCAAGCCTGATGTAGCTTATGCTTTGAGCATAGCTATCAGATTTCAAACTGATCCAAGGGAGGATCATTGGAAAGCGGATGATAGCGAGTCGATATCAGGGTATGTGTTTATCCTAAATAATAGGGTAGTGAGTTGGAAGAGCTCCAAGCAGTAAATAGTATCTGGCTCAATTACTAAGGCAGAGTACATCACTGCTAGTGAAATCATTAAGAAAGCTGTCTGGATAAAGAAATTCATCATGGATTTAAGAGTTATTCCTAAAAATGAAGGATCAGTGTCACTCTATCATGATAACACTAGGGCCATTATTCAAGTAAAGGAATCTAGGTCTCATTATAGATCCAAGCACATCCTCAGATGCTTTCATCATGTTAGAGACAAGATGTTGTCCTTGAATGAGTAGACAGAAAGAACAATATAACAGATCCATTCACTAAGGCCATACCAAAGCAGCAATATAATCACCATCTTGATTGTATGAGATATAAAGGTGATTGACTTTAGTGCAAGTGAAAAATTGAAAAAAGAGTACCCTATAAGTCAATCGCAAGTGTGTTGTGATGGAATTTTTCTTTATAATTTTTCAACTCATGAAATGATATTTATTATTTAAGATATTGATTCATTATATTAGCTACATCTTATTATGTCTAAGATTATGATGAACCCTAAAGATTAGGACAATGATTTTAGGAGACATGAATGGGTCATGCTAGTGAGATTTAAAATCCCAAAATCCTAATTTTAAATATTCCTGATCGTAAGAGCATTGAGTCGGAGATCAATATTTCGGATAGACTGACACATCCTATGTATGCTCGATGAAGAGGGTGGCAGATCTCACTAGCCACTTGTGTGGGGTACTGTTGGGTATAAAATACCCCCAGCCGAAGTTCATGACGGGAATGACCCTCCGGGGATTCTACCGACTTCCGACCTTCGACGGCATCACTCCGAACTTCTTTGGCGGTCGAGCCCCCGCAACACTCTCAAGTTTTGCCGACGGATAAACCCCTACCAGCGTCGACCAGATTCTTCACAACAGACGGACTCCTACGAAAGCCGGACTTCACCGACTTCGACTGCATGAGGACTTCATCCGGACTCCTACGGGAGCCGGACTTCGCCCCCGACGTCAATTGCAAGTGAACTTCGTTCGGACTCCTACGGGAGCCGGACTTCATCCCCAATTCTACTGCAGGCAGGCTTCGTCCGGACTCCTACGGGAGTCGGACTCCGCCCACGACTTCAATTACAGGTAGACTTCGTCCGGACTCCTATGGGAGTCAGACTTCACCCCCAACTCCAATTGCAGGTAGACTATGCCCGAACTCCTACGGGAGCCGGATCCCATCCCCAACTTCGGCTGTAGGAAGGCTTCGCCAGGACTCCTACGGGAGCCGAACTTCATCCCCGACTCTGACTGCAGGTAAACTTCGTCTGGACTCCTATGGGAGCCAGACTTCACCCCTGACTTTAAGTGCAGGTGGACTTCGGGCGGACTCCTACGGGAGCTGGACCACATCTCGGACTTCAACGATCGGAAGACTTCATCCGGACTCCTACGAGAGCCGGACTCCGTCCCAACTTCAACTGCAAGAAGACTCCATCCGGACTCCTACGGGAGCCGGACTTTGCCCCCGACTTCGATCGTAGGCGGGCTTCACCCGGACTCCTACGGGAGCCGGGCTTCATCCCCGACTCCGACTGTAGGTAAACTTCATCCGGACTCCTATGGAAGCCGGACTTCACCCCTGACTTTAATTGCAGGTGGACTTTGCCCGGACTCCTATGGGAGCCGGACCTCATCCCCGACTCCAACTGCAGGAAGACTCAGTCCGCTCCTACGAGAGCCAGACTTCGTCTGCAACTTCAACCGCAAGAAGACTCCGTCTGGACTTCTACAGGAGCCGGACTTCGCCCCCGACTTTGCTTGCAGGTAGACTCCGTCCGGACTCCTATGGGAGCCGGACTTCATCCCCAACTTCAACCGCAGGAGGACTTCGCCTGGACTCTTACGGAAACCGAACTTCATCCCAGACTTCGACTATGGGAAGACTTCATCCGGACTCCTACGGGAACCGGACTCCGAGCCCCTACCGCAAACGACCCACTCTGAGTTTTCGCTGCAAACAATCTACTTCAAATTTTTATCACGAGCGGCCTTAGTCGAGACTCCTCGACAAAAGATCCCCATCTGGGCTTCTACGGAGACCGGACTCCAGCCGAGACCTAGACCCCCTGGCAGGTCGCAGTAATGGCCACGACTCTGCTCCACTTCCTGCAACAGATTCTGCATGCTCCACCACTTCCCGTAACAGACTCCATGCGGCAGGGCGCAGTAATGGCCACGATTCTGCTCCACTTTCTGCGATGAATTCTGCGACTCCATCACTCTCTGGCGAGTCGCGACAACGGATGCCACTTCACTCTTCGCAACGGACTCCACGTGGCGAGCCATGGTGACAGCCACGACTCCACCCCATTATGCTTCATAATAAACTCCTCCTGGCCTCGAGCGACCCACGACTGGGTGGCTACAAACGTCACCATCAATCCGTTACTCCCTTCGCCTATAAAAAGGAGGGACCCCAGATACGTTATTCTCTAAGCTCTAATTTCTATCCTAGAAACTCTGCTAAAATTTTTGTTCGAGCGCTCCATTCTTGTTGAGGTAGAGAACTGACTTGAGCATCGGAGGGTCTTGCCAGAGCAACCCCAACTCCGGTTTAGACTTCTTTTGCAGGTCCAGACGGCGACCGCGACTCCCTCGACTCCAGCTTCTTCGGCGCAGGCAGATTTTTACACCAACAGAATTGGCGCTAGAGGAAGGGTGGCTGTGTCTTTGCAGTACCCTTGTTCTTAAAGGAGCGCTCAATGGGACCACCTCTAGTCATCTTTTTTGGCATCCACTCCTCCTTCCCCCACTAGATCTTCACCCGATGCCTTCCCACGAAGCATCCAGACGGTGACCCATGGGCTTCGTAGCCAGATCTCAGGCTCCGCCTCGCCTCCAGTTTTTCAGACCCCTCATCCTCCGACAATGGCCGCCGGCATGGAGCGGTCGGACAATCGGCCTTCGACGGATTTTGCCAACACCATCTCGGAAGAATCCCGGTGGGGAATGACCAGCGTATTGGTCGGACCTCCCAAGCGGCAAAAGATCGAGGAATCCATAACTTTCACCGAAGAAGATGCTTAGGGAGTTCAATTTCCTCATAACGATGCGGTTGTAGTTTCCTTGAATATAGCTAATTACGACGTCCGCCGCATTCTTATCGACAATGAAAGTTCAGCCGACATTTTGTTTTACGACGCCTTCTCAAGAATGTCCACCCTTGACGGCCATTTGGGGCCGATTAGCTCCCCTCTAGTAGGGTTCACCGGCGATGCTGTCCCGATGGAGGGAGTAATAACTTTGACTGTAGCTGTGGGTCGATATCCAAGACAATCCAGGGCTCTGATGAATTTCTTAGTGGTGAAGGCACCGTCGGCCTACAATGCGATCCTCGGTCGACCTGGCCTCAACGCTCTCTGGGCCGTCGTATCAACCTACCATTTGAAATTAAAATTTTCTACCAACCACGGGATCGGAGAAGTCAGGGGAGACCAAGCCCTGGCCAGACACTGCTACAACATAGCCTTGCAAAGAAGTGACCCATCCGACCTCTGTCCAGTTGATGGGCTGGACGCCCGCGACGACCTCGTTGAGGAGAGGGGCAGCCCAATTGAAGATCTGGTTTCGATCTCTTTGAACGACGGGAATGCAGAGCATGTGGTGAAGATCGGCTCCAACCTGGGGGAAGGGGTGTGGGCGCATCTCATCAATTTTCTACGAAAGAATGTGGATGTTTTCGCTTGGGTCCCAACAGACATGCCGGGGATTGACACGGAAGTCATGGAGCACCATCTGGCCGTCGATCCAAAGCATCGATCGATGAAAAAAAAAATTCGAGGTCATGCACCAGAGAGGCAGAAAGCGATAGCCGAGGAAGTGGACAAACTCTTGAAAGCCGGGTTCATTAGGGAAGTCAATTACCCTGACTGAATTTCCAACGTTGTCCTAGTCAAAAAGGCAAACGACAAGTGGAGGATGTGTATAGACTTCAAAAAGCTGAATAAAGCCTACCCAAAGGATAGGTACCCTCTATCCAGAATTGATCAACTGGTGGATGCGACCTTGGGCCATGAGCTTCCCACCTTCATGGATGCATTCTCCGGCTATAACCAAATCAGGATGGCACCGAAAGACGAAGAAAAGACTGCTTTCATTACTAACCATGGCCTTTACTGTTAGAGGGTCATGCCTTTCGACCTCAAAAATGCAGGCGCAACCTACCAACGACTGGTGAACAAAATCTTCAAGGAGCAGATCAGCCGCAATTTGGAGGTCTACATGGACGACATGCTCATGAAAAGCAAATCTTTCATGAACCACATCGCCGACCTCGAGGAGACCTTCGCCACCCTCCAGAAATATAAGATGAAGCTGAACCCGACTAAATGTGCCTTCGGAGTACCCTCAGAAAAGTTCCTAGGCTTCATGGTATCAGGGCGCAGAATTGAAGCCAATCTGGAGAAAATTCGTGCCATCCAGGAGATGGCCACCCCGAAGTCGATAAAGGAGGTTCAGTGCCTTACAGGAAGGGTAGCAGCCCTGAATCGCTTCGTCGCGAGGTCGGCCGAATGGTGCCTACCCTTCTTCCAAACCCTCAAGCGGCCGAAGAACTTCTGCTGGACCCCTGAGTGCCAATAGGCATTTGAAGAACTGAAGAGCTACCTCGGCTCCCCTCCGTTGTTGGCGAAGCCCGAACCTGGAGAGGAGCTATTTTTGTACCTGACGATCTCCCCTAGGGCTATCGCAGCAGTCCTTGTTAAGGAAGAGGCAAAAATTCAATGGCCAATCTACTACGTCAGTCGCACATTGAGAGACGCCGAAATCAGGTATACTAAATTAGAGAAACTAACTTACGCCCTGTTGATTGCAGTCCGGAGGCTTCGACCCTACTTCCAAGGGCACACCATAATGTTACTCACCGACCAGCTGATCAAGGCTATTCTACACCGGGCAAATGCCTCCGGGAGGATGGCGAAATGGGCGATCGAGCTCACCAAATTCGACATCAACTATCGACCCAGACCGGTGGTAAAAGCCCAGATGTTGGCAGATTTTATAGTGGAGTGCACAATCTCGGAGGAGGCCGAACCGGAATAGGGTGAAATGGATGACCTTGAGCCCCGATCGAACTCCCCTGAATAGGAAGCCGACCTCCCTGGTTGCTTTTGGGCCCTCTACGTGGATGGATCTTCCAACATGTCGGGCGCAGGTGCGGGCCTGATCTTGATCAGTCCAGAGGGAATCATCGTCGAGTACGCTCTGCGCTTCGAGTTCCCCGCAACAAACAATGGAGCTGAATATGAGGCTCTGATCGCAGGGTTAAAAATCACCAAAGAATGGGGAGTAGATCGGCTCCAAGTCCACAGCGATTCCTAATTGGTAGTGGGACAAGTCAACGAAAACTACGAAGCACAGGAGGACAGCATGGCTAAGTATCTTGAAAAGGTAAAGGAGCTCATCCCCGCCTTTAGTTGCTTCCACATCAGGCAGATCCTAAGAATGAAAAATACCAAGGCCGATCTTCTATCCAAGCTAGCTACACTGGCTCTAGTTGAATTGCCCAAGGGTGTTCTTTTTGGAGTTCTGAAGTGTCCAAGTACGGAGGAATCACGGCCCGTGATGGAAATTGATCATGAGCCCAGTTGGATCGACCCGCTGGTGGCATATCTCAGGGACGGGGTTCTCCCTCATGATGCGAAAGAAGCCCAAAAGCTCAAAAATCAAGCCTCCCAGTACATCTTCTATGAGGACAGGCTATACAAGAGATCATACTCTTTGCCCCTCTTAAAATGTCTCCGACCTTCGGAAGCTGACTACGCCTTGTGGGAGGTGCATGAAGGAATCTGCGGAAGCCATCTTGGGGCTAGATCTTTATCCCACAAGTTGCTCCGCCAAGGATATTACTGGCCGACTATGCATCATGACTCAATCGAGTACGTCAGAAAGTGCGACCGATGTCAGAGATACGCCAACATCTAGAGATAGCCCGCCACCGAGCTTACCCCCTTGAGTGCCCCATGGCCGTTTGCGCAATGGGGGATGGATATCCTTGGACCCTTTCTTGTGGCGTTGGGGCAGAGGAAGTTCCTCCTGGTAGCGATTGACTACTTCACCAAGTAGGTCGAAGCCGAACCACTGGCGAAAATCACAGAAGCTAAAGTGCAAGACTTCATCTGGAAGTCGATCGTTTGCAGGTTTGGCCTGCCAAGAACCCTAATCACTGATAATGGGCGGCAGTTCGCGGGAGCAAGATTCGTTGAATTCTGTGAAGATCTAAACATCTCCCACAACTTCACATTAGTAGCCCATCCTCAGGCGAACGGCGAAGCTGAAGTGACCAACAGAACTTTACTGCAAGGGATCAAGACAAGGCTTGAAAAGGCGAAGGGAACTTGGGCAGATGAACTTTATCATGTGCTGTGGGCGTACCAAACTACCCAAAGACTACCCACGGGGGAGACCCCCTTCGCTCTAGCCTTCGGAACGGAGGTTGTCATCCCAATCAAGCTTAAACTCCCATTGGTATGAGTCATGGCATTCAACGAGCATCACAATTCGCAAGGTCTTAAAGCCAACCTCGACTTGCTGGAAGAAAAGCGGGAGGTAGCTCAAGTTTGGATGGCAGCCTACAGACAGAAAGTCGCCCGCTATTACAACTCCCGGGTCAAGAATAAAGTCTTTAGAGCAGGAGATCTGGTTCTTCGACGAGCCGCCGTCTCGCAACCTCAGGATCGAGGGAAGCTCACCCCAAATTGGGAAGGCCCATACGAAGTCAAAGAAGTAGTCTGGCCCGGAACTTATTACCTCAAGGAGCTCGGAGCAGACCTCCCATGGCCATGGAGCTTGAAAAACTTACGAATGTATTACCGATAACTTTGTTTTAAATAAAAATTTCATATCCACATGCCTTCTCTCTTGGCGTGAGCCTATATCGATAGGGCAGTCAAAACAAACCATGTCGGGAACAGGAGGAGAACTCCGTCTCGACGAAATCGAAGGCCCGGTTCTCCTAAGATCGGATGGGGGGAGAGGCCCTGCAACGCCCATATGTGCCCCCACAATCCTGTTAGGGACAGGAGGAGAACCTCGCCCTAACTTGAGCAAAATCGAAGGCCCGGTTCTCCTTAGACCGGATGGGGGGAGAGGCCCTGCAATGCCCATATGTGCCCCCATAGCCCTGTTAGGGACAGGAGGAGAACCTCGTCCTAACTTGAGCAAAGTCAAAGGCCCGGTTCTCCTTAGACCAGATGAGGGGTGAAGCCCTGCAACGCCCATATGTGCCCCCACAGTCCTGTTAGGGACAGGAGGAGAACCTCGCCCTAACTTGAGCAAAGTCGAAGGCCCGGTTCTCCTTAGACTGGATGGGGGGAGAGGCCCTGCAACGCCCATATGTGCCCCCATAGCCCTGTTAGGGACAGGAGGAGAACCTCACCCTAATTTGAGCAAAGTTGAAGGCTCGGTTCTCCTTAGACCGGATGGGGGAGAGGCCCTACAGCGCCCATACACGCCCCCACAGCCATGTTAGGGACAGGAGGAGAACCTCACCCTAACATGAGCAAAGTCGAAGGTCCGATTACTTTGAGATCGGATGGGGGGAGAGGCCCCGCAATGCCTATACATGCCCCCACAGTCCTATTAGGAGTAGGGGAAGAACCTCGTCCTAATACGAACTGGGATCGATTACATCAGAAGTAAGGAAAGAACACCATCCTGACACCAATTGAGGTCCGGTCATCCAAGACCAGATCAGAAAAAGGGGACTTTCTCAGCAGCCCCTTCGCGCTCCCGCGACCCCACCAAGAGCAGAGGGAAAACCCTCACTTAAAAAAGAAAAAGGAGAAAGGGGAGGGGAGTTGAAAAGGAAAGCGACGGACTGCATCAGCAATGAATGAAAAACAAATTGCATCAAAGATGCAAGGAACCTCATCTCAGCAAGGATTGGGGTTCTTATCAAAATTCTCGACCTTCAAGAAAGCTCTCAATACAGGTCCGAGATAAGACGACTTCCTCAGGGTGACGAGAAGCTCGGACTTCCAAGCTCGAACCCTGAGCGGGGGCGTCAAACCCGAGCGGCCCCGGACAAATCTGCGGCCATGGACGAAAGGACGGGCCAATGCGACGGCAATAGGGTACCTCTGAACGACATCGATTTTGAGCAAGGCAAAAGCCGAAAGAAGCTCGGCAAGCGACAATTCAACACATGAGTAAAAGAGGTAGCGAAAAATTCCTTTCTCACGTTATTTATTAAATGTGCATTACAGAACCATTAAGGCTGAAGAAGAAGGATGACTGGAAAAGCGAGCCAATGCATCAACGACCAGTGACCTCCGGACGACGTCGAAAAAAAAAAGAGAAGAGAAAAAGAAAAAGAAGGGAATACAACAATAACAATGGTAAATGAAAGAAGTTTGGCAGGCAGCAATTCGACGCAAAGTGCAGACGAAGTAACAAAATCTCCTTCTCATTCTTGATTAACAAAGGTGTACGTTACAAGGCCCTGGGGGCCGAGGAAAAAAAAAACAAACATTACTACAAGGCCCAAAAGGAACACGTTGGAGACCACTTCAAGCTCCCAACTTCTCCTCCCGGTTTCATTCATCTCGGCAGCATTTTCCAGTGCATGTGATAAATCCTTCAGCTCTCACCCCTCGCCTCGTTCCACTCCATCGTTGAAACCCCAGCCTTAGGGGGAAAAGGGTGGGATAAAATTCAGGGGGCAGCGACGGCAACGGCAGCGGTGACGACGACCTGCCTCAAGAAGAACCGGAGGTACCCCGGAGGCCGCGATGGATCGGAGGCGTGCACCACCACTGTGTGCTCCACGACAACCACCATCCTAGGTACATCGACAAGGTCAGCATGCACTACTTCCACCATCCCTGCAACAAGTTCTACTACCCCACCATCGGTGCCGACCGCTCCTGGTCCCTCAGCCCCGACGACGTCAAGAATTCCGTCACAGCTTATGACGACAACTCTGTCCTCTTTGACCGGTGTCGCCCCGTTCAGCTACTCCAAAATTCTCGGGCGAAACGTCCTCACAGATTGTCCCCATTATTAAACCCTGTTGTTGAAGGAATTCTCCCTCGAACCCCCTTTGAGGCGATGGGAACCCTCAGTGATAGTTTGACAGTCGGAGAATTTGCAGGCCACTATTTTTCCCTTCATACCCCTCTCGGTCCGTGGCATCCTCTCGAGGTTGGCCTCCGGGGCAGACGCCCCGACGGGAGAACCCCTCGAAGGGGCCCAGAAGATTGAAGGCGGTGGGGAGCCGGTGGGGATGGCGAAGACTGGTGCGAAGAGTACTTGGAGTCAAAAAGGGCGCCGATAGGGGTGGCTAAACTCTCAGGCAGAAGAAGGATGTCAACTCTCCGACGAAGTGAAGCCCCTGGAAGGAAGGAGGGGGCTTAAATAAGCGACGGGGCCTGGCGCAGTTATGGTGGCAGATATCCCTAGGTCAACCAGTGCCCGCCACGTGTCGCACTCACCGCGGTATAGGGCTGACTGTTGGCGGGACCATTATGGTGTGGCGCTTGGGACTACGCCCCGGTGAGAATTCGAAAAGGACTCTTCAGATCACCCCAATTGGAAAAAGGCTCTCGCACGAGCGCATTAAATACCAAAATATCTAAGGGCGATCGTGCACCAGATTCGAGGGGACAACTTCGGCTGTGAAATTTCTTTGTACTTCTTCCATTCGAAACTCGAACTTGGAAGTAGGGGGACTGGTGTTGGGTATAAAATACCCCCCAGTCGAAGTTCATGATGGGACCCTCCGAGGATTCTACCGACTTCCGACCTTCGACGGCATCACTCCAAACTTCTCTGGCAGCCGAGCCCCCGCAACACTCTCAAGTTTTGCCGACAGATAAACCCCCACCAGCGTCGACTAGATTCTTCACAACAGACGGACTCCTACGAAAGCTGGACTTCGCCAACTTCGACTGCGTGAGGACTTCGTCTAGACTCCTACGGGAGCCGGACTTCGCCCCCGACGTCAATTGCAAGTGAACTTCGTCCGGACTCCTACGGGAGCCGTACTTCATCCTCGATTTCTACTGCAGGCAGATTTCGTTCGGACTCCTACGGGAGCCAGACTCCGCCCATGACTTCAATTATAGGTAGACTTCGTCCGGACTCCTAGGGGAGTCAGACTTTGCCCCCAACTCCAATTACAGGTAAACTACGCTCGAACACCTACGGGAGCCGGACCCCGTCCCCAACTCCGGCTGCAGGAAGGCTTCGCCCAGACTCCTACGGGAGCCGGACTTCATCCCCGACTCCGACTGCAGGTAAACTTCGTTCGGACTCCTACGGGAGCCGGACTTGACCCCTGACTTTAAGTGCAGGTGGACTTCGGGCAGACTCCTACGGGAGCCGGACCACATCCCAGACTTCAACGGTCGGAAGACTTCGTCCGGACTCCTACGGGAACCAGACTCCATCCCCAACTTCAACCGCAAGAAGACTCTGTCCGGACTCCTACAGGAGCCAGACTTTGCCCCCGACTTCGATCGCAGGTGGGCTTCGCCCGGACTCTTACGGGAGTCGGGCTTCGTCCCTGACTCCGACTGCAGGTAAACTTCGTCCAGACTCCTACGGAGCCAGACTTCACCCCTGACTTTAATTGCAGGTGGACTTCGCCTGGACTTCTAGGGGAGCCGGACCTCATCCCCGACTCTGGCTGCAGGAAGACTCCATCCAGACTCCTACGGGAGCCGGACTTCATCCGCGACTTCAACTGCAAGAAGACTCCGTCCGGACTCCTACGGGAGCCAGACTTCGTCCCCGACTTTGATTGCAGGTAGACTCCGTCCGGACTCCTACGGGAGCCGAACTTCATCCCCGACTTCAACTGCAAGAGGACTTCGCCCGGACTCTTACAGAAGTCGGACTTCGTCCCAGACTTCGGCTGTGGGAAGATTTCGTCCGGACTCCTACGGGAGCCGGACTCTGAGCCCCTACCGCAAACGATCCACTCCGAGTTTCCACTACAAATGATCTACTTCAAATTTCTATCATGAGCGGCCTTAGCTGAGACTCCTCGACAAATGATCCCCATCCGGGCTTCTACGAAGATCGGACTCCAACCGAGACCTGGACCCCCTGGCAGGTCGCAGTAACGGCCATGACTCTGCTCCACTTCCTGCAACAGATTCTGTGCAGCTCCACCACTTTCCGTAACAGACTCCACGCAGCAGGCCGTAGTAATGGCCACGATTCTGCTCCACTTCCTGCGATAAATTCTGCGCGACTCCATCACTCTCTGGCGAGTCACAACAATGGACACCGCTCCACTCTCCGCAATGGACTCCACGTGGCGAGCCATGGTGACAGCCACGACTCCACCCCATTATGCTTCATAAAAAACTCCTCCTGGCCCCGAGCGGCCCACGACTGGGTGGTTACAAACGTCGCCATCAATCCGTTACTCCCTCCACCTATAAAAAAAAGGGACTCCAGATACGTTATTCTCTAAGCTCTAATTTCTATCTCAGAAACTCTGCTAAAATTTTTGTTCGAGCGCTCCATTCTTGTTGAGGCAGAGAACTGACTTGAGCATCGGAGGGTCTTGCCGGAGCAACCCCAACTTCGGTTTAGACTTCTTTTGTAGGTCCCAGCGGCGACCGCGACTCCCTCGACTCCAGCTTCTCCAGCGCAGGCAGATTTTTGTACCAACAGGGTACTAATACAAGGATGTGGATGCTCATTTGAAAAATGAGTCCACTAAATTGACTCGATGAAAGAGAATATTTTATGGAAGCCTTACTTGTATGTCAAAGATGGTTCTCTAAGTGGGAGTTATGCATGTGATCCTTAGACCTGAGACCACCATAGAATCTTGTGCACATGAACCCATATTTTCGTTCATATCCAGGCATGGCATTAGGACATGTGTGGGGTGTTCTGGATATGGTGGAGTATATATGGAGGTTGTGAGTAGGTCAATATGTAATCGATTACTCCTAGTAAAAGGAGATCGCATCCTGTGTATTCTCAATTCTAGATGACTTGGGAAAAGTCTTTTGGTCAAAAGTAGAAAGATGATTAGAAAGAGTTTCTAATACTTCTTCATTAGAGTCATCATTGGTTAATTGAAAATCGATATGAATATGTGTTTGAGTTTGATATGATTCCATACTCATGAACATATTCAGGGTGCAGGGATAATCGAAGGATTGAATTGTATGGTAACTTGCCACTGAAGGGTATATTTGATATTTTTATTAAAATTTTATATCTTCTAGGTAGTCATGATATGTTGCTAGATGTTAATCTTAACTTATAGGTTTTTGATCAAATTAAAGAGTTTAATTCGATCGTCAATTAGAAAGGATTATAATTATTGAACTCGGGTTAGCTCGATTAGACCTAAATCAATTAGATTAAAATCTAATTAAATTTGGTCAACTTACACCTGGACCTACTACCAGCTAGATGTGGAACCCAATGGGTCACACATATATAAAAATTGATCAGGACCCTTTTGAAAAAGGTTAATTGAAATTTTGGATTCAATCAGGGCTCTGGTAAGCATGCTAGCACGTATGAAACCCTTACTCCTTTGGAGGTCAATTTGGTCTCATCCCTTGCTAATTAGCAAGAACAATTTAGTGGATATTTTGGTCAGGTCATGCCACCTAGAAGCAGCATAAATTGGGGTGCCACATCCCATTTTAATGCCAATTATGAAGAGTCCAAGTTGTGAAGGACTCTTGGCGCAAAACAGGTTCTGCATACAAGTGTTGGCATGGGCAGAAGAAAAGAGCCCTTCTGGCATGGGATTAAGATATGTTTGATAGTCCATATCACCCTCTATCCTCTGATGCATATCTCAAAGAATGAGATGTATTTTTTCTAAAATTTTTGGGGTGGAGAAAAATTGGAAAAAGGAAGGAAGTCTCACATGCGCGTGCAAAAGCATCGCATCTCTCTGAGATTTGGAGAGTCCTTCTCATCATCAAATACTTTCAAAATAAAATAATTTTTGGTCATAAATTTTTTCATTTGATAAGATATTTTTTATAATTTTTTTGGAATTTTTTTAGACTTATCTAGATGTCAAACAGATGCTATAAGTTCCTCCTCATGCCTGCATTCGTGGTGATTAGACTTTGCATGAAAGGATGTGAGAACATATCCATTTGTGAGAATTTTTATCCACTCATTATATGTTCTAAAATCAAGATTGAATCCTATATACACATTGATTTTTGATGATTTTTTTTATTTGAGAAGGGATGCAAAAATATCCCTTCTTTGGTCGTACATGCAAAGCAGGATGCTGATCAACGTATCATTGATAAGAATCCTTCTGTTTGAAGAAACTCTTATCTCTGATAATCAGATCAGATAGGCCTCTTGGATGAGGCACATCTCTCTCTTTTGGCATCCCTCTAGTGGCTATAAATTGGTCGGGGCACTGGGTGTTCAAGAAAATTCAGAAAGAGTTTTCAATTTTATCTCTATTGCTTTCCTTTCTTTCTTACAACCTATCTTAGTTTTAGGACAAGATTTTGGGATTTAAGATAAAGCCTTATCTGGTCCTAACAAAGATTGTGAGGGTCCTAAAAAAGAAGGATCAAAAGTTCAGAGGAGGTTCTGAGAGGATGGAGTCAGTTTCTTGGAGAAACTTGACCGGTATGAGGCTAGTCGAGTTCTAGTGGCTAGAACTCTTGAAGCAAGGTGAAGAAGGAGCGATGTCCTTGGTTCAGTTTTCATATGGATCACCATTGAAGGGTGGACACTTGGATGCATTGTAAAAATTGAGATTAGCACTACAGGTATTCTTCTTATCCTAATTTATATTTATTGTACTTTGATTATTATAGTTAAGAGTTTCTGGGCATTGGCATTTTCAGTGCATCAGATATTTTGAATGAAAGTTTTAAACACCTAACCCTTTCACTATACCATTGGAACCCAACACAAGCCTAGTCAGACCAAGAAACTCAAATCTGATCAGAGTCAGGCGGAATGCTTCTACTGCAAGAAGTAGGGGCACTGGAAAAGAAATTATCCTCAATATATTGTCTCCCTGGATCTGAACAGGTCGAGAAAGAAGCAAGTTGTTGCTGGACAGGATAATTATATGATAACACCTTGTAATTTTTCAATTTGTGATTCTACTACCTGGGTATTAGATATTGGAAGCCCTTTTAATATTTGTAATTCGTTGCAGGATCTACAGGTCAGTAGGAGATTTGAAAAAGGTGAGAGGTTTCTTATTGTTGGAGATGGAAGGCCAGTTTCAGTTCTAGCGTTAGGGACTATTAAGCTTGTATTCAAGTCTAATATAATTATTCTAAGTCAATGTCACTTTTGTCCTTCTTTTTTATTGAATATTATTTCTGTAGGTCTTTTGGCCATGTATGGTTATGAACTTTCAATGAAAAGAAATAATTTTAATATCATTATGAATGGTGTTAATGTGATGAATGGATAGCTGAACAATGGTATTTACATATTGTCATAACCTGTTAGTGAAATATACACATCCAACAAACGCCTTAGAATTAGTGATGTCTCTGATATCTACTTTTGGTATTGTAGGTTAGGTCATGTTAACAAGAACAGAATAAATAGGTTGACACAAGAGAAAATTCTTGAAGTCAGTGATTGTGAATCACTCCCAACTTGTGAGTCTTATCTTCTTGAAAAAATGACCAAATCACCTTTTACTGAAAAAGGTGAGCAAGCCAGTGAAGTTTCGATCTGATATATACTGATGTATGTGGATCAATGAATACTAGTGCCAGAGGTAGATATTATTATTTCATTATGTTTACAGACAATCTATCAAGATATGGGCATGTCTACTTAATAACACATTAGTCAGAATCATTTGAAATGTTCAAACGATTTCGTAATGAAGTAGAGAAACAAACTGGAAAGAGTATTAAAACTCTTCGATCCGACCGAAGAGAAAAATACCTCTCCAGTGAGTTTCTGACATATTTAAAAGAAAATAAAATTCTCTCACAATAGACCCCTTCTGGAACACCACAGCATAATGGTGTATCGAAAAGAAGGAATCGAATCCTGTTAGACATGGGTCGGTCCATGATGGGCTTTGCAAGTCTGTCGATTTTTTTTTGGAGATACACACTTGAGTCAGCTTGTTATATTTTAAATAAAATTTTGAATAAGTCTGTAAGTAAAACACCACATGAGATGTGGACAGGGCGTAAGCCAGCGCTCTCTCATCTTATGGTTTGGGGATGTCTGGCTTATGTCAAATATTTGAAAACTAATAAACTTGGATCTAGATCTGACAAATGTTTATTAGTAGGATACCCAGAAAAGACCAAGCGATATAACTTCTACCTTGCTGACGAACAGAAGGTGTTCATTAACAATAAGGCAACCTTTTTAGAAAAAGAGTTTCTTGGTGAAGGAACTAGTGTCTCAAAGATTGAACTTGATGAAGTTTGATCGGTAGAAGAACTGACATAATCTAGTAAACTCATAGAGTCAGACTTGATTAGATTAATCTGGAACCTATTGTAGAAATATCTTTAAGGAGATCCGGTAGAGTACCATGTCAATCAGATAGATACTATAGTTTCTTAGTCTAGGATGAGAATCTAGTTGAACTCGATGAGAACAATGAGGATCCGATCACCTATATGGATGCGATGCAGAGGTCTGATTATGATAAGTGGCTAAAAGCCATAAAATCTAAAATGGATCCATGAAAATCAACAATGTATGGATATTGGTTGACCCACCTGAAGGTGTAAAATCTATAGGATATAAGTGGATCTTCAAAAAGAAGAGGGGCACAGATGGGAAGGTGGAGACCTATAAAGCCCGTCTGGTTGTCAAAGGTTATCGTCAGCATTATGGTATTGATTATGACGAGACATTTTCTCCTATGGCAATGCTCAAGTCTATTCAGATTATGCTTGCGATAGCAGCACATCTGGACTATAAAATCTAACAAATAGATATGAAAACAACCTTTCTAAATGGAGAACTAAAAGAAGAGGTGTATATGATACAACCTGAAGGTTTCATATCCATAGATGAGTCTAAGGTGTGCAAGCTTCAAAGGTCCATCTATGGACTTAAGCAGGCATCTCGGAGTTGGAACATGTATTTTGATAAAGTGATAGAAATGTATGGCTTCATTAAGAATGGAGAAGAACCCTGCATATACAAATGGGTTAATAACTTTATGGTAGTATTTCTTGTTTTGTATGTCGGTAACATATTAGATGTATGCCCTAGAAGCCAAACTTGGCTGACACATTTTATATCTCTAGGATATGATTTTGTACTTATTAGGTAGTTATATTACCATTTATGTCTATGTGTTCATGAATCATTCAAGGGATTAACAAGATGATGACGCATATATACGAGAAGTCACATGGATGTCTACTCACTCGTTAGTAACTTTCTCGATGCTGCAATTGTATGACTGGTCCTTTGATTTGAGATGACACTACTACTGACAGTGAGGCTGCTGGAGTTTCACTGATACATCAATAGGATCTCAAGGAGCCCTTGTAGTGGATGTTGGTGACAGTTGATCCACCGTAAGAGTGGGATGTGTATCAAGATGGAATCTATAGACCCTAGCAGAAGGGAGTAGTCCTATGGGATTTAAGAGGCTGAGTCCTTAAGTCTATGGTCATAGCAGTGTGATTGATGAAAAAAAATTTTCATAGAATCACATATAGACTTAAGCTAATTGAATCTATTATATGACTGATGTTGAGGTTTGATGATTTATCCATGACCTGCCATCTAGTCGGGACTTACGATAGAGAGACTGAATCACACGTTAACTACACCTAGATGTTTATTTCAGTTCTACTGTGTTGCCACTACATACTGCTAGGTGTCACTAGTGGATTGTGAGAGCTCACTAGGATTGTTCTGGATCGATAATTCTTGTTGAGTTAGAGTGAAATTATTCTGACCCATTGAAAAAGGTTTCAATGATACAATGATAGAGATCATTGTATGTCTCACTATCGATAGAATTAAATCTATGAGGTCACACAACAAAAGAATTAGGTCTGGAATAAGTAATTGAGCTTATGAAGTATCAATTAGGTTTAGAGAAATCCATTGGGTTCATGGTAACCTTGCTAGCACATGGTTGGACTCAATTCTTCTTTCCGTTGGGATTACTTATTTGATAAGTTAATTCTAACTTAATTATCTGCTAATAACCTACATGAATAAGATTTATGAGACTTCAATTATTAGGTGTCTAAGATTATGGATCACATAAATTAAGGGTGCAAGTCCCTTATGAATCTCCTTGATAGTTATTTTGGGGTGCCACCTTGATTTGATCAATTTGGGCATATCCATTGATTAGAGAGGCTTTTATTTTCATATGGGGCATCTCTTGGGGGTGTTTTGGGATGTCTAATTATGAGTGCAAGGGCTCCAATTATTGGCACCTAATGGGCTTCCTAATGTAAGTTGGATAATTTAAGTTGATAGAAATCCTAATGCAAGTAGGACTTGTATTATGAAATTGAATAGGGTTCAATCCTTATGTCTATCTAAAGGGACCTCTCCTAAGATCCTTAGAGCATCCAAACCAGCAGCCCCTCACACCCAAAGGCTCTCCCCACACCCTCTCTTCCTCTCTTTTTCTCTTCTCTTGGGCATTCTACACGCCCTTCCCTTGGGACGCGCATCCCAAGGTGTTTCATGCCCAAAGAAATTTGGGTGCCTCTTTCTTGCTAGTTTCTAGCATCTGGTAGCAGCACATAGCAAGGAGAAACTCTTGAGAAGAGGAGAAGAAGAAGATCAAGGAGAATGATCAAGCATTAATCGTGATCCAGGCTTCGTTCAGATTCAGCAAGCTGAATTTTAAAGATTCAAAATTCAGATTATAGAAAGCCATTCCAAATTGATCTCAAGTAGATACTCATAGAGGTTGAATACTTGTATGACTAACAGAGAGCCTCTTCTCTTCTAGATCCCATTTTGAAGAAAGAGATTACAAAATAGGTATGTGATTTGATCACAATCTGAATTTCAGCATATATCAATTTCAGCATATGAAATAGATCATGTGGTTTTATATTTTTATATATACAAAATTAATATTAAAATTATTTTAATCTTATTTTCTATTGTGGTATTTAGAAAATAAAATTTTTGAAACACATATGCATGATTCAAATCTCAAAATCCAATAGTCGTAACAGAGCCACGGGTTTTCATATGCTGAATTTTAATATACATATTTTTGAAAAAAGTTTCAAAATTAATTTTTTTTTGATACATGAGATATATGGATGGATCTTTAAATCTAAAATTTAATTTTAGATTTAATTCTAGAATATATAGTTAATATGTTGATACATGCATAGATCTGAAAATTGATCTAGAAAGAATTCTAGTTCATGTGAAATAAATACATGCATGAAATCTGAATTTTTTATGATCTAAATTTTGATTCATATATATGATATATGATTGCATATTTAGATCATAAATTTGACTTTAATCTGATCTATGATTAGTATATGAGATATATAATATCATGTTTAGATCTGAAATTTTATTTAGATCTGATTTTATATGCATATATGTGATATATGTTTGTATGTTAGAACTTAAAAATTATTTTCATATTTTAATACTTAACTTTCATGCAAAGAATTTAGATCTAAAATATGATTTTAGAATCTAAAATTTATATTTGTGCATGAAGATTTTGGTCATAAAAAAAATCAAAAATTAGGTCATATAATAGGATTACATCTAAGATTTTTGATTTGAGTTATATGGGTCTAATTCGATTAAATAATTGGTTAAACTGAGTCAAGTGTTGAATTAAGTTAGATCAATTAAGTTAATGATCATACAATTATTATTGATCAAATCAATTGAATCTCATATGTAGAATCGATTAACCTAAGGACCTAATTTGACTAGTTGATTTGAGCCTGATTCACTTGAGCTAACCAATTCTGATCAATTGTCCAATTGGTGTCTAAGATAAGTAATTGAAAGGTAGTTATTTAATTAGTTTCATTTCCTTACCTGACTAATTTATTGGTGTCTAAGAAAAGCAACTGGGGGACCCCCACCAATCTCTACTTATCTGGCCAATTTGAAAGATTGAGTCACAAATATGGTTGCTTAGTGATTTGATTTAGCCCATGTCAATTACATTAGTCATGTGATGGCTGATTAGATGAGACCTAAATCCAAATCTCATGACTGATTATATGAGACCTAAATCTAAATTTTTTCATAAAATATTAAGTTCAAGGTCTTCCACCATTGTAGATGTGTGGGCGTGCTACCGGCATTGATTATTCTCAGCTAGTCACAGTGGTTCAGTTGCATCGAGAACATGCAACCACTCTATTAGCAAAGAGTTACCGTGGGGTAAAGATGGGGTTAGGCCCAATAACTGTTAGGTGAGGGACCCAATGACGGTTTTACACCTGCTTGTAAATGGTGGGTCTGACTTAACTAAGAAGTATGGACAATAACTGTTAGGTGAGTCCACATGACTTAGAGACCAAGTGGTTGCAATATACTTAGAGAAGCATCTGGGCAAAGAGTTATCTATGCATCAGTGTTTATTCGTGTTATCAATAACTATTAGGTGAGGTGCACTGCATCGATGGAACCACAACACCCACTAGAAATCCAATTGTCACGTTAGGATTTTTGTTTCTCCACTCGAAGAGCGTGGAAGTTTTGATAAAATAGTGGGAGTCTCTTTTTACATCTAAAAGTTTCTAAAGTAATATTATAAAATAAATACAAACATCTAATTAAAATCTTTGCTCTCTGCTATTCATTGTGTCAGCTTCCAACCTTCTAGCTTGAATCTTAGATATCAATTGATTAACCAAAATCGAGTATATAGACTGGCTTACAAACTTAAGAATTATTCTTAATTTTAAAAAATTAAGTAATATTTTCTATCAGATTATTCTAATGTTAACAACTCGTCCAACCCATAGTCAACGAGCTATACTTGACGAGTGGATGGACAATGACAATAAAGATAGGTGCTATGCATGAGTATATGTACATTGCCAACGATATGTTGATTCATCCACAAGTATTATGAAGTGATCAAAGTCGCACAGTGCATGTGATGCATGATAGGTAGTCAGTCTATGATTGTTATTTGATAATGATCGAGGATATTAAAGAGCTTAAAAGGCTCGATATGACCATGCATAAAGAATTGCTTATAGATTTGATCCTATGATCTTTGATTAGTTTATATAGATAGTTTATGGTAAACTACCATATGAAAGACCATCATGGCACTTTATCTGAATTAGTCAAAATGTTGATAATAAAGGAACCTTGAAAGAGTTCAGAGATAAATACCTGGAGAGCCTAAAGAAACAAAGACACACCTAGAGTAGGTATGTCAAAATTGCTCAATACTGTCTTTACAATTTTCTCTTCTCCTAGTTGAGCTACAGACTCTAGTGTAGAGTCGATGAGAAGGTAAAGGACTGAGGAAGTAACCCTTGAATTGGCTATAAAGCAATAATTGCTGCTGTGGCCATAGGTATCTGTCCTTTGTGATCATCGTTTGGATTTAGTTCTTAGAGATAGTCTCTATCATTTGTATGTTGATGCATATGTGAACTTAATTGAGCAATCAGTGAATGCCATTAGATCTAAGAGATCTAAAATTGAGATAAAATTTAAAGTATATGTAGAATCTATAGCTAAGTCATATTGGAGAAGAAATGATTAACAAACTAAAAAAATAGAGTTCGAGCTCATTGATTGTTGAGTCAAATGTAGTTTGTGCATCATCTCTTTGAGAAAATATGACCAAACTACTCTTGTGGGACAAGAAAAAAAAGACCACTGAGATACTTATCTTTGTACACATTTAATGTGTGTAGCCCATGTGATGTGCTAACCAAAGAATTGTCTCTACTTTGTATATGAGATACAAATCTAAAATTTTAAAAGGTTCAAAAAATTCAGATGTAAGTAGAGAAATAAGTCAAAAAAATTTTGAAATTACTTTGATTGAATCGAGGATGCAATACCATTGAAAGAAATTTTTCGATTATCTTATAAAATAGTTTTATTTATATTGGATCCCTCTTAGTAATCTCAGCTCAATAAGATAAGAAGAGTCATGAGACTATATGAGATATGAACTGATCCATAATGAAATTCACTAATTTATTTATATTTCTTTAGGGACATGCTTTATTTCTATGAAATTGAATTCTCTCTAAACTTGTTCCTACCACACCATATGGGATATGACATGGTGAGAATTGAATCTTGATTATTTTAAGATTCAAGGCTGTCTAACATATGTCTAAGACAGCAGGTGGATATGTTAGAGGATAGGTCAATAAATCTCTTCCAAAAAGAGTTTGGGATATTACTTTTCGGTGGGATTACAATATAATTGTGACTCAATGCTATCTTCTTGAAAAACTGTTTAACCAAAATGAAGCAGTGGGAGGAAAGTTAAGCTCTAAGAGAGTGTCTCTGAAGAGCAGAGAGCCTTGGGACCTTAAGAACATATTAATCATGAGCCAATAGACATGTATTCCTTCTCTACCTCATACACATAGTAGGATCTTCAATCCTCTCAAAAGGTACTTCAGTATGTTTAACAGAGGATGTAGAGAAAATTATTTTTTATGGGAGATAGGGAATATAGAGTTGATCCTAGAACCTACAACGAGATGATGTGAGACATCGACTCCAAAAAAAGATATGAAATAGCTTTCCTGAGTAGGAATCTTTTAAAGATTTTTGTATGAAATAGCCTATGGATTTCACTTTTTATGATAGGTGATCACTAAGACTACAATACCCTTAGAGTTGGAACATTCATTTCAATGATATGATCAAATTGTTTGATCAGATATGAGAAATTATGAGTTTCAAAAATATCAATGGGAGTATCCAATATTGACATCGATTAAAATATGGTTGAATATAGATTTCTTTATGAAAGATATAAAGTGAGCATCCTAAAGATCTATAGAGATAGATGCAATTGGATACTTCTATTTTCACAGATAAAGTATAGAGATCGAATACTGAAAGCGTTCAGCATAGAAATCTTGAATAGGGGTCTGCTATCCTCTTGGGCATAGCCGTATGCTATGTAGTGCTTGAACTATTATATTGTGAATGTCACAAATAGATATCAGCTGTATCCAGGCTGAGAGTGCTGGATTGCTGTGAAAACATCCTTAAGCTCTTAAGAAGAACTTAGGACATGTTCGAAGAAGGATCAAAGATATGAGTGGGAGGATACACCAATTCAAACTTTATATCTGATGTTGATGGTAGAATATTTACATCATGGATATGTTCTTATGTCGATATCTTGGAAGGATTTCAAATAATCGATCAATGGAAGCTGAGTATACTGTAGATGAGTAGGATGCATTCTAGTTGTAATGTTAGTTGCAGAATTAGTTATCATACCATCAGATACCGTGACACTATACTGCAAAGATAATGACACCATAGCTCTTGCTCAGCAGCCTAGCTCTCACCATCTATCCAAGCACATAGAATAGCAAAACACGCGACTACCTCAAGTAGAAATATATAGAGGTGTAGAGAGCAAACTCCATATGTGATGTGGATGACCCACTGATAAGTCACTTGGCTAGCCTAAGACTATAGGCTGTCTTATGAAGATAGGGCTTGGTACATGACAGATTGACTTTAGTGCAAGTGGAAGATTGTTGGATGTATGCCTTAGAAGCCAATCTTGGTTGACACATTTCATATCTCTAGGACATGATTTTGTACTTATTGAGTAGTTATATTACCATTCATGTCTATGTGTTCATGAATCATCTAAGGGATTAACAAGATGATGATACATATTCTCAAAGAATTCAAAATTTGAGGCATATGTCATTGATGGTTGATTCCTAAATTGCTCCTGGTCATAGGATCATCATGGGGATGGTGATTGATCCAGATAGACTAGTGTACAGATCACTTCTTTCAGACAGATGGGTCTTGAGTCTGCAGTGTAGAGATACTGGAGCGAGAGTGCTAGTGGTTGTTAGAGAACAACTAGCACTGAGCGTGATCAACATGAGAAGTCACATAGATGTCTGCCCACTTGTTAGTGACTTTCTCGATACTGTAGTTGTATGACTGGTCCTTTGATCTGAGATGAAACTAATGCTCACAGTGAGGCTACTGGAGTTTGACTGACACATCAACATGAGTCTCAAGGAGCCCTTGTAGCGGATGTTGGCGACAGTTGGTCCACTGTAGGAGTGGGGTGTGCATCAAGATGGGATCTATCAACCTTAATAGAAGGGAGTAGTCCTATGGAATTTAAGAGGCTGAGTCCTTAAGTCTATGACCATAGTAGTGTGATTGATGAAAAAGAGTTTCCATAGAATCACATATGGACTGAAACTGATTGAATCTATCGTATGACCGATATTGAGATTTGACGATTTATCCATAACCTACCATCTAGTCAGGACTCATGATAGAAGGACTGGATCACATGTTAACTACACCTAGAGATTCATTTCAGTTCTACTGGATTGCCACTATATACTGCTAGGTGTCACTAGTGGATTGTGAGAGCTCACTAGGATTGTTCTAGATCAACAATCCTTGTTGAGTTAGAGTAGAATTATTCTGACCCATTAAAAAGAGTTTTAATGATATGATGATAGAGATCATTGTATGTCTTACTACCAGATAGAATTAAACCTATGAGGTCACACAATAAAGAGATTTGCCCTGGAATAAGTAATTGAGCTTATGAAGTATCAATTAGGTTTAGAGAAACCCATTGGGTTCATAGTAACCTTGCTAGCACATGGTTGGATCCAATTCTTTTTTCGTTAGAAATACTTATTTGATAACTTAATTCTAACTTAATTACCTACTAATAACCTGTATGAATAAGATTCATGGGACTTCAATTATTGGGTATCTAAGGTTATGGATCACATAAATTAAGGGTGCAAGTCCCTTATGAATCTCCTTGATAGTTATTATGGGCGCTACCTTGATTTGATCAATTTGAGCATGTCCATTGATTAAAGGACCTTTTATTTTCATATGGGGCATCTCTTGGGTCTATTTTGGGGTGTCAAATTATAGGTGCAAGGGCTCCGATTGTTGGTCCCTAATGGGCTTCCTAATGTAAGTTGGATAATTTAAGTTAATAGGAATCCTAATGCAAGTAGGACTTATATTATGAGATTGAATAGGATTCAATCCTTATGCCTATTTAAAGAGACATCTCCTAAGGTCCCTAGAGCATCCAAACCAACAGCCCCTCACACCCAAAGGCTCTCCCCACACCCTCTCTTCCTCCCCTTTTCTCTTCTCTTGGGCGTTCTACACGGCCTTCCCTTGGGACGCGCATCCCAAGGTGTTTCATGCCCAAAGAAGTTTGGGTGCCTCTTTCTTACTAGTTTTTAGCATCTAGTAGCAGCACATAGCAAGAAAAAACTCTAGAGAAGAGGAGAAGAACAAGATCAAGGAGAAAGTCAAGCATTGATCGTGATCCAGGCTTCATTCAGATTCAACAGGCTGAATTTCGGAGATTCAAAATTCAGATTACAGAGGGCTAGTCCAAGCTGATCTTGAGTGGATACACGTAGAGGTTGGATACTTGTATGGCTAACAGAGAGCCTCTTCTCTTTCAGATCTAATTTTGAAGAAAGAGATTGCAAAATAGGTATGTAATTTGATCACAATCTGAATTTCAGCATATATCAATTTCAGTATATGAAATAGATCATGTGTTTTATATTTTTATGCATACAAAATTAAGATTAAAATTATTTTAAACTTATTCACCACTGTAATATTTAGAAAATAAAGTTTTTGAAATACATATGCATACTTCAAACCTCAAAATCCAACATGACATTCTCTTAATCGGGAATTATTGGAAAATATGTTCAAAAGCCAATTGTCAACCTGTTGACGGTTGAGTAACCTTGTATTGTAATTGATTTGTTAATAAATAAAATATATTTTTTGTATTTTCAACATAAGTTTTCATCTTCTAATGAACTCCGTTGTTGTGATGAAGTCTTTAGGACTATTTAGGTTCGATAAAGAGAGAATTTATTGATTAGTCCTTAAAATTATTCACGATCAAATGATGGGCTGTTAATAAGGACGACAACTTCTATCGAGCAAAGGTCACTGTAGACCATATGGGTTGGTTGTCCTTTTAACCAAGGAGTGTGGAGACACTGGTATGGCATACAAGTGAGATATAAAGGTATATCGTCATTGAACGTGACCAACTCCAAGCATTCTGCTGTCGAGAATGTCTCTGATGGGATATAGGTATAAGTGTCCCTTAGACCTGAGATCGCCTCAGTGACTTGCAAGCAACTCACTATGCTTTGGTACTGGATTAACTGAATTTTTAATTCAGTGATAGAAGACTTCTCGGCACAGTCAAGTACTTGCGAAGTCGGAGTGTGATCAAGATGGGATTGACCACTCCAAGAGTTGGAGAAGAATGTGTCGTTGTATTTCAATTTAGCAAAATATTGGCCAGGATAATCCATCAGATGGATTTGATATTTTGAAATACAATATGGACAACCTGATCAGAGTTGATAGTTGAACTCTGAGGTATCCTATGAGTATTTTAGTCAAGGGAATGAATTATATGGAAACTATATTTGTATGGGTTCTAAGGATGTTGTTCTACACATTCGACCTATCTGACTGTCGGGTACCATTGCTAGATGGTCACTTCGATTGGTACAAAAATTTATTTCTATGCTACTGACTTAAGTTCGGACGTATGAGGTCACACACATTAGAGTTCACGATTCGATCAGATGGTTGATCAACGATTAAGAATCGTTCTAGGGTTAAACGATCAATACGATTGACATTTAATCTAGTGCAAGTGTTACAGGAGGATCGATTAGCAATTTGATTGTTAATTGGCTTAATTTGATTAAGCCAATGGGTTGAGATTAAGTCTAATTAAATATTATTTAATTAAATTTAGTTTGGGCTTGATTGGATCAAGTCCAATTGGTTTATTGGATAAGCAAGTGCAAGAAAAAACTAGTCCTAGTTCAATTAGAACTTGGGTCAACCTAATTTCTAATTTGACTAAAAAATTAAATCAGATTTAAATCTAATTTAATCTGATTAAATTAAATTTTTAATTAGGTTATGACCTATTTTAATTGGGTTGATTTGGTTTTGGTTTGATTTGGTTTGAGAAATCAAATTTGAACAAGTCATAGATTGAATCCTAGTAAGACTAGGATTCCACCTTACGCTACCTTAGCCCCCCATGCCCACTCTCTCTTATTTTGCATGACAAAACCTTCTCTCCTAGGCCTTCACGTATGCTCAAAGCTTTTCACTCTTTCTCTCTTACATGGAATGTGGTTGTGGACCAAGTAAAAGTAGGAAATTATTTGGATTTCAAATTCTATGAGATAGAATTTTAGGAAACCAAAACTCTTTTCTTATGGCACTGATTTTATCCAGATTTTTTTTGAGATTTTTATGGCTTTTATGGAACATATTTTTCACCCTTTGCTGGTGGTCCATGGCAGAAAAAGGAGGGGGCACCCAAGAGTTGGGCACCCCTTGTCTTTCCCTGTTTGGATTTTCCTTGACTAGGTATTTGACCTAGACAAGGATTCTTCATATCTCTTTATTTAAGATGAATTTCTTCTTGAGATTTTTATGGATTATAGAGCATTGAGATACCTTTAGGGCATATAAAAATTAGGTAGAAAGAGTGTTAGGGTGTGGAGATATAATAGACACAAACTATGTGTCTGGGTTAAGCAAAGAGAAGAAGAAGAGGATCTTCTTCTAGGGTTGCTAAGTTCACCCCTTCCCTTCCTCCATCTGTGAGTTTTCTGAGAGTGTCTCATATCTAAAACTCCTTCTCCTATTTCTCATTTTTGGAAGAGTTCAAATCAAGAAGAAGAAGGCATCTGATCAACCATCGAAGAAGGATCAGCATAGTACTAGTATACTATGCTAATTTCCTGGATCAGGACTTTTGATCGTAATTCGTGGGCTCATGTGGATGACTCCTAGAGGTCAGACGCATATGCGGCTCGCAACATTATCCTCAAGCCTGGATCAGCAAAGTTAGAATGTCTAACTTGCAAGGTAATAGATCTGATCTATTATATTTTACATACATTAGATGTAGTGTAGAAACATGTTGATATGATCAACATGTAGTTCTTGCTCTTTATATTTTAATTTTTGATTTAATGCCATGTAATAATCATATAATAGGATCTTAGATCTAGAGTTTTTTGATTTTATAAGATAAATTTTGATTTATTTTAGTTTTTCATAGTCTGATCTTGAAAAAGTTTCAAGATCTAACCCTGAAACCCTAGATCTAGTTCCTTCAGGAATGACATCCCTGCATTATAGAGAATAAAAGTTTGGTTGTCATCACAATAATTTTTGAAAGACTTGGGAGAATCATTCTTTATCCTTGGGATGAAGATCTATAGAGATAGATCTAAAAGGTTGCTTGGATTATCTCAATCGACGTATATTGATACTATGCTGAAAAGGTTCAGAATGAAGAATTTCAAGAAAGACTATCTTTCGATAGGCCAAAGAATTTCTCTCTCGAAGAGTGATTGTCCGACAACTCCTCAAGAGAGAGAGCATATAAGTAAAATTTCATATGCTTTAGCAGTGAGATCTATTATGTACGTCATGACATATATACGATCGAAAATGGCATACTCATTAGGAGTAGTGAGCAGAAACCAGTCCGATCTAAGTGAGAATCACTGGAAGGTCGTAAAGATCATTTTTAAGTATTTGAAAAATACTAAAGATCAGTAGCTTATCTATGGAGAATTTGACTTAAAACTTGTGAAGTTTATAGACTCTAGTTTTCAGATGGATCATGATGACAGCAAGAGCGTGTTGGGTTATATTTATACCCTGAATGGTGGAGCAATCTGCTGGAAAAGTTTCAAGCAGCACACTATGGCCAACTCTACTTGTGAGGTAGAATATATCGTGGCATCCGATGCTGCAAAGGAAGCAGTGTGATTATGAAAGTTCATCAATGAGATCGAAGTAGCACCCTCTCTTGATGGCCCCATCTTGTTGTACTATGACAGTACTAGTGCCATTGCTCAAACGAAGGAATCAAAGTCACATCAACAGACAAAGCACATTCTGCACCGCTACCATCTAGTTCGAGAGATCGTGGATGGAGGTGATGTCGAGTTTCAGAAGATTGACAGAAAGGAGAACCTAACCGATCCATTTACTAAAGCCCTCGACGTCAAGGAGTTTGAAGACTACAAATCAAAAATGGGTATACGATACGATACCGATTGGTTTTAATCCAAGTGAGAGTTGTTGGAAATTATATTCCAAAGCCAATCATCAGTTTATTAATGGTTTTGCTTATCATTACAATTATATTTAAATTATTGAATTAATAAATATTATTTGATTTTTTCATCACTGTGTATATCTCATTTTGAACTTCTGTTATATGATAAAGTCCTTAGGACTATTTGATTTGATATAGGAGGATATATCATTTAGTCCTTAAATCTTAAGTTCATAACCAAATGATATACATTATTAGAATGATAGCTATATCAAGTATAGGTCGTTGTGTGCCATGTATGTTGGTTGTCCTCTTAACTAAGGAGTGTGAAGACATTGGCATGGCATGCAAGTGAGATATACGAGTACATCTCTCTGAACGTGATCAATTGCTGAGCACTCTGCTGTCAAGAGTAGCTCACAAAGGATATGGGTATAAGTATCCCTTCGATCTGAGATTACTATGGTGACTTGCAAGCAACTCACTATACTTTGGTATCGAACTACTTGAATTTTAATTCAGTGATGAAAGATTTTTGAGTATAGTCAAATACTTGCAAAGTCGATATGTGAGTCAAGATGGAATTAACCCCTCTGAATAAGTAGGAGTTAATGTATCAGTGTGTTTCAATTCAGTAAAACCTTAGCTGGGGTAATCCATATGATGAATTTTGAAAATTGAAATACAATGTGGATGACCATATCAGGGTTGGCAGTTAAACCCTAGGTCACCTTGAGCATTTGGGTCAAAAAGATGAATTATATGGTAACCATATGCCAATAGATTCTTGAATGATGCTTTACAATCTTTCGACCTATCCGGACGTCGGGTATCATTGCTAGATTGTCACTTTGATTGGTATAGAAAGATTATTTTTATATTACTGACTTAGGTTCGAATCTATGGGGTCACACTCAAATGAAATTTTTGACTGATCATATGGCTGATCAACGATTAAGAATCATTCCAGAGTAAAACAGTCAATTCGATTGATGATTAACCCTATGCAAAAGTTGCAATCAATCAATTTGCTAATTGTTGGTAAATTATGGAAAGATTGATTAGTAATTAGGTTGCTAATTAATTTAATTTAATTGAGCATTGAGGATTGGATCGAATCTAATTGAATTGAATTCAATTTGGTTTGACCCGATTAGGTTATGAGATGACCTAATCACTAAGGGTATTCGATTCCTGATATGATCAGGACTTGAGCTTGATTAATTTTTGATTTGATTAGAATTTATTCAAAGCTATTTGCTACCTAATTAGATTGGGTTTAATGGTCTAATTGGGTTTAACCTAATATGGTTGGGTTAAGAATCTAATTGGATGAGAAAAATAATTCAAATTCGAATCCTTTGCACCTCCTTTATCTATGCCCTCTTATTCTTTACGTGAAAAATATTTTATGTAATTTTTTCTTATGTCTAGAAGCCTTTTCTATACTCTCATCTGAGTCTTTTTGAATTAAAAATTGGTTGGTTTAAATTTAAGTTCAAATTTGTTTGAATTTGAATGAAAATCTAGAGTCCAAATTGAGTTGGACTCTCCTCTTCACGCCACCATATTTCTCCATGTATAAAGTATTTTTATGTGAGATATTTTGCACCATTCTAATTTGGTCAACCTCTCTCTGAGTTTATAAGATAATAATAAAGTTTGATTCAAAATTTAATTCAAATTTGATTTGAATTGGTGATAAGGATCAACCAATACTTGAATTTGAATCGAAACTACCTTGTTCTTTTCCTTATCTTTCATGGGATGCCAACCTTAAAAGGGGATCAGTTTTGTGTGAGATTAGAAGTGATTTTTGGTATGAGAAACCTGAGAGAGGGGATGTAAAAAGTTGAGAGTGGGTTGAGCTTCCGTGCGTGAGAAACAATGGAAGTGTTCTTCCTTTCGGACGTGAGCTGTGGGTTCTAGGGTTTCATCTCTAAGTTTTATGAGAAGAAAAATACAAGAGTGAGTCTTGTTCAATCATCCATACCACCACCTCCTTGTAAAGCTTCATCTTCTAATCTGGTGGAGTCTAAGAGATCTGAAGAAAGGAGCTTGGATAAGCCATCTAGAGCCTTTGATGCAAGCTAGCACTCTGGTGAAGGAAGATCCGATCAGAGCTTCGAATGGACGATCTGTAGAGGCCAGATGACCTGTGTGGCTGCTCGACATCAGTGAGAGTTTGTACCATACTTATCAGTAGTGAAGATCATCGACCTATGAAAAGGTGATGAGTTCTGAACTCTACCGGCATAATATAAAAGTTAGATAAGATTCAGGGCATCGATGTGATCGATGCAGTTTTTCTATTTTATATCAGATTTTATATCTAAATTTTTCATGTCATAGATCCTTAATGATAGTTTAGGTTTGATCTAAGGTAGGTTTAGAAGATTAAAATATTTAATTTTTTATTATTCTGCTGTAAAATTTTAAAAGTACATGCTTTGAACTATCCATTTTTCCTTCAGATGGTATCAGAACAAGGTTTCTTATGACATAAATTTTTTATATTTAATCTAATTTTAATTATTTAGATTTGATCTAAATAGTTAATTTTGAATCTATGTAGTATAGTCATCTGATTGAATAGATCCTTATAGCTGTTTGATCATAGGAGAAATCAGGATTTCACTTCTTATTTATCCATTCGATGGGATCTCCTATGGCGTGTAAGGGTGCTGCGTAGTCTTTCCATGATGATGAACAACGAAAAAATTTTTAAAATTTTATTTTAGATCTAAAATAATGTATATTAGATCTAAAATTAGAGTCTTGATCATTAGATGATTGATTGTAAAAATAGTTTACAAACTTGAAAACTATTTTCAAACACCGAACCCGAACCCATATCAGCCCAAAACTTAATTAAGAATTAACCGATCTAGGTTTGAGAATCAAAGATCTAAGGCACTAATTTCATAACTCATGGGTTAATGGGTTAGCTTGAGTCAAGTCCATTTAACTGGGTTAGACCTAGGATTAGAAATCATTGATAATGGACCATAATAGTAATTGATCAAATCTAATTAAAAGTTAATTCTGATTGAATCAATTTTTTCTCTTGATCAATTTCAATAGATATAGTTGGTCAAGTCTATATCTTTGATTAGATCAATATGGACTTTGATCATAGCTCCATGGTCGAATCCAAGTCTATAAGTTGATCAAATTGAAAATGACTAACCAGTTGGTGTCTAAGGTAAGTATGGTAGCTTTGATCGTGGTCATTAATTGAGAGCTACTCACATAAATTGAGTCTATGTCAAGTTAATAACATATCCCTCGCATCGATCTCACTTATCGGGCCAACATAGTAAATCATGTTTTGATTAGATCACTTAATAGTTGGAGTTGACCCATGCTAACTCGAAAATTAGTGTGACTGATTTAGGTGCCTCTAGTTTGACTTGTCCTGAGTCCTCTTCATGACATGGTGAAGTCAGTGGGAGGATTTATGACTGGTTGGCTAGACCAGCTTTTACCTAATCTTCTTTAATCTGACTTGGTGAAGTCAGTGGAAGGATTAAGATTAACTATTCAAGTCTTTTCTTATCTCTCAATTCAACTAATTAAATCTTCTAAAATTATTAAGTCCCTAAAAATAAAATACTTATGGTGATAACTAGATCATAGCCTCCCATTAAGTTGGATGATAATGAATCCAACAGTTTAGATGATCATTGAAGGCACCACATGCCTGGTGCTCATCTGGTCGTTGGAATTATCATTCATAATATGTTGTTTTAGTTGTATCTTTCTGATGTTGGTCAGGTTGACCGAGCCACACTCGGGCCTGATCACTCATTTGTTAGATACACTAAATTCTGACATATTAATGGTTGGACCTAACCAGAACATTCAATGGAGGTGCCACACGCTTGCTGAAGAGGTGTCTGGGGCAAAATTGAATATTAAAAATTGTTTGGTAAAACAATTGGTTAAGAACTTATCCATGGGTACACAAAGGTTGATCGAGCCACACTCGAGCCCATGTGCAGTCCATGTGGATTTTAGTACCCACTAAGAAATTAGTATAATTCTTTGAATTAAAGGTAGAGGCCATAAATTCAAATAAAATAGTGGAAGAACCTTTAGACTAAAATCTATGTCTTTAGGCTTGATCAATTCGTATACTAATTAGGTTTTAATTTTTTTTTTTTGCAGTAATGGCCACCACCTTAATGCTATGATCACTATTAGATGGCGATAAATTGATGGGATCAAATTTTGATAGCTAGTGTTGAAAGCTCAAAATTATCTTGGAGCACGAAGGGATCTTGTATATGTTAACTGATCCGACATCCGTGGAGCTAGCTCCAAACGCACGTAGCTCGATCAGAGATACTTATCAGAAGTGGCTTAATGATCCGACTATGATTCATTGTACTATACTGACGATAATGAATGATGAGTTTAGCTGTCATTTCAAGAATGCTCAGCCACAAGACATGTTGCAAATATTGAACGAGTCTTTTGGCACATCCGATGATGTTAAGAGGCACAAGATTAGTTGTGCCATTTTTAATGCTTGAATGAGGGAAGGAGCATCAGTCACTAATCATGTATTATACATGATCGAAATGATTGAGCGCCTAAGCAAGCTCGACTTTTTTCTGCATGAGAAGTTGGGGAAAGATGCTATTCTGAACTCTCTGTCCAAGTCTTACCTCCCTTTTCTTACTTATTTTCGAATGACAAAACCTGCAGTTAACTACCATGATTTGCTGGGGTTGCTGCAAAACTTTGAGAAGGATCACCAGCTCCAAAAGAAGTCGGTGAATGTTGTGGGAGGGTCTTCTTCTGGATGTCGACCTTTTAAGAAAGGAAAGAAGAATAAGAAGAACAAAAAAAAGGTGCAAAATGCTGGGGCACCCAAGCCCAGTCAAACCAAGAAACCCAAATCCGATTAGAGTCAGGCGGAATGCTTCTATTGCAAGAAGCAGGGGCACTGAAAAGAAATTGTCTTCAATATATTGCGTATCTGGATCCGAACAAGCTAAGAAAGAAGCAAGTTGTTGCTGGACAAGATAATTAAATGATAACACCTTGTAATTTTTTAATTTATGATTCTACTACCTGCGTATTAGATACCGAAAGTCGTTTTAATATTTGCAATTCATTGTAGGGTCTACAGGTCAGTAGAAGATTTGAAGAAGGCGAAAGGTTCCTTAATGTTGAAGATGGAAGACTAGTTCCAGTTCTAGCGTTAGGGACTATTAAGCTTGTATTCAAGTTTAATGTAATTATTCTAAGTGAATGCTGCTTTTGTCCTTCTTTTTTATTGAATATTATTTCTATAGGCCTTTTGGTCAAATATGATTATGAAATTTTAATAAAAAAAATAATTTTAATATCATTATGAATGGTGTTAATGTGATAAATGGACAACTGGACAATGGTATTTACATATTGTCATAATCTGTTAGTGTAATATATATGTCCAACAAACATCCTAGAATTAGTGATGTCTCTGATATCTACCTTTATCATTATAGATTAGGTCATGTTAATAAGAACAAAATAAACAGGTTGGCACAAAAGGAAATCTTCAAAGTCAGTGATTGTGAATCACTTCCAACTTGTGAGTTCTGTCTTCTTGAAAAAATGATCAAATCATCTTTTACTGAAAAGGATGAGCGAGCCAGTGAAGTTCTAGGTCTGATACATACTGATATATGTGGATCAATAAATACTAGTGCCAAGGATGGATATTATTATTTCATTATATTTATAGATGACCTATCGAGGTATGGGCACGTCTACTTAAAGGCACATAAGTCAGAATCATTTGAAATGTTCAAATAATTTCATAATGAAGTAGAGAAATAAACTGAAAAGAGTATTAAAACTCTTTAATCTAATCGAGGAGGAGAATATCTCTTCAGTGAGTTTCTGACGTACTTAGAAGAGAATGAGATTCTCTCATAATAGACCCCTCCTAGAACACCACAGCATAATTATGTATCGAAAAGCAAGAATCGAACCCTGTTAGACATAGTTCGATCCATGATGGGCTTTGCAAGTCTGCCGACATCATTTTGGGGATACGCACTCGAGTCGACTTGTTATATTTTAAATAAAATTTCGAGTAAGTCTGTAAGTAAAACACCACATGAGATGTGGACGGGACATAAGCCAGCACTCTCTCACCTTAGGATTTGGGCATGTCCGGCTTACATCAAATATTTGATAACTGACAAGCTTGGATTTAGGTCTGACAAATATCTATTTGTAGGGTACCCAAAGGAGACCAAGGGATATTACTTCTATTTTGCTGATGAACAGAAGGTGTTCGTCAACAATAGGGCAGTCTTTTTAGAAAAAGAGTTTCTTAGTGAAAGAACTAATACCTCAAAGATTGAACTTGATGAAGTTCGATCGGTAGAATAACCGACACAATCTAGAAAATCCATAGAGTTAGACTTGATTAGATCAAATTTAGAACCCATTGTAGAAACATCTTTAAGGAGATTCGGTAGAGTACTGGGTCAACCAGATAGATACTATGATTTCTTATTCTGGGATGAAGATCCAGTTGAACTCGATGAGAACAATGAGGATCCGATCATCTATATGGATACGATGTAGAGGTCTGACTCCAATAAATGATGGAAGCCATGAAATTAGAAATGGAGTCCATGAAAATCAATAATGTATAGACATTGGTTGACCCACCTGAAGGGGTAAAATCCATAGGGTGTAAGTGGATCTTCAAAAAGAAGAAGGGCACAGATGGGAAGGTGGAAACCTACAAAGTCTGTCTGGTTGCCAAGGGTTACCGTCAGTATTATGGCATGGATTATGATGAGATATTTTCTTCTGTGGTAATGCTCAAGTCTATTCGGATTATGCTTGCGATAGCAGCACATCTGGACTATGAAATCTGGTAAATGGATGTGAAAATAACCAACCTAAATGGAGGGCTAGAAGAAGAGGTGTATATGATACAACCTAAAGGTTTTATATCCATAGATGAGTCTAAGGTGTGCAAGCTTCAAAGGTCCATCTATGGACTTAAGCAGGCATCTCAAAGTTGAAACAAGCATTTTTATAAAGTGATCAGAACGTATGGCTTCATAAAGAATGGAGGAAAACTCTTTATATACAAATGGGTTAATAACTCTATGGTAGTATTTCTTATTTTGATTATCAATGATATTCTCTTAATCGAGAGTGACATCTCTGCATTCTAGAGAATAAAAGTTTGGTTGTCATCATAGTTCTCCATGAAAGACTTGGGAGAAGCATCCTTCATCCTTGGGATGAAGATTTATATACATAGATCTAAAAGGTTGCTTAGATTATCTCAATCGACGTACGTTGATACTGTGCTAAAAAGGTTCAGCATGAAAAATTCTAAGAATAGCTATGTTCCGATAGGCCAAAGAATTTCTCTCTCGAAGAGTGATTGTCTGACAACTCCTCAAGAGAGAGAGCGTATGAGTAGAATTTTATATGCTTCAGCAGTGGGATCTATTATATATGCCATGATATGTACGCGACCGGACGTGGCATACTCAATAGGAGTAGTGAGCAGATACCAGTCCAATCCAGGTGAGAATCAATGAAAAGTCGTAAAGACTATCCTTAAGCATTTGAGAAATACTAAGGATCAGTGGCTTATCTATGGAGAATCTGACTTAAAATATGTGGAGTTTATAGACTCTAATTTTCAGTTAGATCATGATGACAATAAGAGCATGTCATGATATATTTATACCCTGAACAGTGAAGCAATCTGCTGAAAAAGTTTCAAGCAGCACACTATGGCTGTCTCTACTTATGAGGCGGAATATATCGCGGCATCCGATGCTGCGAAGGAAGCTGTATGGTTACAAAAGTTTATTAACAAGCTCGGAGTGGCACCCTTCTTTGATGGCCCATTTTGTTGTACTGCGATAGTACTGGTGCCATTGCTCAAGCAAAGGACCCGAAGTCACATCAGCAGACCAAGCACATTCTACACTGCTACCACCTTGTCTGAGAGATCATGGATCAAGGTGACGTCGAGCTTCAGAAGATCAACAGAAAGAAGAACCTGACCAACCCATTTACTAAAGCCTTCGACGTCAAGGAGTTCGAAGACTACAAATCAAAGATGGGTATATGATACTGTACCGATTGGCTTTTGCCCAAATGGGAGTTGTTGGGAATTGTGTCCCAAAGTCAATCGTCAACCTGTTGATGGTTGTGCTTATCATTGTAATTGTATATGAATTATTAAATTAATAAATATTATTTAGTTTTCTTATGACTGTGTACATCTCATTTTGAACTCCTGTTATATGATGAAGTCCTTAAGACTATTTAATTCGATATAGGAGGATATATCGTTTAGTCCTTAAACCTTAAATTCATGACCAAATGATATACTATTATTAGGATGGTAGCTATATCAAGTATAGGTCATTATGTACCATGTACATTGGTAGTCCTCTTAACCAAGGAGTGTGGAGACACTGGCATGGCATGCAAGTGAGACGTAGGAGTACATCTCACTGAACGTGACCAATTGCTGAGCACTCTGCTGTCAAGAGTAGCTCACGAAGGATATAGGTATAAGTGTCTCTCTGATCTGAGATCACCACAGTGACTTGTAAGCAACTCACTATGCTTTGGTATCGAACTACTTGAATTTTTAATTTTATGATGAAAAGTTTCTGGACATAATCAAGTACTTACGAAGTCAGTGTGCAAGTCAAGATAGAATTGATCCCTCTGAATAAGTAGGAGTTAATGTATCAGTGTGTTTCAATTCAGAAAAACCTTAGTCGGGGTAATCCATGTGATGGATTTTAAAAATTGAAATACAATGTGGACGACCATATCAGGGTTGGCAGTTAAATCTCAGGTCACCTTGAGCATTTGGGTCAAAGAGATGAATTATATGGTAACCTTATGCCAATAGGTTCTTGAATGATGCTTTGCAATCTTTCGATCTATCCGGGCGTCAAGTATCATTACTAGATGGTCACTTTGATTGGCATTGAAAGATTGTTCCCATACTATCAGTTTAATTTGAACCTATGGGTCTCACTCAAGAAAAGTTTCTGACTGGTCATATGACTGATCAATGATTAAAAATCATTCTAGGATAAAATAATCAATTCGATTGATGATTAACCCTATGCAAAAATTATAATAAATCAATTCACTAATTGTTGATAATTTATAGGAGAATTGATTAGTAATTAGATTATTAATTAATTTAATTTGATTGAACATTGGGATTTTGATCGAATCTAATTGAATTGGATTCAATTTAGTTTGATCCGATTAGGTTATGATATGACCTAATCGCTAAGGATGTTCGATTCGTGATATGATTAGGACTTAAGCTCGATTGATTTTTGATTTGATTCAAATTTGATCAAAGCTATTTGCTTCCTAACTAGATTAGATTTAATATTCAATTGGGTTTAACATAATTTGGTTGGGTTAAGAATCTAATTGGATGAGAAAAATAATTTGAATTCGAATCCCTTGCACCTCCTTTATCTGTGCCCTCTTATTCTTCACATGAGAAATATTTCATGTAATTTTTTCTCATATCCAGAGGTCTTTTTCATATTCTCATTTGAGTTCTTTTAAATTAAAAATTGGTTGGTTTAAATTTGAGTTCAAATTGGTTTGAATTTGAATGAAAACCTAGAGTTCAAATTGAGTTGAACTCTCCTCTTCACACCACCATATTTCTCTACGCATAAAGTATTTTTGCGTGAGATTTATTGTACCATTCAGATGTTGGTCAACCTTTTTCTAAGTTCATAAGATAAAGATAAAGTTTGATTCAAAATTTAATTCAAATTTGATTTGAATTGGTGATAAGGATCAACCAACACTTGAATTTGAACCGAAACTACCTTATTCTTATCCTTATCTTCCATGGGATGCCAACCTTAAAAGGGATCAATTTTGTGTGAGATTAGAAGTGATTCTTGGCATGAGAAACCTGAGAGAGGGGATGTAAAGAGTTGAGAGTGGGTGGGGCTTCCATGCGTGAGAAACAGAGGAAGTGTTCTTCCTCTCGGGCGTGAGCTACGGGTACTAGGGTTTCATCTCTGGGTTTTGTGAGCATAAAAATATAAGAGTGAGTCTTGTCCAATCTTCCTCACCACCACCTCCTTGTAAAACTTTATCTTCTAATCTGGAGGAGTTTGGGACATCCAAAGATAGAGCTTGGATCAACCATCCAAAGCCTTAGACGTGAGCTAGCACTCCCACAAAGGAAGATCCGATCAGAGCTTCGAGTGGACAATCTATAGAGGTTGGATAACTTGTGTGGTTGCTCGGCATTAGCGAGAGTTTTGTACCATGCTTACCAACAGCGGAGATCATTGACCCATGAAAAGGTGATGAGTTCTGAACTCTACCGACATAATCTAAAAGTTAGATCAGATTCAGAGCATCGATGTGATCGATACAGTTTTCTATTTTATATCAATTTTTATATGTAAATTTTTTATGTCATAGATCTTTAATGGTACTTTAGATCTGATTTAAGGCATGTATAGAAGATTAAAATATTTAATTTTTTATTATTTTATTATAAAATTTTTAAAATATATATTTTTAACTATCCATTTTTACTTCAAAATTTACATATAAAATCTGATATAAAATAAAAAACTGCATCGATCACATCGGTTTCCTGAATCTGATCTAACTTTTAGATTATGTCGGTAGAGTTTCGAATTCATCATCTTTTCATGGGTCAGTAATCTCCACTACTAGTAAGCATGGTACAAAGCTCTCACTGATGTCAACCAGTCGTACAGATCGTCCAGGCTCTACAGATCGTCCACTCGAAGCTCTGATCGGATCTTCCTTCGTAGGAGTACTAGCTCACGTTGAAGGCTCTAGATGGCTGATCCAAGCTCCTTTCTTCAGATCTCTCAAACTCTTCTGAATTAAAAGATGAAGCTTTATGTGGAGGTGGTGGTGTGAAAGATTGGACAAGACTCACTCTTATATTTTTTTTCTCACAAAACTTAGAGATGAAACCCTAGAACCCACAGCTCATGCTCGAGAGGAAGAACACTTCCTCTGTTTCTCACACACGGAAGCCCAACCCACTCTCAATATTTTATCTCCCCTCTCTCAAGTTTCTCACACCAAAAATCACTTCTAATCTCACATAAAACTGATCCCTTTTTAAGGTTGGCATCCCATGGAAGAGAAGGATAAGAATAAGGTAGTTTTAGTTCAAATTCAATTATTTGTTGATCCTTATCATCAATTCAAATCAAATTTGAATTAAATTTTGAATAAAATTTTATATTTATCTTATAAACTTAGAGAGGGGTTGACTAACATCAGAATGGTATAAAAAATCTTATGCAAAAATACTTTGTGCGTGGAGAAATGTGGTGGCGTGAAGAGGAGAGTCCGACTCAATTTGGACTCTAGGTTTTCATTCAAATTCAAATTAATTTGAACTCAAATTTAAACCAACCAATTTCTAATTCAAAAAGAATCAAATAAGAATGAATAAAAGGCTTCTAAATATTAAAAAAAATTATATAAAATATTTCTCATGTGAAGAATAAGAGGGCACAGATAAAGAAGGTGCAAGGAATTCGAATTATTTTTCTTATCCAATTAGATTCTTAACCCAACCAAATTAGGTTAAACTCAATTAGACCATTAAAGATAGTTTAACTAGGTAGTAAATATTTTTGATCAAATATTAATCAAATCAAAAATTAATCGAGCTTAAGTCCTGATCATATCAGGAATCGAACACCCTTAGCAATTAGGTCATCTTATAACCTAATCGGGTCAAATCAAATTGAATCTAATTCAATTAGATTCGATCCAAACCATAATGTTCAATCAAATATAATTAATTAATAATCTAATTACTAATCAATCCTTTCATAATTTGCCAACAATTAGTGAACTAATTTATTGTAACTTTTGCATAGGGTTAAACATCAATCGAATTGACTGTTTTACCCTAGAGTGATTCTTAATTGTTGATCAGCCATAGGTTCGAACCTAAGCTGATAGTTTGAGAATAATCTTTCTATACCAATCAAAGTGACCATCTAGCAATGATACCCGACATCCGGATAGGTCAAAAGATTGCGAAGCATCATTCAAGAATCTATTGGCATATGGTTACTGTATAATTCATCCCTTTGATCCACATGCTCAAGGTGACCTAAAATTTAATTGCCAACCTTGATATGGTCATCCATATTATATTTTAATTTTTAAAATCCATCACATGGTTATCCTGGCCAAGGTTTTACTAAATTGAAACACACTGATACATTAACTCCTACTTATTTGGAGGGGTCAATTCCATCTTGATTTACACACCGACTTTGTAAGTACTTGACTATGTCCAAAAATCTTTCATCGCTGAATTAAAAATTTAGGTAGTCCGGCACCAAAGCATTATGTGTTGCTTGCAAGTTACTGTGGTGATCTCAAGTCGGAGGGACACTTATACCCATATTCTTTGCAAGCTACTCTTGACAGCAGAGTGCTCAGCAAATGGTCACGTTCAGTGAGATGTACTCCTATGTCTCACTTGCATGCCATGCTAGTGTCTCCACACTCGTTGGTTAAGAGGACAATCAATGGACATGGCACACAACGACCTATACTTGATATAGCTACTATTCTAATAATAGTATATCATTTGGTCATGAACTTAATGTTTAAGGACTAAACGATATATCCTCCTATATTGAATCAAATAGTCCTGAGAACTTCATCACATAACAGGAGTTCAAAATAAGATGTACACATTGATGTGAAAATTAAATAATATTTATTAATTTAACAATTCATATACAATTACAATGATACCATCTGAAGGAAAAATAGGTAGTTCAAAGCATGTATTTTTAAAATTTTATAATGGAATAATAAAAGATTAAATATTTTAATCTTCTAAATATATCTTAGATCAGATCTAAACTATCAATTAAGAATCTATGATATAAAAAAATTATATATAAAATTGATATAAAATAGAAAACTGCATCGATCACATCGATGCCCTGAAACTGATCTAACTTTTAGATTATATTGGTAGAGTTCAGAACTCATCACCTTTTCATGGGTCGATGATCTCCAGTATTGGTAAGCATGGTATAAAGCTCTCACTGATGTCAAGCAGCTGTACAGGTCATCCGACCACTACAGATCATCCACTCGAAGCTCTGATCGGATCTTCCTTCACGGGAGTGCTAGCTCGCATTGAAGGCTCTGGATGGCTGATCCAAGCTCCTTTCTTTAGATCTCCCAGACTCTTTCAGATCAGAAGATGAAGTTTTATTAGAAGGTGATAGTGTGGAAGATTGGACAGGACTCACTCTTGTATTTTTCTTCTCACAAAACCTAGAGATGAAACCCTAGAACCCACAGCTCACGCCCGAGAGGAAGAACACTTCTTCTATTTCTCACGCACGGAAGCCCAACCCACTCTCAACCTTTTATGTCCCCTCTCTAAGGTTTCTCATGTCAAAAATTATTTCTAATCTCACACAAAATTGATTCCCTTTTAAAGTTGGCATCCTATGGAAGATAAATATAAGAATAAGGTAGTTTCAGTTCAAATTCAAGTATTGGTTGATCCTTATCACCAATTCAAATCAAATTTGAATTAAATTTTGAATCAAACTTTATCTTTATCTAATAAACTTAGAGAGAGATCAACCAAAATTATAATAGTACAAAAAATCTTACACAAAAATACTTTATGCATGGAGAAATGTGGTGGTGTGAAGAGGAGAGTCCAACTCAATTTGGACTCTAGGTTTTCATTCAAATTCAAACCAATTTGAACTCAAATTTAAACCAACCAATTTTTAATTCAAAAAGACTTAGATGAGAATATGAAAAGGCTTCTAGGTATAAAAAAATCATATAAAATATTTTTCACATGAAGAATAAGAGGGCATAGATAAAGGAGGTGCAAGGGATTCGAATTTGAATTATTTTTCTCATCCAATTAGATTCTTAACCCAACCAAATTAAGTTAAACTCAATTGGATCATTAAACTTAATCTAATTAGGTAGCAAATAGCTTTGATAAAATCCTAATCAAATCAAAAATTAATCAAAGTCAAGTCCTGATCATATCAGGAATCGAACATCCTAAGCGATTAGGTCATCTCATAACCTAATCGGGTCAAACCAAATGGAATCTAATTCAATTAGATTCGATCCAAACCTCAATGCTCAATTAAAATGAGTTAATTAGCAATCTAATGACTAATCAATCCTTTCATAATTCATCAATAATTAATAAATTAATTTATTACAACTTTTGCATAGGATTAATCATCAATCAAATTGACTGTTTTATCTTAGAATGATTCTTAATCATTGATCGACCATATGATCAGTCAGAAACTTCTTTTAAGTATAATCCCATAGGTTCAAATCTAAGCTGATAGTATGAAAATAATCTTTCTATACCAATCAAAGTAACCATCTAGTAATGATACCCGACGTTCGGATAGGTCGAAAGATTGCAAAGCATCATTCAAGAATCTATTGGCATATGGTTAACGTATAATTCATCCCTTTGACCCAAATGCTCAAGGTGACCTAGGGTTTAACTGCCAACCCTGATATGGCTATCCACATTATATTTTAATTTTTAAAATCTATCACATGGATTACCCCGGCCAAGGTTTTACTGAATTAAAACATACTGATACATTAACTCCTACTTATTAGGAGGGGTCAATTCCATCTTGACTCACACACCAACTTCGCAAGTACTTGATTATGCCCAAAAACTTTTCATCACTGAATTAAAAATTTAGGTAGTCTGGTATCAAAGCATAGTGAGTTGCTTGTAAGTCACCATGGTGATCTCAGGTCGGAGGGACACTTATATCCATATCCTTTGTGAGCTACTCTTGACAACAGAGTGCTCAGCAATTGGTCACGTTCAGTGAGATATACTCCTATGTCTTATTTGCATGCCATGCTAGTATCTTCACACTCTTTGTTAAGAGGACAACCAACGTATATGGCACACAACGACCTATATTTGATATAGCTATCATCCTAATAATAGTATTTCATTTGCTCATGAACATAAGATTTAAGGACTAAACGATATATCCTCCTATATCGAATCAAATAGTCCTAAGGACTTCACCACATAACAGGAGTTCAAAATGAAATGTACATAGTGATAAAAAAATTAAATAATATTTATTAATTCAATAATTCATATACAATTATAATGATAAGCACAACCGTTAACAGACTGACGATTGACTTTGGGATGCAATTTCTAATAACTCCCACTTGGACTAAAGCCAATCGGTACAGTATCATATACCCATTTTTGATTTGTAGTCTCCGAACTCCTTGACGTCGATGACTTTAGTAAATTGGTCAGTCAAGTTCTTCTTTTCGTCGATCTTTTGAAGCTCGACATCACCTTGATCTATGATCTCTTGGATCAAGTGGTACCAGCGTAGAATGTGCTTGGTTCACTGATGTGATTCAGTTCCTTCGCTTGAGCAATGGCACCAGTATTGTCACAATACAATAAGATGGGGCCATCAAGGGAGGGTGCCACTCCGAGCACGTTGATGAACTTTTGTAAGTGCACAGCTTTTTTTGTAGCATCGGATGCCACGATATATTTTGCCTCATAAGTAGAGTCGGCCACAATGTGCTGCTTAAAACTTTTTCAACAGATTGCTCCATCATTCAGGGTATAAATATATACCAACATGCTCTTGCTATCGTCATGATCTGACTAAAAATTGAAGTCTGTAAACCCCATAAATTTTAAGTCAGATTCTCCAGAGATAAGCCACTAATCCTTAGTATTTCTCAAATACTTAAGGATGGTCTTTACGACCTTCCAGTGATTCTCACCTGAATCGGACTGGTATCTGCTCACTACTAATGAGTATGCCATGTCCGATCGCATACATATTATGACGTACATAATAGATCCCACTGTCGAAGTATATAAAATTCTACTCATATACTCTCTCTCTCTTGAGGAGTTGTCGGACAATCACTCTTCAAGAGAGAAATTTTTTGGCCTATCGAAAGATAGCCTTTCTTGAAATTCTTCATGCTGAACCTTTTCAGCACAGTATCAATATACATCGACTGAGATAATCCAAGCAACCTTTTAGATCTATCTCCATAGATCTTCATCCAAAGGATGAAGGATGCTTTTCCCAAGTCTTTCATGGAGAACTGTGATGACAACCAAACTTTTATTCTCTGTAATGCAGGGATGTCATTTTCGATTAAGAGAATATTATCGACATATAAAATAAGAAATACTACCATAAAGTTATTAACCCATTTGTATATGCAGGATTCCTCTCCATTTTTAATGAAGCCATACGTTTTGATTCTGATCACTTTATCAAATGCTTAAGTCCATTGATGGATCTTTGAAGCTTGCACACCTAAGACTCATCTGTGGATATGAAATCTTCAGGTTGTATCATATACACCTCTTTTTCTAGTTCTCCATTTAGGAAGGCTATTTTCACATCCATTTGCCAGATTTTATAGTCCAGATGTACTGCTATCGTAAGCATAATCCGAATAGACTGAAACATTACCATAGGAAAAAATATCTCATCATAGTCAATATCATAATGCTGATGGTAACCTTTGGCAACCAGACGGACTTTATAGGTCTCTATCTTTTCGTCTACACCCCTCTTCTTTTTGAAGATCTACTTGCACCTTATGAATTTTACCCTTTCAGGTGGGTCAACCAATGTCCATACCTTATTGATTTTCATAGACTTCATTTCGAATTTCATAGCTTCCTACCACTTATCAGAGTCAGACCTCTCATCACATCCATATAGGTGATCGGATCCTCATTGTTCTGATGAAGTTCAACTGGATCTCCATCTCGAACTAAGAAATCGTAGTATCTATATGGTTGATGTGGTACTCTACCGGATCTTCTTAAAAATATTTCTATAATAGGTTTGGAATTTAATCTAATCATGTCTGACTCTATGAATTAACTAAATTATGTCGGTTCTTCTACTGATCGAATTTCATCAAGTTCAATCTTTGAAGCATTAGTTCTTCATCAAGGAACTCCTTTTCGAAAAAGACTGCCCTATTGCTGATGAACACCTTCTACTCATTAGTAAGGTAGAAGTAATATCCCTTGGTCTTTTTCGAGTACCCTACAAATAGATATTTTTCAGACCTAGGTCCAAACTTATCATTTTTCAAATATTTGACATAAGCCGACCTCCCCAAACCCTAAGATAAGAGAGTGTTGGCTTACGCTCTGTCCTCATCTCATGTGGTATTTTACTTACAAATTTATTTGAAATTTTATTTAAAATATAACAAGCCGACTCGAGTGCATATCCCCAAAAAAAAATTGATAGACTTGCAAAGCCCATCATGGATCGAACCATGTCTAACAGGGCTCGATTCCTCCTTTTCGATACACTATTATGCTGTGGTGTTCTAGAAGGGGTCCATTGTGAGAGAATCTCATTCTCTTCTAAGTATGTCAGAAACTTACTGGAGAGGTATTCTCCTCCTTGATCAGATTGAAGAGTTTTAATACTCTTTCCAGTTTGTTTCTCTAATCATTACGAAATTGTTTGAACATTTCAAAAGATTCTGTCTTATGTGTTATTTAGTAGATGTGCCTATATCTCGATAGGTCATCTGTAAACATAATGAAATAATAATATCCATCTTTGGCATTAGTATTCATTGGTCCACATACATTAGTATGTATCAGACCTAAAACTTCACTAGCTTGCTCACTTTTTCCAGTAAAAGGTGATTTGATCATTTTTTCAAAAAGACAGGACTCATAGGTTGGGAGTGATTCACAATCACTGACTTCGAAGATTTTTTCTTGTGTCAACCTGTTTATTCTGTTCTTATCAGAGACATCACTAATTCTAGGATATTTATTGGATGTGTACATTACACTAACAGGTTGTGACAATATGTAAATACCATTGTTCAGCTGTCCATTTATCACATTAACACCATTCATAATGATATTAAAATTATTTTTTTTATTGATATTTCATAACCATACAAGGCCAAAAGGCCTACAGAAATAATATTCAATAAAAAGGAAGGACAAAAGTGACATTCACTTAGAATAATTATATTAGACTTGAATACAAGCTTAATAGTCCCTAATGTTAGAACTGGAACTGGTCTTTCATCTCCAACATTAAGGAACCTTTTGCCTTCTTCAAATCTCCTACTGACCTGCAGATCCTGCAACAAATTGTAAATATTAAAATGGCTTTTGATATCTAATACCCAGGTAATAGAATCATAAATTAAAAAATTATAAGATGTTATCATATAATTACCTTGTCCAGCAACAACTTGCTTCTTTCTCGGCCTGTTCGGATCTAGGGAGGTAATGAATTGAAGACAATTCCCTTCTCAGTGCTCTTGCTTCTTTCAGTAGAAGCATTCTGCCTGACTCTGGTCGGACTTGGGTTTCATGATTTGATTGGGCTTGGGTGCCCAAGCACATTGCACCCTTTTCTTGTTCTTTTTGTTCTTCTTTATTTTCTTAAAAGGTCGACATCCAGAAGAAGACCCTCCCACAATATTCACCGACTTTTTTTGGAGTTGATGATCCTTCTCAAAGTTTTGCAGCAATCCCAGCAAACCGTGGTAGTTAACTGTAGGCTTTTTCATTAAAAAATGAGTAAGAAAAGGAAGGTAGGACTTGGACAAAGAGTTCATAATAGCATCTTTCTCTAATTTCTTATGTAGAAAAAAGCTGAGCTTGCTTAGGCGCTCAATCATCTCGATCATGTACAATACATAATTAGTGACTGATGCTCTTTTCTTCATTCAAGTGTTGAAGATGGCACAACTAGTCTTGTACCTCTCAATATCGATGGGTGTGCCAAAAGACTCGTTTAACATTTACAACATATCCTGTAGCTGAGCATTCTCGAAATAACAGCTAAACTCATCATTTATCACCGCCAGCATAATACAACGAACTATAGTCCGATCATTGAGCCACTTCTGTAAGTGTCTCTGATCGAGCTACATGCGTTTGGAGCTGATTCCTCAGGTGCTGAATCAGTTAATACATACAAGATCCATTCGTACTTCAGGATAATTTTGAGCTTTCGATACTAGTTATCGAAATTTGGTCCCATCAATTTATCACTATCTAATAGTAATCGGAGCGACAAGTTGGTGGCCATAACTGCAAAAAAAAAATCAGAACCTAATTAGTATATGAATTGATTAAGCCTAAATATATGAATTTTAGTATAAAATTATTTTTACTATTTTATTCAAATTGATAGCCTCTACCTTTAATTCGAGAAATTATACTAATTCCTTAGCAGGTACTAGAAATTATTTGGTGAAATAATTGTTTGTGCAAAAGTTACAATAAATCAATTCACTAATTGTTGGTGAATTATAGAAGGATTGATTAGTAATTAGATTATTAATTAACTCAATTTAATTAAGTATTAAAGTTTGGATCAAATCTAATTGAATTGGATTCAATTTGGCTTGACCCGATTAAGTTATGAGATGACCTAATCGCTTAGGGTGTTTGATTATTGATATAATCAGGACTTGAGCTCGATTAATTTTTGATTTTATTAGAATTTGATCAAAACTATTTACTATCTAATTAGATTAAGTTTAATAGTCTAATTGGGTTTAACCTAGTTTGGTTGTGTTAAGAATCTAATTGGATGAGAAAAATAATTCGAATTCAAATCCCTTGCACCTCCTTTATTTGCGCCCTCTTATTCTTCACATGAAAAATATTTTATGTGATTTTTTCTTATACCCAGAAGCCTTTTTCACATTCTCATTTGAGTTTTTTTGAATTAGAAATTGGTTGGTTTAAATTTAAGTTCAAATTAGTTTGAATTTGAATGAAAACCTAGAGTCCAAATTGAGTTGGACTCTCCTCTTCACGCCACCACATTTCTCCATGCATAAAGTATTTTTGTGTAAGATTTTTTACACCATTCTAATGTTGGTCAACCTATTTCTAAGGTCATAAGATAAAGATAAAGTTTGGTTCAAAATTTAATTCAAATTTGATTTGAATTGGTGATAAGGATCAACCAACACTTGAATTTAAACCGAAACTACCTTATTCTTATCCTTATCTTCCATGGGATGCCAACCATAAAAGGGAATCAATTTTGTGCAAGATTAGGAGTGATTTTTGGTGTGAGAAACTTGAGAGAGGAGATGTAAAAAGTTGAGAGTGGGTTGGGCTTCCGTGCGTGAGAAACAAAGGAAGTGTTCTTCTCTCAGGCATGAGCTGTGGGTAGAGGGTTTCATCTCTAGATTTTGTGAGAAGAAAAATACAAAAGTGAGTCTTGTCCAATCTTTCACACCACCACCTCCTCATAAAGCTTCATCTTTTGATCCAAAGGAGTCCAGAAGATTCGAAGAAAGGAGCTTGGATCAGCCATCCAGAGCCTTCGACGTGAGCTAGCACTCCCACGAAGGAAGATCCGATCAGAGCTTCGAATGGATGATTTGTAGAGGCCGGACGATCTGTGCGATTGCTCGACATTAGTGAGAGCTTTGTACCATACTTACTAATAGTGAATATCATCGACCTACAAAAAGATGATGAGTTCTGAACTCTACCGACATAATCTAAAAGATAGATCAGATTCAGGGTATCGATGTGATCGATGCAGTTTTCTATTTTATATCAGATTTTATATATAAATTTTTTATATCACAGATCCTTAATGGTAGTTTAAATCTGATCTAAGGTATATTTAGAAGATTAAAATATTTAATTTTTTATTATTTCATTATAAAATTTTAAAAATACATGCTTTGAACTACCCATTTTCCCTTCAGATGGTATCAGGGTAAGGTTTCTTATGACATGAATTTTTTACGTATAATCTGATTTTAATTATTTAGATTAGATCTAAATAGTTAATTTTGAATCTGAGTGGTATGGTCATCTGATTGGATAGATCCTTATAGCCATTTGGTCATAGGAGAAATCATGATTTCATTATCCTATTTATCCATTCGATGGGATCTCTTATGGCGTATAGGGGTGCTGCATGATCTTTTTCATGATGATGAATAATGAAAAAAATTTTAAAATTTTATTTTAAATTTAAAATAATATATATTACATCTGAAATTAGAGCCTTGATCATTAGATGATTGATTGTAAAAATATTTTATAAAATTGAAAACTATTTTCAAATATTGAACCCGAACCCATATCAGTCTAAAATTTAATTGAGAATTAAGTGATCTAGATTTGAGAATCAAAGATCTAAGGCATTAATTTCATAACTCATGGGTTAATGGGTTAGCTCGAGTCAAATCCATTTAACTGGATTAGACCTAGGGTTAGAAATCATTGATAATAGACCATGTTAGTAATTAATCAAATCTAATTAAAAGTTAATTCTGATTGGGTCAATTTCTTCCCTTGATCAATTTCAATAGATATAGTTGGTCAAGTTTATGTCTTTGATTAGAACAATATGGACTTTGATCGTAGCTCCGTGGTCGAATCCAAGTTTATAAGTTGATCAAATTGAAAATGACTAACCAGTTGGTGTCTAAGGTAAGTATGGCAGCTTTGATTGGTGGTCATTAATTGAGAGCTATCGCATAGATTGAGTCTATGTCGAGTTAATGGTATATCCCTCCCATCGATCTCACTTACCTAGCCAATATGATCAATCATGTTTTGATTAGATCACTTAATGATTGGAGTTGACCCATGCTAACTAGAAAATCAGTGTGACTGATTTAGGTGCCCCTGGTTTGACTTGTCTTGAGTCCTCTTCATGACTTGGTAAAGTCAGTGGGAGGATTTATGACTGCTTGACTGGACCAGTATTAGCCTAATCTTCTTTAATCTGACCTGGTGATGTTAGTGGGAGGATTAAAATTAACTGATCAAATCTTTTCTTATCTCTCAATTAAACAAATTAAATCTTCTAAAATTGTTAGGTCCTTAAAAATGAAATAGTTATGGTGATAACTAGATCATAGCCTCCCATTAAGTTGGATGATAATGAGTCCAATGATTTAAATGATTATTGGAGGCATCACACGCTTGGTGCTCATCTGGCTGTTGAAATTATCATTCATAATATGTTGTCTTAGTTGTGTCTTTCCGATGATGGTCAGGTTGGTCGAGCCACACTCGGACTTGGTCACTCATTTGTTAGATACATAAAATTTTGACATGTTAATGGTTGGACCTAACCGAACTTTCAGTGGAGGCGCCACACGCCTGCTGAAGAGGTGTCTGGGGTAAAATTGAATACTAAAAATTATTTGATGAAATAATTGGTTAAGAACCTACCCATGGATACACAAGAGTTGGTTGAGCTACATTCGGGCCCATATGCAGTCAATGTAGATTCTAGTACCCATTAAAGAATTAGTGTAATTCTTCGAATTGAAGGTATAAGCTATCAATTCGAGTAAAATAGTGGAAGAACCTTTAGACTAAAATTCATATCTTTAGGATTAATCAATTCATACACTAATTAGGTTTTGATTTTTTTTTGTAGTTATGGCCACCGCCTTATCGCTTCGATCACTATTAGATAATGATAAATTGATGGAATCAAATTTCGATAGTTGGTATCGAAAGCTCAAAATTATCCTGGAGCATGAACGGATCTTGTATGTGTTAACTAATCCAACACATAAGGAGCCAGCTCCAAAAACACAGAGCTCGATCAGAGACACTTATCAGAAGTGGTGTAATAATCAGACTACAGTTCGTTGTATTATGCTGGCGGCAATGAATGATGAGTTTAGTTATCGTTTCGAGAATGCTCAACCACGGGACATGGTGTAAATGTTGAATAAGTTTTTTGGCATATCCGATGATGTTGAGAGGCAGAAGACTAGTTGTGTCATCTTCAACGCTCGAATGAGGGAAGGAGCATCAGTCACTGATCATGTATTATACATGATCGAGATGATTGAGCACCTAAGCAAGCTCGACTTTCCCCTACATGAGCAGTTGGAGAAAGATGCTATTCTGAACTCTCTTCCCAAGTCCTACCTTCCTTTTCTTACTTATTTTCGAATGACAAAGCTTACAGTTAACTACCACGATTTGCTTGGGTTGCTACAAAACTTTGAAAAGGATCACCAGCTCCAAAAGGAGTCGGTGAATATTGTCGGCGGGTCTTCTTCTGGATGTCTACCCTTTAAGAAAGAAAAGAAGAACAAGAAGCACAAGAAAAGGATGCAAAGTGCTGAGGCACCTAAGCCCAGTTAGACCAAGAAACTCAAGTTTGTTCAGAGTCAGGTGGAATGCTTCTACTGCAAGAAGCAGGGGCACTGAAAAAGAAATTATCCTCAATACATTGCCTCCCTAGATCCAAACAGGTTGAGAAAGAAGCAAGTTGTTCCTGGACAAGGTAGTTATATGATAACACCTTATAATTTCTCAATTTATGATTCTACTACCTGGATATTAGATACCAGATGCCCTTTTAATATTTATAATTCGTTGCAGGATCTGTAGGTCAGTAGGAGATTTGAAGAAGGTGAAAGGTTCCTTAATGTTGGAGATGGAAGATCAGTTCCAGTTCTAGCATTAGGGACTATTAAGCTTGTATTCAAGTCTAATAAAATTGTTCTAAGTGAATGTCACTTTTGCCCTTCCTTTTTATTGAATATTATTTTTGTTGGCCTTTTGGCCATGTACGGTTATAAAATTTTAATAAAAAAAAATAATTTTAATGTCATTATGAATGGTGTTAATGTGATGAATGAATAGCTGAATAATGATATTTATATATTGTCACAATCTGTTAGTGTAATGTACACGTCCAACAAATATCCTAAAATTAGTGATATCTCCGATATCTACCTTTGACATTATAGGTTAGGTTATATTAACAAGAACAGAATAAACATATTGACATAAGAGAAAATTTTTGAAGTCAGTGATTGTAAGTCACTCTCAATCTGTGAGTTCTATCTTTTTGAAAAAATGATCAAATCATCTTTTACTAGAAAAGATGAGCGAGCCAGTGAAGTTCTAGGTCTAATACATACTGATGTATGTGGACCAATGAATATTAGTACCAGAGGTAGATATTATTATTTTATTACATTTATAGATGACCTATCGAGGTATGGGCATGTCTACTTAATGATACATAAGTCAGAATCATTTGAAATATTCAAACGATTCGTAATGAAGTAGAGAAATAAACTGGAAAGAATATTAAAACTCTTCGATCTGATTGAGGAGGAGAATACCTCTCTGATGAGTTTCTGACATACTTAGAAGAGAATGTGATTCTCTCACAATGGACCCCTCCTAGAATACCACAGCATAATGGTGTATCGAAAAGAAGGAATCGAACCCTATTAGACATGGTTCGGTCCATGATGGGCTTTGCAAGTCTGTCGATTTTTTTTTGAGGATACACACTCGAGTCAGCTTGTTATATTTTAAATAAAATTTTGAATAAATCTGTAAGTAAAATACCACACAAGATATGGATAGGGCATAGGCCAGCACTCTCTTATCTTAAGATTTGGAGATGTCCGACTTATGTCAAACATTTGAAAACTGACAAACTTGGACCTAGGTCTGACAAATATCTATTTGTAGGATACCCAAAAGAGACCAAGGGATATTACTTCTACCTTGCTGACGAACAGAAGGTGTTCGTCAGTAATGGGGCAGTCTTTTTAGAAAAAAAAATTCTTGATAAAGGAACTAATGCCTCAAAGATTGAACTTGATGAAGTTTGATCGGTAGAAGAACTGACACAATCTGATAAACCCATAGAGTCAGACTTGATTAGATCAAATTTGGAACCTATTGTAGAAACATCTTTAAGGAGATCCGGTAGAGTACCGCATCCACCAGATAGATACTATGGTTTCTTAGTCCGGAATGGAGATCCATTTGAACTCGACGAGAACAATAAGGATCCGATCACCTATATGGATGCGATGCATAGGTCTGACTCTGATAAGTGGTTAGAAGTCATGAAATCTGAAATGGAGTCTACAAAAATAAACAATGTATGGACATTGGTTGACCCACCTGAAGGGGTAAAATTTATAGGATGTAAGTGGATCTTCAAAATGAAGAGGGGCACAGACAGGAAGGTGAAGACCTATAAAGCCCATCTAGTTGTCAAGGATTACCGTCAGCATTATGGTATTGACTATGAAAAGTTATTTTCGTCTATGGTAATGCTCAAATCTACTCTTATTATGCTTGCGATAGCAACACATCTAGACTATGAGATCTAAAAAATGGATGTGAAAATAGCCTTCCTAAATAGAGAGCTAGAAAAAAAGGTATATATGATACAACCTGAAGGTTTCATATCCACAGATAAGTCTAAGATGTGCAAGCTTCAAAGGTCCATTTATGGACTTAAGCAGGTATCTCAGAGTTGGAACATGCGTTTCGATAAAGTGATCAGATCGTATGGCTTCATTAAGAATGGAGAGGAACCCTGCATATACAAATGGGTTAATAACTCTGTGGTAGTATTTTTTATTTTGTATGTCGATGATATTCTCTTAATCGAAAATGACATCCCTGTATTACAAGGAATAAAAGTTTGATTGTCATCACAATTCTCCATGAAAGACTTGGGAGAAGCATCCTTCATCCTTGAGATGAAGATCTATAGAGATAGATCTAAAATATTGCTTGGATTATCCCAGTCGACGTACATTGATACTGTGCTGAAAAGGTTCAGCATGGAATATTTCAAGAAAGGCTATCTTTCGATAGGCCAAAGAATTTCTCTCTCGAATAGTGCTTGTCCGATAACTCCTCAAGAGAGAGAGCGTATGAGTAGAATTTCATATGCTTCGACAGTGGGATCTATTATGCATGTCATGACATGTACACGATCGGACATGGCATGCTCATTAGGAGTAGTGAGTAGATACTAGTCTGATCCAGGTGAGGATCACTGGAAGGTTGTAAAAACCATCCTTAAGTATTTGAGAAATACTGAGGATCAGGGGCTTATCTATGGAGAATCTGACTTAAAACTTATGAGGTATACAGACTCTAGTTTTTAGTTGGATCATGATGATAGCAAGAGAGTATCGGGATATATTTATACCCTGAATGATGGAGCATTTGCTGAAAAAGTTTCAAGCAGCACACTATGGCCGACTCTACTTGTGAAGCAGAATATATCGCAGCATCTGATGCTGTGAAGGAAGCAGTGTGCTTATGAAAGTTCATCAACGAGCTCGGAGTGGCACCCTCCCTTGATGGCCCTGTCTTGTTGTACTGTGACAGTACTTGTGCCATTGCTCAAGTAAAGGAATCAAAGTCACATCAATGGATCAAGCACATTCTGTATCGCTACCATCTGGTCTGAGAGATCATGGATCAAGGTGACGATGAGCTTCAGAAGATTGACGAAAAGGAAAACTTGGCCGACCCATTTACTAAAGTCCTTAGTGTCAAAGAGTTTGAAGACTACAAATCAAAGATGGGTATACGATACTGTACCGATTGGTTTTAATCCAAGTGAGAGTTATTGAGAATTGTGTCCCAAAGCCCATCGTCAGTCTGTTGACTCTTATGCTTATCACTGTAATTGTATATGAATTGTTGAATTAATAAATATTATTTAATTTTTTCATCATAGTGTATATCTCATTTTGAACTCCTGTTATGTGATAAAGTTCTTAGGACTATTTGATTCGCTATAGGTGGATATATCGTTTAGTCTTTAAACCTTAAGTTCACGACCAAATGATATACTATTTCTAGGATGATAGCTGTATCAAGTATAGGTCGTTGTGTGCCATGTACGTTGGTTGTCCATTTGACCAAAGAGTGTGGAGACACTGGCATGGCATGCAAGTGAGCATAGCAGTACATCTCACTGAACGTGACCAATTGCTAAGCACTCTGCTGTCAAGAGTAGCTCACAAAAGATATGGGTATAAGTATCCCTCCAACCTGAGATCACCACGATAACTTGCAAGCAACTCATTATGCTTTGATGTCAGACTACCTAAATTTTTAATTCAATGATGAAAGATTTTTGGGTATAGTCAAGTACTTACGAAGTCGGTGTGTGAGTCAAGATGGAATTGACCCCTCTGAATAAGTATGAGTTAATGTATCAGTATGTTTCAATTCAGTAAAATCTTGGTCAGGATAATCTTTGTGATGGATTATGAAAATTAAAATGCAATGTGAATGATTTCGATCAAAGGGACGAATTATATGGTAACCATATGCCAATAGGTTCTTGAATGATGCTTTGCAATCTTTTGACCTATCCGAATGTTGGATATCATTGCTAGATGGTCACTTTGATTGGTATAAGAAGATTGTTCCCATACTACCAGCTTAGGTTCGAACCTATGGGGTCATACTCAAAAGAAGTTTCTAACTGATTATATGGCTGATCAACGATAAAGAATCATTCTAGGGTAAAACAGTCAATTTGATTGATGATTAACCTTGTGTAAAAATAACAATAAATCATTTCAAGAATCTATTGGCATATAGTTATCGTATAATTCATCCCTTTGACCCAAATGCTTAAGGTGACCTAGGATTTAACTGCCAACCCTAATATGGTTATCCACAATGTATTTCAATTTTCAAAATCCATCATATGGATTGCTCCAGTCAAGGTTTTACTGAATTGAAACACACTGATACATTAACTCCTACTTATTCGGAGGGGTCAATTCTTTCTTGACTCATACACTAACTTCGCAAGTACTTGGCTATGCCCAAAAATCTTTCATCACTGAATTAAAAATTTAGGTAGTCCGGCACCAAAGCATAGTGAGTTGCTTGCAAGTCACCATAGTGATCTCAAGTCGGAAGGATACTTATACCCATATCCTTCGCGAGCTACTCTTGACAATAGAGGTCTCAGCAATTAGTCACGTTCAGTGAGATGTACTCTTACGTCTCACTTGTATGCCATGCCAGTGTCTCCACACTCTTGGTTAAGAGGATAACCAATGTACATGATACACAATGACCTATACTTGATATAGCTATCATTCTAATAATAGTATATCATTTGGTCATGAACTTAATCTTAAATAGGTAGTTCAAAGCACGTATTTTTAAAATTTTAGAGTGAAATAATAAAAGATTAAATATTTTAATCTTCTAAATATATCTTAGATTAGATTTAAACTATCCTTAAGGATCTATGACATAAAAAATTTACATATAAAATCTAATATAAAATAAAAAACTGTATCGATCACATCGATACCCTGAATCAGATCAAACTTTTAGATTATATCGGTAGAGTTCAAAACTCATCACCTTTTTATGGATTGATGATCTTCACTGCTAGTAAGCATGGTACAAAGCTCTTACTGATATTGAATAGCTATACAGATCGTCCGACCTCTACAGATCATCCACTCGAAGCTTTGATCGGATCTTCCTTCACAGGAATGCTAGCTCGCATCGAAGGCTCTGGATCGTGATCCAAGCTCCTTTCTTCGGATCTCCTGGATTCTTTTAGATTAGAAAATGAAGATTTATGAGGAGGTGGTGGTGTGAAAGATTGGACAAGACTCACTCTTGTATTTTTCTTCTCACAAAGCCTAGAGATGAAACCCTAGAACCCACAGCTTACGTCCGAGAGGAAGAACACTTCCTCTATTTCTCATGCACGGTAGCCGAACCCACTGTCAACCTTTTATGTCCCCTCTCTTAAGTTTCTCATGCCAAAAATCACTTCTAATCTCACACAAAACTAATCTTCTTTTAAGGTTGGCATCCCATGAAAGATAAGGATAAGAATAAGGTAGTTTCGGTTCAAATTCAAGTGTTGGTTGATCCTTATCACCAATTCAAATCAAATTTAAATTAAATTTTGAATCAAACTTTATCCTTATCTTATGAACTCAGAGAGTAATTGACAAATATCAGAATGGTGCAAAAAATCTCATCCAAAAATACTTTATGCATGGAGAAATATGGTGGCGTGAAGAGGAGAGTCCAACTCAATTTGGACTCTAGGTTTTTATTCAAATTCAAACCAATTTGAACTCAAATTTAAACCAACCAATTTTTAATTTAAAAGAACTCAGATGAAAATATGGAAAAGGCTTCTAGGCATGAGAAAAAATCACATAAAATATTTCTCACGTGAAGAATAAGAGGGCACAGATAAAGGAGGTGCAAGGGATTCGAATTCAAATTATTTTTCTCATCCAATTAGATTCTTAATCCAACAAAATTAGGTTAAACCCAATTGGATCATTAAATCTAATCTAATTAGATAGTAAATAGTTTTGATCAAATCTTAATCAAATCAAAAATTAATCGAGCTCAAGTCCAGATCATATCAGGAATCAAACACCCTTAGCGATTAGGTCATCTCATAACCTAATCTGATCAATTCAAATTGAATCCAATTCAATTAGATTCGATCCAAATCTCAATGTTCAATCAAATTGATTTAATTAGTAATCTAATTACTAATCAATCCTCTCATAATTCACCAACAATTAGCAAATTGATTTATTACAACTTTCGTACAGGGTTAATCATTAATCGAATTGACTGTTTTATCCTGGAATGATTCTTAATCGTTGATCAATCATATGATCAGTCAGAAACTTCTTTTGGATATAATCCCATAGGTTCAAACCTAAGTTGGTAGTATGAGAATAATCTTCTATACCAATCAAAGTGACCATCGAGCAATGATACCCGATGTCCGGATAGGTCAAAAGATTGTAAAGCATCATTCAAGAACCTATAGGCATATCGTTACCATATAATTCATCCCTTTGATCCAAATGCTTAAAGTGATTAAGGGTTTCACTACCAACCCTGATATGGTCATCCACATTGTATTTTAATTTTTAAAATCCATCACATGAATTACCCCGACCAAGGTTTTACTGAATTGAAACACACTGATACACTAACTCCTACTTATTTGGAGGGGTCAATTCCATCTTGACTCACACACCAACTTCATAAGTACTCGACTATGTCCAAAAATCTTTCATCTCTGAATTAAAAATTTAGTAGTTCGGTACCAAAGCATAGTGAGTTGCTTGCAAGTCACCGTGGTGATCTCAGGTCAGAGGAACACTTATACCCATATCCTTCATGAGCTATTCTTGACAGCAGAGTGCTCAGCAATTGGTCATATTTAGTGAGATATACTTTTACGTCTCACTTGTATGCCTTGCTAGTGTCTCTACACTCTTTGGTTAAGAGGACAACCAATGTACATGGCACACAACGACCTATACTTGATACAGCTATCATCCTTATAATAGTATATCATTTGGTCATGAACTTAAGATTTAAGGACTAAATGATATATCCTCCTATATCGAATCAAATAGTCCTAAAGACTTCATCACATAATAGGAGTTCAAAATGAGATGTACACAGTAATGAGAAAATAAAATAATATTTATTAATTCAATAATTCATATACAATTACAATCATAAGCACAATCGTCAACAGGTTGACAATTGATTTTGGGATATAATTTTCAACATCTCGTAGATCTAGCAGGATCTCCCGACCTCCTGAAAGGTATATAGGTATGTTTATCGAGGAAGTAAAAAAAATATTTTTTATGGGAGATATGGGTCATGGTGATGATCCTAATATCTTTGATGAGGCGATGTCTGACATCGATTTTGAGAAATGGTTAGATGCGATGAAGTCAGAAATTGACTCAATATACTCGAACCAAGTCTGGACCTTAGTGGAACCACCTGAGGGTATTGTACCCATTGGGTGTAAATGGATCTACAAAAGGAAGATAGTTGTCGATGGTAAGGTAACCTATAAAGCTAGGCTTGTGGTTAAAGGTTATAGTCAGTATGAGGGTATTGACTATTAAAAAATCTTCTCACCCGTAGCCATGTTGAAATCCATCTGCACTCTGCTTGCTGTTGTAGCTTACTATAATTTTGAAATCTGACAGATGAATATAAAAATTACTTTTTTGAATGAATATCTTGAGGAAGATATCAATATGGAGCAGCCTTTGGGTTTCACATCTAGTGATGGTGATCACAGAGTCTGCAAGCTGCAAAGGTCCATATACGGATTAAAACAAGCTTCTCGAAGTTGGAACCATCATTTTGATGAAGCAAACAAATCGTTTAATTTTATCAAAAATAAAGAAGAACCATGTGTATATAAATGGATCAGTGGAAGTGTAATAACATTCCTCGTATTGTACGTAGATAATATTCTCCTCATTGGGAATGATATTCCCATGCTGATCATGGTCAAAAGATGGTTGTCCAAAAAATTCTCCATGAAAGACCTAGGAGAAGTATCCTATATTCTTGAAATAAAAGTCTATAGGGATAAACCTAAACGGATGCTAGGTCTGTCACAAAAGCTGTATATGGAGAAGATGCTGAAGAGGTTCAGTATGGAAAACTCCAAAAGAGATCTTTCACCTCTTAGGCATGGTATTAGTCTCTCCAAGATGATGTGTCCGACCACATTTGAGGGCGTGCAGTGCATGAGTAGGATTCTTTATGCCTAGACTATAGGAAGCCTCATGTATGCCATGCTATGTACTCGACCTGATATTACCCTTGCTTTGAGTGTCACAAGTAGGTATCAGTCAAATCCAGATGAGGAGCACTAGATAACTGTGAAGAACATCCTTAAGTACTTAAAAAAGACTAAGGATTTGTTCTTAGTCTTTGGAGGAGATTCTGAGTTGTGAGTCAAGGGCTAAACTGACTTAGACTTCATGTTTAATCCTGATGATAGAAAATCTACATCAGGATATGTGTTCATTTGCAATGGTGGTGTGGTCAGCAGGAAGAGTTCCAAGCAACCCATCATAGCAAATTCGACCACGGAGGCTGAGTATGCCGCTGCTTTAGATGCTACAAAGGAAGGCTTCTGGTTCAAAAAGCTTATCATAGAACTTGGGGTTATGACATTGGATGCCATACCATTCTACTGCGACAACAATGGAACCATAGCACCTGCTAAGTGAAGGAACCAGATCTAGGGTTTCAGGGTTAGATCTTGAAACTTTTTCAAGATCATACAACGGAAGACTAAAATAAATTAAAATTTATTTTTTTTTTAAAGCAGAAAATTTTTAGATCTAAGATCCTATTACATGATTATTACATAGCATTAAATCAAAAATTAAAATATATAAATATAGTATGAACTACATGTTGATCATATCAACATGTTTCTATACCACATCAATGTATGTATTAAATAATAGATCAGATCTATTACCTTGCAAGTTAGATGCTCTAACCTTACTGATCGGGCTTAAGGATGATGTTGTAATCCACACATGCGTCCGACCTCTAGGAGTCGTCCACACGAGCCCACGAATCTCGATCAGAAGTCCTGCTTCCGGAAATCAGCACAGTATGCTAGTACTGCACTGATCCTTCTTTGATAGTTGATCAGATACCTTCTTCTTCTTGACTTGGACTCTTCCAAAGATGGAAAGTAAAAGGAGGAGTTTCAGATCTGAGATGCTCTCAGGAAACTCAAGATGGAGGGAGGAAAGATATGAAACAAAAAACCCTAGAAGAAGACCCTCTTCTTCACGTTTTTCTCTCTAGACACCCTAACTTGCATCTTTTATATCTCTATGACCTAAATGTCTTTCTCTCTAATTTTTGTATGACACAAAGGTCTCTGAAATCTCTATCTTCTCCTAAAATTTATGAAGAAACTCATTTTATACAGAGAGATATGATAGAGTCATTGTCTAGGTCAAATACCTAGTCAAGGCTTATCCAAACATGGCAAGTTAAGGGGCGCCCAACTCTTGAGCACCTCCTCCATATTTTCATACATGGATCACCAGCAAAGGGTACATAATATGTACCCTAAAATTCATGAAAATTTAAAAAAAAATTTGGATAAATTTGGTGCAAAATTGAAAGAGTTGTGGATTTCTAAAACTCTATCTCATAGAATTTGAAATCCAAACTTATTCCTTTTTGATTTGATCCAAACCACCTTCCATGTAAGAAAGAAGATAGGAAACCTTTTGTGAACATGGGAGAGACCTGGGAGAGGGCTTTTGTCGCACAAAATAAGTAGAGATTGGCGTTGAATAAGAGAGAGGGCGTGGGGAAGGCTTATGTGGCGCAAGGTGGAATCCTAGTCTTACTAGGATTCTTTCTTATGACTTGTTTTAATTTGGTTTCTCAAACCAAATCAAACCAAAATTAGATCAACCTAATTAAAATAGGTCTTAACCTAATTAAAAACCTAATTTAATCAGATTAAATTAGATTTAAATCTGATTTAATCTTCTAATCAAATTAGAAATTAGATTGACCCAAGTCCTAGTTGAACTAGGACTAGTTTTTCCTTGCACTTGGCTTATCCAATAAACCAATTGGACTTGATCCAATCAAGTCCAAATCAAATCTAATTAAATTATATTTAATTAGACTTAATCTCAGCCCATTGGCTTAATCAAATTAAGCCAATTAGTAATTGAATTGCTAATCGATCCTCCTGCAATACTTGCACTGGGTTAAATGTCAATCGTATTGATCATTTAACCCTAGAATGATTCTTAATCATTGATCAACCATCCGATCGATCATGAACTCTAATGTGTGTGACCTCATAGGTCTGAACCTAAGCCAGTAGCACAAAAATAAATTTTTGTACCAATCGAAGTGACCATCTAGCAATGATACCCGACGATCGGATAGGTCGAATGTGTAGAACAACATCCTTAGAACCCATGCGGATATAGTTTTCATATAATTCATCTCCTTGACCAAAATGATCATAGGACACCCCAGAGTTCAACTGTCAACTCTGATCAGGTTGTCCACATTGTATTTCAAAATATCAAATCCATCTGATGGATTACCCTAGCCAAGGTTTTGCTAAATTGAAATACAGTGACTCATTCTTCTCCAACTCTTGGAGTGGTCAATCCCATCTCGATCACACTCTGACTTCGCAAGTACTTGACTGTGCCCAGAAGCCTTCCATCCCTGAATTAGAAATTCAGTTAGTCCAGTACCAAAGCACAGTGAGTTGCTTGCAAGTCACTGAGGCGATCTCAAGTCTAAGGGACACTTATACCTATATCCCATCAAGACATTCTCGAAGCAGAATGCTCTGGAGTTGGTCACGTTCAATGATGATGTACCCTTACATCTCATCTGTATACCATACCAGTGTCTCCACACTCCTTGGTTAAGAGGACAACCAACCCATATGGCCTACAGCGACCTATGCTCGATAGAAGCTGTCGTCCTTATTAACAGCTTATCATTTGGTCGTGAACAGTTTTAAGGACTAATCGATAAATCCTCTCTTTATCAAACTTAAATAGTCCTAAAGACTTCATCATAACAATGGAGTTCATTAGAAGATGAAAGCTTATGATGAAGATGCCAAATATATTTTATTTATTAACAAATCAATTACAATACTTGGTTGCTCAACCGTCAACAGCTTGACGATTGACTTTTTGAGACACATTTTCCAACAACTCCCACTTATCCTAAAGCCACTCGACACAGTATCTAATACCCATCTTCGACTTATGGTTGTCAAACTCCTTTATTGCCAGGGCTTTAGTGAAGGGGTTGGTCAGGTTCTCCTTTCCATCGATCTTCTGAAGGTCAACGTCACCTCGATCCACGATCTCTCGACCAGGTGAAGTGGTGTAAGATGTGCTTCATCCGCTGATGTGCTTTGGGTTCCTTCACCTGAGCTATGGCACCAGTGCTGTCGCAGTAGAGCAGGACTGGACCATCGAGGGAGGGTGCTACTCCGAGCTCGTTGATGATTTTTCTCAGCCACACAGCTTCCTTCGCGGCATCCGATGCTGTGATGTACTCCACTTCACAAATAGAGTCCACTACAGTATGTTGCTTGAAACTCTTCCAGCAGATGGCTCCACCATTCAGAGTAAAGATATAACCCGACACGCTCCTGCTGTCATCATGGTCAGATTGGAAGCTAGAGTCTGTGGACCCTATAAGTTTCAGATCTGACTCGCCATAAACCAACCATTGGTCCTTAGTATTTCTCAAATACTTAAGGATGGCTTTAACCACTTTCCAGTGATTTTCTCCAGGATCAAATTGGTATCTACTCACTACTCCTAGTGAGTATGCCACATCTGGTCTTGTACATATCATGGTGTATATGATAGATCCCACGGCTGAAGCATATGGGACTCTACTTATACGCTCTCTTTCTTCAGGAGTTGTCGGACAATCCTTCTTAGAGAGAGAAATTCCTTGGCCTATCGGTAGATAGCCCTTCTTGGAATTCTCCATGCTGAACCTCTTCAGCACAGTGTCTATGTACATGGACTGGGATAACCCAAGCATCTTTTTAGATTTATCCCTATAGATCTTCATCCCTAGGATGTAGGATGCTTCACCCAAGTCCTTCATGGAGAACTGTGATGACAACCAAACTTTTATTCCCTGTAGTGCAGGGATGTCATTTCCGATTAAGAGAATGTCATCCACATACAAGACAAGGAATACCACAACTGGACCATTTGCCCATTTATAGATGCAGGGCTCTTCTCCATTCTTAATGAAGCCATACGTTTTGATCACCTTATCAAAATGCATGTTCCAACTCCGAGAAGCTTGCTTCAGTCCATAAATGGATCTTTGAAGCTTGCACACCTTGGACTCATCTGTGGATGTAAACCCCTCAGGTTATATCATATACACCTCTTCAGTTAGCTCTCCATTCAGGAAAGCTGTCTTTACATCCATCTGCCAGATTTTATAATCCAGATGGGCAGCTATTGCAAGCATTATCCGAATGGATTTGAGCATTGCCATAGGAGAAAACGTCTCGTCATAGTCAATACCATAACGTTGATGATACCCCTTGACGACCAGACGGGCTTTATAGGTCTCCACCTTTTCGTCTGCGCCCCTCTTCCTTTTGAAGACCCATTTACACCCAATGGGTTTAACCCCTTCAGGTGGATCAACCAATGTCCATACATCGTTGACCTTCATGGACTCCATTTCGGATTTCATGGCTTCAAGCCATTTCTCAGAATCATGTCTCTGCATTGCATCCATATAGGTGATCGGATCCTCATTATTCTCATCAAGTTCAATGGGATCACCGTCTCGAACCAAGAAATCGTAGTATCTGTCCGACTGATGCGGTACTCTACCGGATCACCTTAATGGTGCAGGTATATTGGGCTCCGGATCTGATCTAATCATATCCGACTCAGGTTCAGCTATTGGTGTTGGTCCTTCTACCTGTTGAACTTCATCAAGTTCAACCTTAGAGGCAACGGTTCCTTCACCAAGGAACTCTTTTTCTAAAAAGATTGCCTTAAGGCTGACGAACACCTTTTGATCATCAGCATGGTAGAAAAAATATCTTTTTGTCTCTTTGGGGTACCTTATGAATGAGCATTTGTCAGACCTAGGTCCAAGTTTGTCTATGACTAATCGTTTGACATGGGCCGGGCACCCCCAGACCCTAAGGTGTGAAAGTGCTGGCTTACGTCTCGTCCATATCTCATATGGAGTCTTAATTATAGACTTACTTGGTGCCCTATTTAACAGATAACAGGCCGATTCGAGTGCATATCCTCAGAAGGATATCGGCAAGCTAGCAAAACCCATCATGGATCAGATCATGTCTAACATAGTCCGATTCCTCCTTTCAGACACACCATTATGCTGTGGTGTTCCTGGAGGAGTCCATTGGGAGAGAATCCCATTCTCTCCTAGATATGTGAGAAATTTACTAGAAAGGTATTCTCCTCCTCGATCAGATCGAAGAGTTTTAATACTCTTCCCAGTTTGTTTTTCTACTTCACTTTGGAATCGTTTGAACATTTCAAATGAATCTGACTTTTGTTTCATCAGATAGACATATCCATATCGGGATAGGTCATCCATGAAAATTATGAAGTAGAAATATCCACCTCTAGCACTGGTGCTCATGGGCCCACATACATCAGTATGTACTAGGCCCAAGAGCTCAGTAGCTCTCTCACATTTTTCAATAAAAGGTGACTTGGTCATTTTACCAAGAAGACAGGACTCACAGGTTGGAAGTGATTCACAATCACTGACTTCGAGGATTCCCTCTTGAGTCAACCTGTTTATTCTGTTCTTGTTTATATGACCTAGCCTACAGTGCCATAAATAGATATCTGACACACTATCTAATCTAGGGTGCTTGCCAGTAGAATAGACTCTTATCAGGCTTGATCTTTTTGGTCTGGCTCTGCACTGATGTCCCAACCTGAACTTGCACCTTCTTCACTTTCTTCTTCTTGTTCTTCTTCCCTTTCTTAAAAGGTCGAGAACCAGAAGACGAACCTCCCACTAAGTTCACCGACTCCTTGTAAAGTTGGTGATCCTTCTCAAAGTTCTGAAGCAACCCCAGTAACCCATGGTAGTTTACTTCAGGCTTTGTCATTCTATAATGAGTGAGGAATGGGAGATAAGACTTGGGCAGCGAGTTCAGTATTGCATCTTTCCCAAGCTGCTCATGCAAGGGAAAGTCGAGCTTGCTTAATCGTTCCATCAGCTCGATCATGTATAATACATGATCAGTGACAGAGGCACCATCCCATATTTTGGTGTTGAAAATGGCACAACTAGTCTTGTGCCTCTCCACGTCATCGAGTGTGCCAAAGGCATCCTCCAACACTTGAAGCATGTCCTTTGGCTGAGCCATCTCGAATCTGCGACTGAACTTGTCGCTCATAGCAGCCAGCATGATACAGCGCACCGTGGTCCGATCACTGAGCCACTTCTGGTAAGTGTCTCTGACTGTTCCACATGCATTGACGGCTGACTCCTCAGGTGCAGGATCCATTATCACATATAGGATCCGTTCATGCTCTAGGACTATCTTCAACTTTCGGTACCAGCTATCGAAGTTGGGTCCCACCAACTTATCATTGTCCAACAATGATCGGAGCGATAGGAAAGTGGCCATATTTGCACAAAAGATAACCATAACCTAATTAGTAATTGATTCATTAAACCTAAAGATTTGGACTTTAATCAAAAAGTTTCTCCCACTATTTTATTCGAATTGGTAGCCTCTACCTCCAATTCGAAGAATTACCCTAATTCCTTAGTGGGTACTAGAATCCACTTAGACTGCACACAAGCCCAACTTTGGTTGGCCAATCCATGTACATCTAAGGGTAGGTTCATAACCAATTGTTTCTCTAAATAATTTTTAGTAATTTTGATTTTGCCCCAGAAACCTAATAAGTAGGCTTTGGCCTCCACTGTAAGGATCCGGTTAGGTCCAACCATTAACATGATCATACTTGGTGTATCTAACCAACGAATGATTAACCCCAACTTTGGTTGGCTCACCTAACCACCATTAGAGAGACACTTCCAAGTCGTCATATGATGAGTGATAATTCCATTAGTCAACAAGCACCAGGCCTTTGGGTCTGCAATGATTATTGAGTTAATGGACTCATTATCAAACACCTTAATGGGAGGCAATGACTCAGTTATCTCCATAACTTTGTTTAAGGACCTAATAATTTTAGAAGATTTAAATAATATAGAGGATGAGGTCAGATGAACCAGCTTATCATGATCCATCCACTGGCTTCACCAAGTCAGCTTAAAGGAGACCATTAAAAGGGCTGGTCTAGGAGCACCTAAATCAGTCACACTGATTTACCTAGCTGACATGGGTTAGCTCGAATAGTCAAGTGATCCGATCAAAACATAATTTCATCAAGAGGCCAGGTAAGTTCGATCAGTGGGAGGGTCTGCCAAAGCTTGCCTTAGACACCATCAGAATTGGCCAGGTAAGCGGGCTCCCAATTAAAAACCACCGATCTGGTTTACCTTAGACACCAACTGGTTTAATTAGTTTCGATTAGATCAACCTAACAGTTCATGCTAGACTGCTTAGCCAAGAATCAAGTCCATTTGGTTCTCATTAAAGACATGGACTTGACCAACTACAACTATTGTAATTGATCTAGAGAATCCTTGACCTAATCTAAGACAACAATTGATTAGATTTTGTCAATTCTCTAATTAAGTCCATCTTTAATCTAACCATAGGTCTAACCCAATTAATGGACCTAATTCCCACTAACCCATTAACCCAATATGTTATGATTTGTGTCTTAGGTTCTTCAATTCACAATCCTAGAACTTAATCAAACAACTTCTTAATTCTTAATTAAGTTTTGGGCTGAGGGTTGGGTTCGACTTTTCAAAAAATAATTTTTATATTTGTAAAATAATTTTATAATATGATTCTACCAACCATATTGCATGTTTGATTCATAATCAAGATACAAGTGAATTAAACATGAAACTACTTTAGATCTAATCTAAACAGGTTAATGTAATTGAAACAATTTCAACTTTAAATAATTTCTTTGCACAAAAATTATTAACAAAGAGATTTTATTTTAGATTTAAATATATTTTAAATCTATTAAATTATAAATTTAATCTAGATCATATCTAATAAATTTATGATTAAAGATAGATCTACACAAACTAGGACAACCTTTGCACTGTAAGGGGTAAACCTTACAGCAGGACAACCTTGCAGTTTGTGATTGATCTAAAATTTTAATTTTAGATTTAATAATCAGATTATAAATTAGATCTAATCTAAAAAATAATCTAAGCATGTATAAATAATCATGTAATAAAGAACCTAGGTTCTGATACCAATTGAAGGAACCAGATCTAGGGTTTCAGGGTTAGATCTTGAAACTTTTTCAAGATCATACAGCGGAAGACTAAAATAAATCAAAATTTATTTTTTTTTAAAATTAAAAAATCTCTAGATCTAAGATCCTATTACATGATTATTACATAGCATTAAATCAAAAATTAAAATATATAAATATAGCATGAACTACATGTTGATCATATGAACATGTTTCTATACCACATCTAATGTATGTATTAAACAATAGATCAGATCTATTACCTTGCAAGTTAGATGCTCTAACCTCGCTGATCCGGGCTTAAGGATGATGTTGCAATCTACACATGCATCTGGCCTCTAGGAGTCATCCACACGAGCCCACGAATCTCGATCAGAAGTCCTGCTTCAGGAAATCAGCACAGTATGCTAGTACTGCGCTGATCCTTCTTTGATGGTTGATCAGGTACCTCCTTCTTCTTGATTTAGACTCTTCCAAAGATGGAAAGTAAAAGGAGGAGTTTTAGATCTGAGACGCTCTCAGGAAACTCAAGATGGAGGAAGGAAAGATATGAAACAAAAAACCCTAGAAGAAGACCCTCTTCTTCTTCACGTTTTTCTCTCTAGACACCCTAACTTGCATCTTTTATATCTCCACGACCCAAAAGTCTTTCTCTCCAATTTTTGGATGACATAAAGGTATCTCAAATCTCTATCTTTCTCTAAAATTTTATGATGAAACTCATTTTATACAGATAGATATGATAGAGTCCTTGTCTAGGTCAAATACCTAGTCAAGGCTTATCCAAACATGACAAGTTAAGGGGCGCCCAACTCTTGAGCACCTCCTCCATATTTTTATATATGGATCACTAGAAAAGGGTGCACAATGTGTATCCTAAAAGCTATAAAAATTCTAAAAAAAATTTGGATAAATTCGGTGCAAAATTGAAAGAGTTTTGGATTTCTAAAACTCTATCTCATAGAATTCGAAATCCAAACTTATTCCTTTTTGATTTGATCCAAACCACCTTCCATGTAAGAAAGAAGAGAGAAAACCTTTTGTGAATGTGGGAGAGACCTCGGAGAGGGCTTTTGTCGCACAAAATAAGTGGAGATTAGCATTGAATAAGAGAGAGGGCGTGGGGAAGGCTTATGTGGTGCAAGGTGGAATCCTAGTCTTACTAGGATTCTTTCTTATGACTTGTTTTAATTTGGTTTTCTAAACCAAATCAAACCAAAATTAGATCAACCTAATTAAAATAGGTCTTAACCTAATTAAGAACCTAATTTAATCAGATTAAGTTAGATTTAAATTTGATTTAATCTTCTAATCAAATTAGAAATTAGATTGACCCAAGTCCTAGTTGAACTAGGACTAGTTTTTCCTTGCACTTGGCTTATCCAAGAAACCAATTGGACTTGATCCAATCAAGCCCAAACTAAATCTAATTAAATCATATTTAATTAGACTTAATCTCAGCCTATTGGCTTAATCAAATTAAGCCAATTAGCAATCGAATTGCTAATCGATCCTCCTGCAATACTTGCACTGGGTTAAATGTCAATCGTATTGATCATTTAACCCTAGAACGATTCTTAATCATTGATCAACCATCCGATCGGATCATGAACTCTAATGTGTGTGACCTCATAGGTCCGAACCTAAGTCGGTAGCACAGAAATAAATTCCTGTACCAATCAAAGTGACCATCTAGCAATGGTACCCGATGACCAGATAGGTCGAATGTGTAGAACAACATCCTTAGAACCCATGCGGATATAGTTTTCATATAATTCATCCCCTTGACCAAAATGATCATAGGACACCTCAGAGTTCAACTGTCAACTCTGATCAGGTTGTTTATATTGTATTTCAAAATATCAAATCCATCTGATGGATTACCCTGGCCAAGGTTTTGCTAAATTGAAATACAGCGACTCATTCTTCTCCAACTCTTGGAGTGGTCAATCCTATCTCGATCACACTCTGACTTCGCAAGTACTTGACTGTGCCCAGAAACCTTCCGTCCCTGAATTAGAAATTCAGTTAGTCCAGTACCAAAGCATAGTGAGTTGCTTGCAAGTCACTGAGGCGATCTCAAGTCTAAGGGACACTTATACCTATATCCCATCAGAGACATTCTCGACAGCAGAATGCTCTGGAGTTGGTCACGTTCAATGATGATGTACCCTTACATCTCACCTGTATGCCATACCAGTATCTCCACACTCCTTGGTTAAGAGGACAACCAACCCATATGGCCTACAGCGACCTATGCTCGATAGAAGCTGTCGTCCTTATTAACAGCTTATCATTTGGTCGTGAACAGTTTTAAGGACTAATCGATAAATCCTCTCTTTATCGAACTTAAATAGTTCTAAGGACTTCATCATAACAACGGAGTTCATTAGAAGATGAAAGCTTATGATGAAGATGACATATATATTTTATTTATTAATAAATCAATTACAATACTTGGTTGCTCAACTGTCAACAGCTTGACGATTGGCTTTTTGGGACACATTTTCCAACACTAAGTAGCCGAGGTCTCATCAGAAATCAAAGCAAATCAAGCGATGGTACCATATCATACACGACTATCTCAAAAAGTAACATGTTGAGGTGTGAAGAATAGACTCCATGGACAATGTGGCAGACCCACTGACAAGCAGTTGAGCCAATCAAAAATGAAAGTCCACCTTGAGAAGATGGGATTTAGATTTATAGCCAATTGGCTTTACTCCAAGTGAGAGATTGTTGGATGTATGTCCTAGAAGTCAATATGGCTAACACATTATAATAACTCTAGGACATAATTTTGTACTTAATATATTGATTTGATCAATAAAAGGACCAAGTTTATTTTCATTCAAGTGTGATGTGTTCTTGAATCGTCTATGAAACTAGTTTTTGATATATATTCTCAAGGTGTTGAGAAATAGAGACATATATTTAATTCTTAAATACTCTCGATTATAGGATCATTATGAGAATGCTGATCGATGCGGATAGACTGACGCACAGATCGCTTTCTTTGAAAAAGATGGATCACTAGTCTACAGTGTAAAGACACTGGACGACGAGTATGGATAGTTATTAGAGAACAACTAGTACTGAGCATGACCATACGAGAGATCACTTAGATTTCTATTCAATCTTCAGTGATTATCTCGATGCTATAGTTGTGTGAATGGTCTTTTGATTTGAGATTGTACTATCACTCACAATAAGGTTGCTGGAGTTTGACTGACACATAAATATGGATCTCAATGAGCCCTTGTAGTGGATATTGGCGACAGTTGGTCCATTATAGGAGTAGGATGTGCATCAAGATGGGATCTATCAATCTTGATAGAGAGGAATAGTCTTATGATATTTGAAAGGCTAAGTCCAAGAATCTATGGCCATAGTAGTATGATTGATGGAAAAGAGTTTCCATAGGAATCACATTTAGACTGGAACTAATCGAATCTATCATATGATTGATGTTGAGGTTTGATGATTTATCCATGACCTGCCATCAAGTCAGGACTCACAATAGAGGGAATGAATCACATGTTAATTACACCTAGAGGTTTATTTCAGTTTAACTGGTTGCCACTACATACTGCTAGATATCACTGGTAGATTATGGGAGCTCACTAGGATTGTTCTGGATCAACAATCTTTGATGAGTTAGAGTAGAATTATTCCGACCCATTGAAAAGAGTTTCAATGATACTTTGATAGAGATCATTGTATATCTTACTACTAGATAGAATTGAAGCTATGGGATCATACAACAAAAGGATTAGGTCTGAAATTAGCAATTGAGCTTATGAAGTGTCAATTGGGTTTAGAGAAACCTGATTGGGTTTAAGGTAACCTTGCTAGCACATGGTTGGATCCAATTCCTCTTTTCATTTGAATTTTTTATTTGATAAGATAATTTAAACTTAATTATTTGCTAACAACCTACATGAATTAGATTTATTGGACTTCAATTGTTGGGTGTCTAAGGTTATGGATCAATTGAATTAAGATGCAAGTCCTTAATTAATTTTTCTTGATAGTTATTATGGGGTGCCACCTTGATTGGATCAAGTTGGGCGTGTCCTATGATTAGAGGACCTATTAATCTGATATGGGGCATCTCTTGGGTGCAAAAGAGAGTGTGTTTAATTGAGTGTAAGGGCTCCAAGAGTTGGCACCTAATAGGATTCCTAATATACGTTAAATAACTTAAAGTTATTAGAAAATCTGATGCAAGTAGGACTTGTATTATGAGATTGAATAGAATTCAATCCTCATGCCTATTTAATGGGACCTCTCATAAGGTCCCTAAAAAATCAAACCATCACCCCACACGCCACAAAAGAGACTCCCCACACCCTCTCTTCCTCTCCCTTCTCCTTCTCCTTGGGCATCCTCACGCCATAGCTCTTTGGGCATCCTCCCTTCTCCTCCATGCCAAGATTGGTTGGGCATCCCTCCTTGCTAGTTTCCACCTACTGGTAGTGGCATAATTCAAGGGATAAAGGTAAGAGAAGAAGAGAAGAAGAAGATCAAAAAAAAAGATCAAGTGTTGATCGCGATTCAGGCTTCATTCAGATTCAGTAGGCTAAATTTTCTTGGAGAAAAAAACTCAAATTAAAGAGGATTGTTCCAGGCTGATCCTGAGTGGATACCTATAGAGACCAAACACTTGTACAGCTAGAAGAAAATCTCTTCTCTTTCAGATCCAATTTCGAAGAAAGGGATTGTGAAATAGATATGCGATTTGATCACAATCTGAATTTCAGCATATGTCAATTTCAGCACATGAACTAGATCCTTGTAGTTTTATATTTTTATGCATGCATAATTCAGATTAAAAGTATTTTAATCTTGTATTCTACTGTAGTGTTTAGAAAATAAAATTTTGAAACACACATGTATTAACCTCGAATTCCAACACTCCTATCTTAGCCCTAGGACCCAAACCTAGTCCTAACCTCTTGGAGACAACACCCTGGCTCCTACTGTGGCCTTCCAAGGCTTAGGAGCATCACACCAACTCTTACAATCTCTATCTTGGTGCATCCAAGTCTTAGCACATTAGACAACATCTTTCTACACAATCCCGCTATCGTTGCACATCCTGACAGCCCCTTGTGCGGATCTTTTTGCCTCCGCTAAACTTTTTTAAGCAATTGAGCTCCCTTTGAGGCCTCTGGGATGACCGCCTCTACCACTGAAGATCCTGGCTTGCTCCTTTGCACCATCCTAGAGTATATTATAGGCACCCTTCTACTTGATAGCCACATCAACTATTGTCTTGAACTTTCCTAGAGAAACTGCAGCATTCCCAAATCAGCACTCACTGCAACCGATGCACCTAACATGGTCTCCTCAGGGCCATGCCTCTCCACCTGCACATTCCACTCCACCAGATCTGTGCAGCTCTGGCATTGGAGTTAGGATATCGCTCCTTCTCTTACACCTCCCCACTCTGAACACATGCCAAAACCCTCTCCACCTATGAAGCCACCTCCGCCTAGTGCTCCACCTAAATCCGAAGTCCCCCTGATGCTGCAAAAGCTGACTCTGTATCTGAGTCCCCCCGAGGCCAACATCCAATGTTGTCCTATTGGACCTGCTGCCGCACACCATCACTGAAGAAAAACTAGGCAGTACCTATTGGGTTTCGGACATGCAGCAAAATGTGAATTTTAAAAATTTTTAAACATGTAAATCGAAAGCTTTAACAATTAAAACTGACAAATCGAAATCCAAACCCTAGAATCACCTTATAAATGTCAAACAAAACAAAATTCAAGCACGCAAAGAGATAAAAAATTATACTTCCTCAAATGAGCAGTATTGAAAGTAGGTGATCTCCATAAGACTCTAAAGTAGAAGTCCTCCAATGGTGATCCACACAGAAGATGATCAAAGTCCTTCCAAACTGGTGCATCGCCACAGCCTTTTCTTCACAAGAATACTACCGACTTCGAACTCAAAGAACAATCACACCAATGCACTAATGCCTTCGATTTCAGTATTAGGATCATGCCAAGAGAATTTTCACTAGAAGTCTTACAATGTAACATTTGATTTTATACTCCAACACATGAAAAAATCAAATCCTAGGACAAGCACATCACACTTGCTATTTTTCTCACCTCACTTCTTTCTATTTTTCCACTCAATATTTTTCTTATCTTTTCCTCAAATTTTTTCCAAATTGTTTTCCCTTTTATCACATGCCAAAGCCTCTGATTTTTCACTAAAATTTAGCCCTTATCCATTAAGAGGCACCCCACCTAAATAGATGAGGAAGAGACGTTAAGAGACCCAAGGGGTGCCAACTCTTGGTGCTCCACTTCTCTCATGCAGAGAAATAAATTCTTCGATGCATTAAGTGACATAGAAGAGAATTTACATAGAAGGACTCTTTCTCTTTTGTGCCCCATAATTTCTTCATTTATTTTAGGTGTGTGACATTAAAGGAATCGGTGGAAATTTAAGAAGTGGTTAAGAGTCTTAAGGAAGAAAGACTCTTCCTCTTCTCAATGCTAAAAAAGAGGGTGGCAGCATTTAATTTATGGCATGAAACAAGAGTGGTGTGGAGGTCTCCTTCCACACTTGTAACTCATCTGAGTTGGGTAGGAGTCCAATTAAAATAGACCTAATCCAATCAAGTTAAACACAACAAGTTTGATTTAGCTCAAATATTTTGAACCTAACCTAATTAGAAACTTGGGTTAACACAATGTACTAGCATATCAAATTAACCCCTAAGATTTATATTAAATTTTAATTAAATTAGACCAAGACTAAATTCCAAAGTGTATGACCCATCGGGTTCCAAATCTAGCCAGCATTGGACATAGACTCTTGACCTAACCCTAATCCGATCAGATTAGGTCAGCTCAAGAGTCTCAATTAACTAGAACTTCCTAACTAATTCTTGAATTAAATTCTTTTAATTTTGATAAGTTCACAAGTCAAGATTGACATCTAGTAATATGTCATTACTATCTAAAAGAAATAAAATTTAATAAAAATTATCAAAATATCCTTCAGTGGTAAGTTATCATACAATTCTATCTTTCAATCAAACAGCATCCCAGATGAGCTGTGGACATAGAATCATGTCAAGCCTAATTACTTATCTAAATATATCTCAATCAGAAGATGATGATTCAGTTGATGATATATTAAAAAAAATTTTCTAATTATCATCCTGCTTTGGCCAAAGACTTCTAGGTAGTTCATGACCTCATTCTTAGTCAGTTTTATCTTTCTAATATTAAGAAGATAATTTACAAACCCATTCATAGACTCTTGTTTGTTAAAAATTTCTCCTATTTGTTCTTCTAAAATGCTCATGAATTGAGTTTTTGGGTTAGGAGTTGAGTTTGATGTAATGGATATCGGAAGGGTGTCACTTGATTCTAACATGGATACTCAAGTGTGATCAAGGATGACTTCAGTTCTGGAGGAGGTGATGATCTAGAGTGGAAGAACCAGCTTCTAGGACTGAAGGGAATGACACTCTTGGTTCATATGTCTCAAAAAACTCATCCGCTCTGTTCTTTTCTTTATCTTTCTCACCCAGATTGGAATTAGCATCAATGCTAGTTTCGAGCTCAGGTTCTTCTATATGGTTAGTCTCAGTATTAACCTCTTCTTCTAAGTCTACATTTTGGCTAGCATCAGTACTAACCTCTCTTATCTAGTCTTGGTATAGATCCTTAAGAATCCTACCACTTCTAAGCTCAAAAATTATTTTGGCATTCTCAAATTGAGGATTCTTAGGTGAGACATTGGATTGATGATAAGGCCCAGGTAGTTGGTGGACATTGGATGGATTATTCATGGGATTTGGTATTAGTTGGTGTGGTAATTGACCTAGTCTCTCCTCATGGTGGACTTAGCTAACTATCCTATTTGTGCTTCTAGCCTAGTGATGGATTGCTATTGGGTTATCATCAATTGTTGAAGTTGGTTAAACCTATCATTGGCTAGAGAGGTTTATTCAGGAGGTGGGTATGAAGACTGATTGTAATAGGATGGCTGGATAGGCTGACTAAACTAATATCTATTATTGGCATAGTTTTAATACTGGGGTCTATTTTGAAAGTTATGTATAGATGGCATTTGGGTTTGAGCCCGAGTCAGTTGAGATCTACAAGAAAAATTAGGGTGGTTTCTCCAATCTTGATTATATGTGTTTAAAAATGGGTCATTAATTGATTTGGAGTAGCCTTGAGTAGCTTGAACTTTTCTTAGATGGCATTTGGAGTAGCCTTGAGTAGCTTGAACTTGTTCTTAGATGAAAATTATGCAACCATGGGACATTCACTCACATGATGGGCTTGGCTAGCACAAATACAACAAATCTTCTGATAATTGAGAGGTGGTGTGCATTGTGTAGGAGATTGTTGACCTAGGGCTAGAAATTGATCTAACTTTTGAGCAAAAAGGTCGACTTTATTTATTAAGTTTAAGTCAGCCTTAGAACTAGAGTCTGAATATTTGATCTCAAAGATTTCTATCCACTTTTGGTGAGGAATCGATTCTTCATAAGAAGATAATGAAGCATAGTTGATTGAGTTTTCACTCAAACTTTCAAACAAGTCATAGACTTCATCCTCACCCTTGCTCATGAATGCACCTCCATAGGATGCATCTATCATCTGTCTATATTGATCTTCTAAATCCTCATAGAAAATTTAAACAATTTGCCACTTAGGTGGACCATGGTGTGGGTATTTTCTAAGAAGTTCCTTAAGTCTCTCCTATGATTCATGAATTTGTTCCTCTGAAAGCTGAGCAGATACAGTAATGGCTCGCCTCATGGTGTTGGTTCGACCTATGAGATAGAATTTCATAAAATAATTATACTGTAATTCAGTCCAAGTTTGGATTAGTCTCCCTATTGTGCTAAGCTAGTACTTGGCTTTGTCCTTAGGTGAGAAGGAAAATAGGATCAATCTAAGTGCATCATCAGAAAAATCTTGGATCTTCATCATGGAACAAATTTTTAAGAACTCATCTAGATGCTTATAAGGATTTTCATTAGTGTTCCTATAAAAAGATGAGAGCATCTGGATTGTGGTCAACTTGATCTCATAATGGCTTGCAGGAATATCAGGTAAGTGGATACAAGTCAATGGATTGTAGGTGGAAGGAATAAAGTCTTCTTTCATCTACCTAGATGGTTTAGCCATTTGATTATCATGTTTAACATGGATCAGTCATTCAATTTTAGGATTGGATTCAACTAGGTCAGAAAAAAGAGATCTCTTATCATGCATGTACCAGTACAAATCCTAATGTGTGTGGTTCAGGGTTTTTTTTTCAAAGGAAGAGGTAGAGAGGAAGAAGAAGAGATGAGGAAGAAAGAGAGAAGTTATAAAGGTAAGAACCCTAAAAGAGTCCTAGACCTAGAGATAATAGATAAGAAGAATTAGTTGTGATTAGATATTAATTACAATCAAGTTAGCAAGCAATTAAACCTAGGACACCTATAAGTTACTTAGACCTAACAATTCGATGAAGTGTGAGTTAGCCTAAATGCGAGGTGAGTCTATTCTCACTTCCTTCAACTAGCCAGGTAAGAGGTGGGATCGTGGGAGGCTTCCCGCTACTTTTCTTAGACACCAACAAGTTGGTCAGGTAAGCAGACGGTCCTAATTAAGTAACCATGAGTCTACTTAGACTTAGCTTTTGTAATCTCTTATCTTAGACATCAGTTTTAGGGGTGAGTCTAAACTTACTTTTCACTTGACTTCACCATAATACTCGAACTGAACTCAATTATTCCTAGGGGTCAACGTCTCTTAGTTTTAATTAGGCTTAGGTTAATGATGGATGCTGGTTGATTGTTTTTGGACTAAGGAAGCATGATGAAATCTCCACCTTATCTTGTTAATGAGTGTTGTCCTTAAATTGATTTGAGATGAATATGCATAACCAATTTTAAACAAGGAGTTCTATGTAACTAAATTAGATGCATGAAACTAATTAACTTGAGAGGCTCATCTTGTCTCCAGCAATCAAAAAAAAAATCTAAATGATGCATACTTTAAGTAATTAGATTTCTACTCTTATCATGAAGTTTTTATTAGGTTCAAATGGGTTATTTTTAAATTAATTTGAAAAAAAAATAAATAATACTAAAAAGAAAAGAAGTGTAGGATTTGGATTGATCTCACCAAGTAAAATTAGAAGCTTTCTATCTCTTTTTTGATTATTTCTATTTTTTTTTTAAAAGAACAAAAAAAGTTAGTAAGCTATAGTTATAAAAAAATCAAAAAAAATCAAACATTAAAATTAGTGCCTTTCCTACCGATGGTGCCAAAATAGATAATGTCGTGATGTTGTCATTAGGATACCGTGATTATCAAATTAATTTTAACTTTTAAAAAAATATTAAAAATATATACAAAGTAGCGAGTCGGATTGAATCTATAGAGAAGACAGTGCTTTGATTTGATAACTTTGATTTTTATAAAAAAAAAGAAAGATTTTGAAAATAAAATTGTAAACAGAATACATGAATTAAACAGTGCAGAAAAATAAACTTGATACTAAGATCTACTATTTAGATTTTAGATTCTACTTGTAATAAAGATAAAGAATAAAAATTTAAAGGGCATAAAAATAAATTGGTACTAAGATCTACTAACTAGATCTTAGTATCTACTTGCAATAAAAATAAAGAGTAGAAATTTAAAAGTGTATAAAATAAATTTTACATTAATTAAAATTAAAATTTAATTATATAAAATTTAAAAAGAATAGTAGAATAAAATAAACTGTAACAAAGATCTAAAGTTGATTGATGCAGCCTAGTCGAAAAGATGGTTGATGATCTCTCCTTCTTTTTTCATACTCCATGAAGTGAATTGGCTTCTCTCCTTCTTCTCTTTGGATCTTTATACTTTTCTCTTTTTTTTTAATTTTTCTATAATTTTTTCTACTATTTCTTTTATCTTTTTTCTACTTGTGGATTCTTCTTATTTACAGATGATTTTTTTCTTTTTTCTAATAGAAAATGGAGTCCCAAAATCTCTAAAAAATGTGTCCAACCTGTATTTGCATTTTCTGACCGTTAGATCTACTTTGAACCACCTAGTTCTATCCAAAAATCACTAGTTAAGCTCCTTATCTCAGTCAAATTCGATGCTGGCCATCTGATCGTTCATTAGATTGAATTCTGATCGTTAGATGGTGCATCAGTTCTCCTATTCAAAGTCGGGATCAATGGCAGCCGTTGAATCTGGTGATCAGTGGTTTTGGACCGTCGGATAGCACCTCAGATCTCCTCTTCTATTTGGTTTTCAGTCGTAATGAACATCAGTCATTAGATCATACCCCTAGATAGCTTTGGCCTGTCTGATCATGCACTAGATCTGGGCCACCACCGATTAACATGGTTAGCATGTTCTCATCCATTCGATTTCATGCAAAAACCCCTCTCAGCCTTCTAATAGCGCACAGAAGCCAGCCATCACCATGGACCGTGACAAAAATTGGGTGAAGCTATGCTGTGGACCACACCCTTGATTTCACGGATCGGTCAGTCGGTCCATTGTGCATTGAGCGATTTAATTGGGTTAGGTTCGAGCCGGTTTGAATTAATTTTGAGCCCAATTTGAGCCTATTTTCAGCTTGCTTTTGGATCTTGATTCTGAATCCGTTTTAAGTCTGATTTATTTCAAATTTTCTTCTTTTTAACCTACAAATTGAGCTCTTTTAATTGACGATCATTTTTCTATAAAAAATAAATAAAAACATCAATTCTTAAGAAAAAAATATAAATTATTATATAAATTAATATTTTTATTAATATATTTTTAGTACTTATTATGCGCCAAGGTCCAAGGCTTCTCATGCCTATCCAAATCTACGTCATGCACATAGGAGAACCATAACCTAATTAGTAATTGATTCATTAAACCTAAAGATTTGGACTTTAATCAAAAGGTTTCTCCCACTATTTTATTCGAATTGGTAGCCTCTACCTCCAATTCAAGGAATTACCCTAATTCCTTAGTGGGTACTAGAATCCACTTATATTGCACACAAGCCCAACTTTGGTTGGCCAACCCATGTACATCTAAGGGTAGGTTCATAACCAATTGTTTCTCTAAATAATTTTTAGTAATTTTAATTTTGCCCCAGAAACCTAATCAGTAGGCTTTGGCCTCCACTGTAAGGATGCAGTTAGGTCCAACCATTAACATGATCATACTTGGTGTATCTAACCAACGAATGATTAAGCCCAACTTTGGTTGGCTCACCTAACCACCATTAGAGAGACACTTTCAAGTCATCATATGATGAGTGATAATTCCATTAGTCAACAAGCACCAGGCCTTTGGGTCTGCAATGATTATTGAGTTAATAGACTCATTATCAAACACCTTAATGGGAGGCTATGACTCAGTTATCTCCATAACTTTGTCATTTTAAGGACCTAATAATTTTAGAGGATTTAAATAATATAGAGGATGAGGTCAGATGAACCAGCTTATCATGATCCTACCACTGGCTTCACCAAGTCAGCTTAAGGGAGACCAGGGCTGGTCTAGGGAGCACCTAAATCAGTCACACTGATTTACCTAGCTGACATGGGTCAGCTCCAATAGTCAAGTGATCCGATCAAAACATAATTTCTCTAAGAGACCAGGTAAGTTCGATCAGTGGGAGGGTCTGCCAAAGCTTGCCTTAGACACCATCAGAAATGGTCAGGTAAGCGGGCTCCCAATTAAAAACCACCAGTCTGGTTTACCTTAGACACCAACTGGTTTAATTAGTTTCGATTAGATCAACCTAATAGTTCATGCTAGACCACTTAGCCAAGAATCAAGTCCATTTGGTTCTCGTTAAAGACATGGACTTGACCAACTACAACTATTGTAATTGATCTAGAGAATCCTTGACCTAATCTAAGACAACAATTGATTAGATTTAGTCAATTCTCTAATTAAGTCCATCTTTAATCTAACCATAGGTCTAACCCAATTAATAGACTTAATTCCCACTAACCCATTAACCCAATGTGTTATGATTTATGTCTTAGGTTCTTCAATTCACAATCCTAGAACCTAATCAAACAACTTCTTAATTCTTAATTAAGTTTTGGGCTGAGGGTTGGGTTTGGCTGTTCAAAAAATAATTTTCATATCTGTAAAATAATTTTATAATATGATTCTACCAACCATATTGCATGTTTGATTCATAATCAAGATACAAGTAAAATAAACATGAAACTACTTTAGATCTAATCTAAACAGGTTCATGTAATTGAAACAATTTCAACTTTAAACAATTTCTTTGCACAAAAATTATTAACAAAGAGATTTTATTTCAGATTTAAATATCTTTTAAATCTAATAAATTATAAATTTAATCTAGATCATATTTAATAAATTTATGATTAAAGATAGATCTACACAAACTAGGACAACCTTTGCACTGTAAGGGGTAAACCTTACAGCAGGACAACCTGCAGTTCGTGATTGATCTAAAATTTTAATTTTAGATTTAATAATCAGATTATAAATTAGATCTAATCTAAAAAATAATCTAAGCATGTATAAATAATCATGTAATAAAGAATCTAGGCTCTGATACCAATTGTAGGAACCAGATCTAGAGTTTCAGCGTTATATCTTGAAACTTTTTAAGATCATACAGTGGAAGACTAAAATAAATCAAAATTTATTTTCTAAAATTAGAGAATCCCTAGATCTAAGATACTATTACATGATTATTATATAGCATTAAATCAAAAATTAAAATATATAAATATAGCATGAACAACATGTTGATCATGTCAACATGTTTCTATACTACATCTAATGTATGTATTAAACAATAGATCAGATCTATTATCTTGCAAGTTAGACATTCTAACCTCACTGATCCGGGCTTGAGGATGATGTTACAAGACACACAGGCATCCGGCCTCTAGGAGTCATCCACACGAGCCCACGAATCTCGATCAGAAGTTCTGCTTCAGAAAATCAGCACAGTATGCTAGTACTGCACTGATCCTTCTTTGATGGTTGATCAGGTGCCTCCTTCTTCTTGATTTGGACTCTTCCAAAAATGGAAAGTAGAAGGAGGAGTTTCAAATTTGAGACACTCTCAAGAAACTCAAGATGGAGGGAAAAAAGATATGAAAACAAAAAATCCTAGAAGAAGACCCTCTTCTTCTTCACGTTTTTCTCTCTAGACACCCTAACTTGCATCTTTTATATCTCCATGACCCAAAGGTATTTCTATCTAATTTTTAGATGGAACAAAGGCCTCTCAAATCTTTATCCTTTTCTAAAATTTATGAAGAAATTCATTTTATACAGAGAGATATGATAGAGTCCTTATCTAGGTCAAATACCTAGTCAAGGCTTATCCAAACATGGCAAGGGGCGCCCAACTCTTGAGCACCTCCTCCATATTTTCATACATGGATCACCAGCAAAGGGTGCACAATATGGACCCAAAAATCCATAAAAATTTCAAAAAAAAATTGGATAAATTCGATGCAAAATTGAAAGAGTTTTGGATTTCTAAAACTCTATCTCATAGAATTCGAAATCCAAACTTATTCCTTTTTGATTTGATCCAAACCACCTTCCATGTAAGAAAGAAGAGAGGAAACCTTTTGTGAACATGGGAGAGACCTAGGAGAGGGCTTTTGTCAAACAAAATAAGTGGAGATTGGCGTTGAATAAGAGAGAGGGCATGGGGAAGGCTTATGTGGCGCAAGGTGGAATCCTAGTCTTACAAGGATTCTATCTCATGACTTGTTTTAATTTGGTTTCCCAAACCAAATCAAACTAAAATTAGATCAACCTAATTAAAATAGGTTTAACCCAATTAAGAACCTAATTTAATTAGATTAAATTAGATTTAAATCTAATTTAATTTTTAATCAAATTAAAAATTAGATTGACCCAAGTCCTAGTTGAACTAGGACTAGTTTTTCCTTGCACTTGGCTTATCCAATAAACCAATTGGACTTGATCCAATCAAGCCCAAAATAAATCTAATTAAATCATATTTAATTAGACTTAATCTCAGCCCATTGGCTTAATCAAATTAAGCCAATTAGTAATCGAATTGCTAATCGATCCTCCTGCAATACTTGCACTGGGTTAAATGTCAATCGTATTGATCATTTAACCCTAGAATGATTCTTAATCGTTGATCAACTGTCCGATCGGATCATGAACTCTAATTGTGTGACCTCATAGGTTCGAACCTAAATTGATAGTACAGAAATAAATTTCTGTACCAATCGAAGTGACCATCTAGCAATGGTACCCGACGATCGGATAGGTCGAATGTGTAGAACAACATCCTTAGAACCCATGCGGATATAGTTTTCATATAGTTCATCCCCTTGACCAAAATGATCATAGAAAACTAAGAGTTCAACTGTCAACTCTGATCAGGTTGTCCACATTGTATTTCAAAATATCAAATCTATCTGATGGATTACCCTGGCCAAGGTTTTGCTAAATTGAAATACTCTTCTCCAACTCTTGGAGTGGTCAATCCCATCTCGATCACACTCTGACTTTGCAAATACTTGACTGTGCCCAAAAGCTTTCCGTCTCTAAATTAGAAATTCAGTTAGTCTAGTACCAAAGCACAGTGAGTTGCTTGCAAGTCACTGAGGCGATCTCAAGTCTAAGGGACACTTATACCTATATCCCATCAGAGACATTCTCGACAGCAGAATACTCTGGAGTTGGTCATGTTCAATGATGATGTACCCTTACATCTCACCTGTATGCCATACTAGTGTCTCCATACTCCTTGATTAAGAGGACAACCAACCCATATGGCCTACAGCGACCTATGCTCGATAGAAGCTGTCGTCCTTATTAACAGCTTATCACTTGGTCGTGAACAGTTTTAAGGACTAATCGATAAATCCTCTCTTTATCGAACTTAAATAGTCCTAAGGACTTCATCATAACAACGGAGTTCATTAGAAGATGAAAGCTTATGATGAAGATGTCAAATATATTTTATTTATTAACAAATCAATTACAATACTTGGTTGCTCAACCGTCAACAGCTTGACGATTGGCTTTTTGGGACATATTTTCCAACAACTCCCACTTGTCCTAAAGCCACTCGGCACAGTATCTAATACCCATCTTTGACTTGTGGTTGTCGAACTCCTTTATCACCAGGGCTTTAGTTAAGGGGTCAGGCAGGTTCTCCTTTCTGTCGATCTTCTGAAGGTCGACGTCACCTCGATCCACGATCTCTCAGATCAGGTGGAAGCGACGCAAGATGTGCTTCATCTGCTGATGTGCTTTGGGTTCCTTCACCTGAGCTATGGCACCAGTGCTGTCGTAGTAGAGTAGGACTGGACCATCGAGGGAGGGTGCTACTCCGAGCTCGTTGATGAGTTTCCTCAGCCACACAGCTTCCTTCATGGCATCCGATGCTGCGATGTACTCCACTTCACAAATAGAATCCGCCACAATATGTTGCTTGGAACTCTTCCAGCAGATGGCTCCACCATTCAGAGTAAAGATATAACCCGACATGCTTCTGCTGTCATCATGGTCAGATTGAAAGCTAGAGTCTGTGAACCCCAAAAGTTTCTGATCTAACTCGCCATAAACCAACCTTTGGTCCTTAGTATTTCTCAAATACTTAAGGATGGCTTTAACCACTTTTCAGTGATTTTCTCCAGGATCAGATTGGTATCTACTCACTGCTCCTAGTGAGTATGCCACATCTGATCTTGTACATGTCATGGCGTACATGATAGATCCCACGGTTGAAGCATATGGGACTCTACTCATACGCTCTCTCTCTTCAGGAGTTGCCGGACAATCCTTCTTAGAGAGAGAAATTCCTTGGCCTATCGGTAGATAGCCCTTCTTAAAATTCTTCATGCTGAACCTCTTCAGCACAGTGTCTATGTACATGGACTGGGATAACCCAAGCATCCTTTTAGATCTATCCCTATAGATCTTCATCCCTAGGATGTAGGATGCTTCACCCAAGTCCTTCATGGAGAACTGTGATGACAACCAAACTTTTATTCTCTGTAGTGCGGGGATGTCATTCCCGATTAAGAGAATGTCATCCACGTACAAGACAAGGAATACCACAACTGGACCATTTGCCCATTTATAGATACAGGGCTCTTCTTCATTCTTAATGAAGCCATATGTTTTGATCACCTTATCAAAATGCATATTCCAACTCTGAGAAGCTTGCTTCAATCCATAAATGGATCTCTGAAGCTTGCACATCTTGGACTCATTTGTGGATGTAAACCCCTCAGGTTGTATCATATACACCTCTTCGATCAGCTCTCCATTCAAGAAAGCTGTCTTTACATCTATCTGCCAGATCTCATAATCCAGATGGACACCTATTGCAAGCATTATCTGAATGGATTTGAGCATTGCCACAGGAGAAAACATCTCATCATAGTCAATACCATAACGTTGATGATACCTCTTGGCAACCAGACAGGCTTTATAGGTCTCCACCTTTCCGTCTGTGCCCCTCTTCCTTTTGAAGACCTATTTACACCCAATGGGTTTAATCCCTTCAGGTGGGTCAACCAATGTCCATACATCGTTGACCTTCATGGACTCCATTTCGGATTTCATGGCTTCAAGCCATTTCTCAGAATCAGATCTCTGCATTGCATCCATATAGGTGATCGGATCCTCATTATTCTCATCAAGTTCGATGGGATCACCGTCCTGCACCAAGAAACCGTAGTATCTGTCCGGCTGACATGGTACTCTACCGGATCGTCTTAATGGTGCAGGTATATTGGGCTCCAGATCTGATCTAATCATATCCGACTCAGGTATAGCTATTGGTGTCGGTCCTTCTACCTGTTGAACTTCATCAAGTTCAACCTTAGAGGCAATGGTTCCTTCACCAAGGAACTCCTTTTTTAAAAAGATTGCCTTAAGGCTGACGAACACCTTTTGTTCATCAGCATGGTAGAAAAAATATCCTTTTGTCTCTTTGGGGTACCCTATGAATGAGCATTTGTCAGACCTAGGTCCAAGTTTGTCTGTGACTAATCGTTTGACATAGTCCGAGCACCCCCAGACCCTAAGGTGTGAAAGTGCTGGCTTACGTCTCATCCATATCTCATATGGAGTCTTAATTACAGACTTACTTGGAACCCTATTTAACAGATAACAGGTCGATTCGAGTGCATATCCCCAGAAAGATATCGGCAAGCTAGCAAAATCTATCATGGATCGGACCATGTCTAATAGAGTCTGATTCCTCCTTTCGGACACACCATTATGCTGTGGTGTTCCTGGAGGAGTCCATTGGGAGAGAATCCCATTCTCTCCTAGATATGTGAGAAATTCACTAGAAAGGTATTCTCCTCCTCGATCAGATCGAAGAGTTTTAATACTCTTTCCAGTTTATTTTTCTACTTCACTTCGAAATCGTTTGAACATTTCAAATGAATCCGACTTATGTTTCAACAGATAGACATATCCATATCAGGATAGGTCATCCGTGAAAGTTATGAAGTAAAAATATCCACCTCTAGCACTGGTGCTCATGGGCCCGCATACATCAGTATGTACTAGGCCCAAGAGCTCAGTAGCTCTTTCACCTTTTTCAGTAAAAGATGACTTGGTCATTTTACCAAGAAGACAGGACTCACAGGTTGGAAGTGATTCACAATCACTGACTTCGAAGATTTTCTCTTGAGTCAACCTGTTTATTCTGTTCTTGTTTATATGACCTAGCCTACAGTGCCATAAGTAGATATCTGACACACTATCTAATCTAGGGTGCTTGCCAGTTGAATAGACTCTTATCAGGCTTGATCTTTTTGGTCGGCTCTGCACTGATGTCCCAGCCTGAACTTACACGTTCTTCACTTTCTTCTTCTTGTTCTTCTTCCCTTTCTTAAAGGTCGAGAACCAAAAGATGAACCTCCCACTGAGTTCACCGACTCCTTGTGAAGTTGGTGATCCTTCTCAAAGTTCTGAAGCAACCCCAGTAATTCGTGGTAGTTCTCTTCAGGCTTTGTCATTCTATAATGAGTGAGGAATGGGAGATAAGACTTGGGCAGCGAGTTCAGTATTGTATTTTTCCCAAGCTGCTCATGCAAGGGAAAGCCAAGGGTGATCTCTTGAGCACCTCCTCCATATTTTTGTGCATGGATCACCAGAAAAGAGTGCATAATGTGTACCCTAAAAGTTATAAAATTTACAATAAAAATTTGGATAAATTCGGTGCAAAATTGAAAGAGTTTTGGATTTCTAAAACTCTATCTCATAGAATTCGAAATCCAAACTTATTCCTTTTTGATTTGATCCAAATCACCTTCCATGTAAGAAAGAAGAGAGGAAACCTTTTGTGAACGTGGGAGAGACCTGGGAGAGGGCTTTTGTCGCACAAAATAAGTGGAGATTGGCGTTGAATAAGAGAGAGGGCGTGGGGAAGGCTTATGTGGCGCAAGGTGGAATCCTAGTCTTACTAGGATTCTATCTCATGACTTGTTTTAATTTGATTTCTCAAACCAAATCAAACCAAAATTAGATCAACCTAATTAAAATAGGTCTTAACCCAATTAAGAATCTAATTTAATCAGATTAAATTATATTTAAATCTGATTTAATTTTCTAATCAAATTAGAAATTAGATTGACCCAAGTCCTCGTTGAACTAGGACTAATTTTTTCTTGCACTTGGCTTATCCAATAAACCAACTGGACTTGATCCAATCAAGCCCAAAATAAATCTAATTAAATTATATTTAATTAGACTTAATCTCAGCCCATTGGCTTAATCAAATTAAGCCAATTAGCAATCGAATTGCTAATCGATCCTCCTGCAATACTTGCACTGGGTTAAATGTCAATTGTATTGATCAATTAACCCTAGAACGATTCTTAATCGTTGATCAACCATCCGATCGGATCATGAACTCTAATTGTGTGACCTCATAGGTCCGAACCTAAGCCAGTAGCACAAAAATAAATTTCTGTACCAATCGAAGTGACCATCTAGCAATGGTACCCGATGATCGGATAGGTCGAATGTGTAGAACAACATCCTTAGAACCGGTTGGGTATAAAATACCCACAGCCGGAACCCACGGCGGAACCGACGTCAGCAAGCGCTGCTCTGCCCGGACTCCTACGGGAGCCGGGCTCCACCGCCGACATCAAAACAGCTCCGCCCGGACTCCTACGGGAGCCGGGCTCCGCCGCCGACATCAAAACAGCTCCGCCCGGACTCCTACGGGAGCCGGGCTCCGCTCTCAACATCAATTGCTGGTAAGCTCAGTCCGGACTCTTACGAGAGCCGGACTTCACCCTTGACTTTGTTTGCAGCACAGCTCCGCCCGGACTCCTACGGGAGCCGGGCTCCACCGACGGCATCAGCAAGTGCAGCTCCGCCCGGACTCCTATGGGAGCCGGGCTCCACCGCCATCAGCAAGCGCTGCTCCACCCGGACTCCTACGGGAGCCGGGCTCCGCCGCCGACATCAAAACAGCTCCGCCCGGACTCCTACGGGAGCCGGGCTCCGCTCTCAACATCAATTGCTGGTAAGCTCAGTCCGGACTCTTACGAGAGCCGGACTTCACCCTTGACTTTGTTTGCAGCACAGCTCCGCCCGGACTCCTACGGGAGCCGGGCTCCACCGCCATCAGCAAGCGCTGCTCCGCCCGGACTCCTACGGGAGCCGGGCTCCACCGCCATCAGCAAGCGCTGCTCCGCCCGGACTCCTACGGGAGCCGGGCTCCGCCGCCGACATCAAAACAGCTCCGCCCGGACTCCTACGGGAGTCGGGCTCTGCTCTCAATATCAATTGCTAGTAAGCTCAGCCCGGACTCTTACGAGAGCCGGACTTCACCCTTGACTTTGTTTGCAGCGCAGCTCCGCCCGGACTCCTATGGGAGCCGGGCTCCACCGCCATCAGCAAGCGCTGCTCCGCCCGGACTCCTACGGGAGCCGGGCTCCACCGCTGACATCAGAACAGCTCCGCCCGGACTCCTACGGGAGCTGGGCTCCGCTCACGACTGATCCGACCGTTGCCGAGCTTCAGTCGACAGATCCACGCCCCCTGACAGGCCCTCAAAATGGCCGCGACCCTGCTCCACCTTCTGTGGCGGACTCCGTACAGCTCCATTATCCCCCTGGCAGGCCGCAGTAACGGCCACGAACCTGCTCCACCTCCTGTGGCGGACTCCGCACAGCTCCATTATCCCCCTGGCAGGCCACAGTTACGGCCACGAACCTGCTCCACCTCCTGCGACGGATACCATGCGGTTCCCCTGACGACGGACGCTGCTCCACCCTTCATAACGGATTCCACGTGGCAAGTCGAGGTGATACCCGCGTGTCCGCTCCACTATCTTTCGCAATCAATTCCCCTGACCATGGGCGGCCCACTACCAGGCAGTTACGCACGTCGCCATCAGTCCGTTGCCTCCCCCGCCTATAAAAGGGGGGACTCAGATACGTTATTTTTTAAGCTCATTTCTCTTATCTCATAGCTCTGCTAAATTCTCTATTCGAGCACTCCATTCTTGTTGAGGCAGAGAACTGACTTGAGCGTCGGAGGGTCTTGCCGGAGCAACCCCACCTCCGGTTTAGACTTCCCTTGCAGGTCCCGACGGCGACCGCGGCCTCCTCAACTCCAGCTTCTCCGGCGCAGGCGGATTTTTGCACCAACAGGATTGGCGCTAGAGGAAGGGGCTTGTATCTTCGCAGCACCCTTGTTCTTGAAGGAGCGCTCAACGGAGCCACCTCCGGCCATCTCTCCGTCATTTACCCCTAATCCTCCCCCACGAGACCGGCACCCGATGCCTCCGCGCAGGGCATCCACCCGACGGTCCATGGCCTCCACGGCAAGATCTCAGGCTCCGGCCTCCCCTCCCGTTTCTCAGCCAGCTCCTCCACCCCCTCCGGCGACGGCGGTCGGCGCGGAGCAGTTTGACTTGCTGGCGCAGCAGGTCAAGGGCCTCGTCGAGGCCGTACAGGCGATGCAGCAGCAGCCGCCGCAGGCGTCGGTGCATCCGGAAGAGGCATCTCCGGAATGCCAGAACCCGGCGGTAGGGCGGGCCACCTGGGCTAGCCGCCCCGTCCTTCCCGAGAAGGCGAATCCAAGGGTGGAGAGCCCTCAGTCGGACCACGACTCCACCTCTGGGAGATCCCTGCCCCCGTTCTGTCAAAGGACCCTCGAGACTCGAAGTCGAGAGGATTTCCTGGACCGGAGGCTCCAGGAGATGAACCGGCGGATCGAAGAACTCTGTCATGCGCCTCCTGCTTACGGTGAGGATATCTGCACTGACCCTCCCTTCTCCCAAATGATTATGCAGGAACCGATCCCGCCGAATTTCAAGCTCCCCCAGTTTGAAAGCTACGACGGGACGTCGGACCCGGTGGACCACCTGGAGGCCTTCCGGACAATGATGCTGCTTCATGGTGCCCCCGACGCCATCTTATGCCGGGCTTTCCCGTCTACTTTGAAGGGAGCGGCAAGAAACTGGTACTCGGCACTGAAGCCGGGTACCATCTTCTCCTTCGACCAAATGAGCCACCAATTCGTGGCCCATTTTGTCAGCAGCCGACGTCCCCGAAAAGGTTCGGAGTTCCTCATCAACATCAAGCAGAGGGAAGGGGAGTCCATACGGGCCTACATCAACCGCTTCAACATCGCGGCGTTGGAGGTCCGGAACTTGGACCAGTCGGTTGCCATGGCCGCCCTGAAAGGTGGCCTTCAGAAGAATGACCTCTTGTACTCCCTGGAGAAGTACCCCAGGGATTTTGCTGATCTGCTGGCTCGGGCTGAAGGATACGCCCGAGCGAAAGAGGCCTTCAAAATGAAGGATGAAGAGACTGCGAGGGAGCGCCAGGCGGGAGATTCTGGCAAGCCCGCAGTTGAGAAGAGGCCAAGGGAAGCCCGGCCTCGCTCCCGATCCCCTCCTGGGCACAAGCGCGCCCATACTCCACCCCGGGCACGCAGGCAAAGAAGCCCGGACAACAGGTTTCGGCGGAGTTCCCCTCCAGGGAAGTTCCGCAACTACGCCCCCCTCAACGCCTCGAAGGCCCAGGTACTAATGGAGGTCAGGGAGCTGATCCCTAGGCCGGAGAGGATGCGCACGCACCCCGGGAAGCACAACCCCAACAAGTTCTGCCTCTACCACCGCGACCACGGCCACGACACCGAAGAGTGCATCCAGCTCCAGGACGAGATCGAGGAGCTCATCCGGCGAGGTCGGCTCGACATATTCATCCGCCGCAGGCCCGAGGGTAGAGGAGACCGGCCAAGAGCCCTCCCACCGCCCGAACCACAGAAGAGGGAGGAGCAGCCCGGAGACCGGCCTCCTATCGGGACCATCGACTCCATCGCCGGAGGGCCTCAAGGAGGAGCGGGAGAACTGTAAATGTATTGCTTACTGTTTCATTTTGAATCTACTTTTCTTTCTAGCTAACGCACCCCTCCTGCTTAACGCGGATGTATTATGACTGGATATGACCTCTCCAAAAAACAACGGCCGTGTCAGGAACAGGAGGAGAACCTCGTCCTGACATGAGCAAAGTCAAAGGCCCGGTTCTTTTAGACCGGATGGGGGGAGAGGCCTTACAACGCCCTAATGTGCCCCCACAGCCCTGTTAGGGACAGGAGGAAAACCTCGCCCTAACTTGAGCAAAGTCAAAGGCCCGATTCTTTTAGACCAGATGGGGGGAGAGGCCTTACAATGCCCTAATGTGCCCCCACAGCCCTGTTAGGGACAGGAGGAAAACCTCGCCCTAACTTGAGCAATGTCGAAGGCCCGGTTCTTTTAGACCGGATGGGGGGAGAGGCCTTACAACGCCCTAATGTGCCCCCACAGCCCTGTTAGGGACAGGAGGAAAACCTCGCTCTAACTTGAGCAATATCGAAGGCCCAGTTCTTTTAGACCGAAGGGGGGAGAGGCCTTACAGCGCCCTAACGCGCCCCCACAAGCCAGGCTGATGACGAGAACCTCGCCACCCGCCCAAGCAAAATGGAAGACCCGGACTCCTACGGGAGCCGGGTTCCGCCACAAAGGTAGGCTCCACCCGGACTCCTACGGGAGCCGGGTTCCACCGCCAAGGTAAAACTTCACCCGGACTCCTACAGGAGCCGGGTGCCGCCGCCAAGCAAGACTTCACCCGGACTCCTACGGGAGCCGGGTTCCGCCGCCAAGCAAGACTTCACCCGGACTCCTACGGGAGCCGGGTGCCGCCGCCAAGCAAGACTTCACCCGGACTCCTACGGGAGCCGGGTTCCGCCGCCAAGAAAGACTTCACCCAGACTCCTACGGGAGCCGGGTTCCGCCGCCAAGCCAGACTTCACCCGGACTCCTAGGGGAGCCGGGTTCCGTCGCCCGGTAAGACTTAGCCCGGACTCCCGCGGGAGCCGGGCTCTCATCGCCACTTCTACGACAAGGGTCAATGATGGTAGCAAGACTCGGCCGCGCAACAAGATCGGATGGAAGGAAGGAGCTCCCCCCCCCACGGCGACATCTACATCAAACAAGCCAAACGACAAGAAAGGCCCAACAATCGACATTATCAGTACTACGCGTGAACAAGGTAACACAAAGCGCTCCTTTTTCCATTTTCAATATATACACTACAAAGCCGGAGCGGCCAGAAAAAGAAAAACAAAACGACAAAAAGAAAATAGCTACATAAAGACAAAGGGGCTCTAAGGGGGCCCTGCCTTTCCGACCTTGAGTCGCCACCTGCATCCCTCAACCAGGACGGCCTCAGGCTCTCCACCGTTTCTTCTAGTTCTTCCTTCTTTCGCAGCACGTCCTGGAGCGCCTGACGAAGTCGTCGGACCTCAGCCTCCGCTTCCCGATGCCACTTCCGCAACACTTCAGACTCCGCCTCTGCGTCCGCGACGGCCTTCCGCTCAAGCCCCAGTTGAATTTTTACTTGTTGTAGCTCAGCTGTCTTCTCCCCAAGGGAGACTGAAATCCCTTCGACAGAGCCTCTCAGGGCTTGGAGCTCTTCGTTATCTTGGCGTTAGCAAGCTACGCCCTAGTAACCAACTGCCTCTAGAGACGGACTACCTCGTCCGCCGCTCGACGGAATCTCCCCTTGTACTCCTCTACCTGTCGGCGCCAACTGGCCCGCTGCACATCGTGGCTCATCTCAGCATCTTGAAGCTGCTTCTGGAGGTCGGAAACTTTTTGTGACCATATCTGCTCATCCCGTGCTGTGAGTCGGGGTGAGTTCCCTTCCAGCTGGCCGATCCTCCTCTTGGCAGCCGACAGCTCCACTTTAAGGGCGCTGATCCTGGCCTCTTGAGCCCAAGTTCGGTCACTGGCGCTCTTCTTACATTCCTCAAGCTCTTTTGTGAAGCTCGCCTTCCGCCGACTGTAGTCCATGATCGCCCTCACTTGGATACTCCTGAAGTGGGCGGCCTCGGCAGCGGCCTCGGAGTAGCATTTTTTCGCCTGGCGGAGCTCGCCCTCCGATTTTTTCAACTTCTTCGTCAAGTGGAGGACCTCCTTTTTGAGCCGCTGGATAGTCGACTTCAGCGGGACCCCCAGGGGCAGGGGGAGTGCTTCGGCGGGGCGCTGCCATTGGAAGAGGCAAGCGTCAAAGACCGATTCGTTACAAGAAGAAAGGCCAGAAAGAAGGAGCAGAGGGAGGAAAAAATCATCCACAAAAAGGAATTCGGCTTTATTGATTGATCTTGAAGACAAATGAAAAGGAAGCATGATAACAAAAGAAAGATACAAGGTCGGAGGTCTCAGACCTCGGGAGCGGGGGGTGGAGAGTTCGACGCGGGGGGTGCAACTGCTGTGGCGGCGGGCGAAGGGCTGGCCTCGTCGTCGGACTCCTCCAAGAATTCAAGGCCAAGATCGGGATATCTGCTGGCCACCTTCTCCCGGCAAAGCTCAAACCCCTTGGTAAATGCCTCCAGGCCGAACTGGACGTTCAGCTCCCTCATCTCCGCGGAGGCCTTGAACTCCTCCACCGCAAGGGTCCTGGCCTCCGAGACCAGAACCGGAGTTTGCTCGGCCAGCTGGGCGACCTCGGCCTCCGCCTTCCTCACCGACTCCTCCAGGCTCCGTCTCTCCGCCTCCCGGGCTTGTCTCTCCTCCTCCCGGGCTTGTCTTTCTTCTTCCCGGTCCTGTCTCTCTCTCTCCAGGGCCTCCCGGAGGGCGGCCACCTCGGCCATCTTCGCTTGAAGATGAACGACCTCGTCTTGGCAGCGCTCCTCCGCCCGGAGGAGATCCCTTCTCATGCGGCCCGACGCCTCGACATAGGCGAAGAGCTGGTGCCCGATCTGCAAAGACAGATGGAGAATTACAACAAAGACCGAGGCAACTGTGCGAATAAAAATCCGCTTACCTCAAGAAAGGACCCCAAGGTGTCCCAAGCCCGCTGCTCGGGATCGGCGCGGTCGATCCTCTCCACGACATCGGACAGGATGCAACCATCGAGCAGCCGACGGATTAGAGCCTTGTCGTTGAAGGGATTCTCCGATCCCCCCTCGGAGCAGACGGACTCGTCTGCAGCGGCTCGGTGGCTGCTCGGCCTGCGGGCCACCGATTTTCTCCTCCTCCCCGCGGCAGGCACCTCCGCAGGGCGAACCTCCGAAATTGGGACCCCAGTCGGTGGGCTCCCTGGGGGAGCCCGGGGGGCCGCTGGCTCGGCATCCGAAGGAATGTCGATCGCCGGGGTCGCCTGGACGGGCGCAGCCAGGCTCGTCTCCTCCACCCTGGCCCTCTTCACCGAGCCAGAAGTCGTCGCGCCCTTCCTTTTCTGGGCTCTCATGGCCTTGGCAAACATCCGTGTGGCTTCGGCGTCCATTGCTAAAAAAAAAAAAAAAAAAAAAAAAAGAAGAAAAAAGAAAGAAGAAGAAAAGAAGAAGGAAAAAGCAGCACCAGTCAGTCCAAAAAAAAAAAAAAAAAAAAAAAAAAAGGGAAAAGAAAAGAAGAAAGAGGAAAAAGGAGAGAGAAAGGAAGAGAGGGAAGAAGAAGACAAGAAAAGGAAAGATGTATACTTGCTGGATCTTGAGGGCTCAGGCCGATGTTGAAGAGAAGCGGCTCCCTCAGCAGGTTTGGAAGGGAAGGAGCGGGATAGCTCAGGAGCTTCTGGGCGGCCTGAAGGTCGTCCTCTCCTAGGCTAGGAGCCCGGCGGACGGAATCCCTCAGAGACCCCCAAGGGGGTAGGCCCAATTCCAGGGTCGGGCAGTATACAAAGAGGAATTTCCCCTTCCAGTTGTGAATCGAAGAAGGGGCGCCCTTCAGCAACCCCTTCTTGCCGAACTGAGGGGAGAAGTACCACCAGTCTTTCGCTGAAGGATGGCGTTTGAAGGTGTAGAAATGTCTGAATAAGGAGAGGGATGGCTGGACCTCGGCTATGTGGCAGAGAGAGAGAAACCCTATTAAAAACCTAAAGGAATTCAGGGCAACAGAAGCAAGTGAGATATCTAAAAAGCGAAAGAAGGCGGCGACGAAGTTTGGGAGCGGAAGCCGAAGCCCGGCGCGAAAGGCCTCCTGATACAGACAAAAGCGACCGGGGGGGGGGGGGGCGCTGGCCCTATCAGAGGGGCCAGGAAGCTCCAGGTCGTACTCCGCAGGGACCCCGTATCGAGCCCTTATCAGGAAAAGTTCGTCCGGAGTCGACGAACACGAAATGGTGCCCGGCGTGAAAACTGGGCGAGACCCTGCCCCGAGCGCGGGTTCATCCGCAGAAACGGGGGCCTGGGGGTTCGAAGCAGAAGAACTCCCAGAACTTACGGGGACAGAAGATTCAGAAGACATTTTTTCTCGGGGAAGAACCTAAAGGGCCCTAGAAAGGCAAATTGAGAGGGGAACGAAGCGCCAAAGGTCAACCCGGAGGAAGACACGAAGAGAATGAAAAGACGAAAGAGCCCTAGGCGGTGAAAAGAAGGTGGGCACTAACCTATCTTGCTCTGAGGACCCGGGGGGCGAGAGACGGAAGGCGCCTACGGCTCGAAAGGGCGTTCGCAAGAGCAGACTCTCGGGGAGATGACGGACGCCAGCGAAAACCAAAAATGGAGTAGGACGCCTGAAGGGGGGAGGACGGGTTTAAATAGACCCTGGGATCCGGCGCCATAATGATCTCGAATCCCCCCAGGCCAGTCCGCGCTCGACACGTGTCCCACTCCCCATGGCAGACGGCTGAAGGCGGCTGGCGGTTGGCAGGGCCATGATTGCACCGTACCTAGGCCAGCGTACTTGCGGGGTCTTCGAAGCATCCCCTCGTTCCGCCCCAATTTGAAAAGACTCCGGCACGCGCTCATTTAATGCCAAAATATCTGGGAGCGGCAGGGCGCGGGATTCGAAGGGATGGTTCCGGCTGTACTTCTATGTACTTCCTTCGTTTGAAATTCAAAACTCGGATGTAGGGGGACTGGTGTTGGGTATAAAATACCCACAGCCGGAACCCACGGCGGAACCGACGTCAGCAAGCGCTGCTCCGCCCGGACTCCTACGGGAGCCGGGCTCCACCGTCGACATCAAAACAGCTCCGCCCGGACTCCTACGGGAGCCGGGCTCCGCCGCCGACATCAAAACAGCTCCCCCCGGACTCCTACGGGAGCCGGGCTCCGCTCTCAACATCAATTGCTGGTAAGCTCAGTCCGGACTCTTACGAGAGCCGGACTTCACCCTTGACTTTGTTTGCAGCACAGCTCCGCCCGGACTCCTACAGGAGCCGGGCTCCACCGACGGCATCAGCAAATGCAGCTCCGCCCGGACTTCTACGGGAGCCGGGCTCCACCGCCATCAGCAAGCGTTGCTCCACCCGGACTCCTACGGGAGCCGGGCTCCACCGCCGACATCAAAACAGCTCCGCCCGGACTCCTACGGGAGCCGGGCTCCGCTCTCAACATCAATTGCTGGTAAGCTCAGTCCGGACTCTTACGAGAGCCGGACTTCACCCTTGACTTTGTTTGCAGCACAGCTCCGCCCGGACTCCTACGGGAGCCGGGCTCCACCGCCATCAGCAAGCGCTGCTCCGCCCGGACTCCTACGGGAGCCGGGCTCCACCGCCATCAGCAAGCGCTGCTCCGCCCGAACTCCTACGGGAGCCGGGCTCCGCCGCCGACATCAAAACAGCTCCGCCTGGACTCCTACGGGAGCCGGGCTCCACTCTCAATATCAATTGCTAGTAAGCTCAGTCCGGACTCTTACGAGAGCCGGACTTCACCCTTGACTTTGTTTGCAGCGCAGCTCCGCCCGGACTCCTACAGGAGCCGGGCTCCACCGCCATCAGCAAGCGCTGCTCCGCCCGGACTCCTACGGGAGCCGGGCTCCGCCGCCGACATCAGAACAGCTCCGCCCGGACTCCTACGGGAGCCGGGCTCCGCTCATGACTGATCCGACCGTTGCCGAGCTTCAGTCGACAGATCCACGCCCCCTGACAGGCCCTCAAAACGGCTGCGACCCTGCTCCACCTCCTGTGGCGGACTCCGTACAGCTCCATTATCCCCCTGGCAGGCCGCAGTAACGGCCACGAACCTGCTCCACCTCCTGTGGCGGACTCCGCACAGCTCCATTATCCCCCTGGCAGGCCACAGTTACGGCCACGAACCTGCTCCACCTCCTGCGATGGATACCATGCGGTTCCCCTGACGACGGACGCTGCTCCACCCTTCATAACGGATTCCACGTGGCAAGTCGAGGTGATACCCGCGTGTCCGCTCCACTATCTTTCGCAATCAATTCCCCTGACCATGGGCGGCCCACTACCAGGCAGTTACGCACGTCGCCATCAGTCCGTTGCCTCCCCCGCCTATAAAAGGGGGGACTCAGATACGTTATTTTTTAAGCTCATTTCTCTTATCTCATAACTCTGCTAAATTCTCCGTTTGAGCACTCCATTCTTGTTGAGGCAGAGAACTGACTTGAGCATCGGAGGGTCTTGCCGGAGCAACCCCACCTCCGGTTTAGACTTCTCTTGCAGGTCCCGGCGGCGACCGCGGCCTCCTCAACTCCAGCTTCTCCGGCGCAGGCGGATTTTTGCACCAACAGAACCCATGTGGATATAGTTTTCATATAATTCATCCCCTTGAACAAAATGATCATAGGACACCCCAGAGTTCAACTGTCAACTCTGATCAGGTTGTCCACATTGTATTTCAAAATATCAAATCCATCTGATGGATTACCCTGGCCAAGGTTTTGCTAAATTGAAATACAGTGACTCATTCTTCTCCAACTCTTGGCATGGTTAATCCCATCTCGATCACACTCTGACTTCGCAAGTACTTGACTGTGCCCAGAAGCCTTCCATCCTTGAATTAAAAATTCAGTTAGTCCAGTACCAAAGCACAGTGAGTTGCTTGCAAGTCACTGAGGCGATCTCAAGTCTAAGGGACACTTATACCTATATCCCATCAGAGACATTCTCGACAGCAGAATACTCTGGAGTTGGTCACGTTCAATGACGATGTACCCTTACATCTCACCTGTATGCCATACCAGTGTCTCCACACTTTTGGTTAAGAGGACAACCAACCCATATGGCCTACAGCGACCTATGCTCGATAGAAGCTGTCGTCCTTATTAACAGCTTATCATTTGGTCGTGAATAGTTTTAAGGACTAATCGATAAATCCTCTCTTTATCAAACTTAAATAGTCCTAAGGACTTCATCATAACAACGGAGTTCATTAGAAGATGAAAGCTTATGATGAAGATGCCAAATATATTTTGTTTATTAACAAATCAATTACAATACTTGGTTGCTCAATTGTCAATAGCTTGACGATTGGCTTTTTGGGACACATTTTCCAGCAGCATACAGGTAAGATGTAGGAGTACATTATCACGGAACAAGTGACTCACCTGCTGAGCGTTCTGCTGTCAAGAGCTGCTCGCGAAGTACATGGGTATGTATCCTTTAGACCTGAGATCACCATAGTGACTTGCAAGCAACTCACTGTGCTTTAATGCTGGACTATCTGGATTTCTAATACAGTGACGGAAGGCTACTGGGTACAGTCAAGTACTTGCGAAGTCTGTGTATAAATCAAGATGGGATTGATCCATCCTGATTATTGGAGTTGATGTATCATTATATTTCAATTTAGCAAAGCCTTGGCCAGGATAATCCTTGAGATAGATTTGAAAGATTAAAATACAATGTGGATGAAGCAATCTCGGTTGATAGTTAACCTGAGACCATCCTAGAGCATTCATGATCAAAAGGATGAATTATGCGATAATCATGTGTATGGATTCTGAAATTTTTTTTTATGATAATTTGACCTATCTGTGTTAGGACCGTAGCCCCTAACCAACTTTTCAAAAGGCAAATGTGCATTGCGAGGTGAGGTTTATTAGCTTTTATCTACTAGGCACAGGGGCTTCACACCTGAGTTGACCCACATCAAGCTAGATCACCCTCAATCAATAGGCTGGACGGTTAGACCCATTTAATCTTACCAACCCAGCACCAGTCGACCCTCCTTGTCAACTCCCATAATTATTATCAATACATCAGCCACCTTCGGCTAACAACCCCAACCTGAGTCTCACCAAATCCCCTCAGCTACCATCCTCTTCTAGAGTCTCACCGAGTCCTCTTCGGCTATCTCACCGAATCTCCTTGGCTACCATCCTCTCCCAGAGTCTCACTGAGTCCTCTTCGGCTATCAACCTCTCCTTGGATCTCACCAAATGTGCGTTGGAACCTTGCACAACAATTCCACCCCCCAGTGATTTTTTTTTAACACTCTGGGAGCCTGCCGGGTTTCGAACCTATAACCTTGCTCTGATACCACATGTTAAGACCGTAGCCCCTAACCAACTGTCCGAAAGGCAAATGCCCATTGGGAGGTGGGGTTTATTAGTCTTTCTCCACTAAGCATAGGGCCTTCACACCTGAGTTGACCCGCATCAAGCTAGATCATCCTCAATCAGTAGGCTAGACGATTAGACCCATTTAATCTTACCAACCCGACATCAGTCGACCCTCCTTGTCAACTCCCATAATAGTTGTCAATATATCAACCACCTTTAGCTACCAACCCCAGCCTGAGTCTCATCGAATTTCTTCGGCTACCATCCTCTTCTAGAGTTTCATCGAACCCTTTTCAACTACCAACCTCTCCCTGGGTCTCACCAAATGTGCGCTGGAACCTTGCACAATAATTTTTCTCCCCAGTACTTTTTTTTTTAACACTCTGGGAGCCTATTGAATTTTGAACCTACAACCTTGCTCTGATATCACATCTTAGGACCGTAGCCCCTAACCAACTTTCCAAAAGGCAAATACCCATTGGGAGGTGGGGTTTATTAGTCTTTATCCACTAGGCACAAGGCTTCACACCTAAGTTGATCCGCATCAAGCTAGATCACCCTCAATCAGCAGGCTGGACGATTAGACCCATTTAATCTTACCAACCAAGCACCAGTCGATCCTTCTTGTCAACTTCTATAATTATTGTCAATACATTAGCCACCTTCGGCTACCAACTCCCACCTTCGTCCATCAGATCTATCCCCAAAGCTCTGATACCATATGTTGGGTTCTTCCCTTGATGCGTGATGATCATGGAATCAGCAACAAGGGTCTGAGGAAAGCTTTGATCTTTGATCTATCACCTAGAACAAAATAATCTACAAGAAAATTCAGCAATTTTATAGATCTAGGGGATTTACCTTTGGAATATTCTTAGATCATTTTCTCTTGCTTCCAGATCTGAAACTCCACCTTGAAAACCTTAAAACCAGAGGATCAAAGATGAGAAATTATCTTTTGATGGCAGCAAACTCATGGAGCCCCTTGGAGATGGGGCGGCAACCCAAGGAAGGAAGGCCGCCACCTTCAAAATAGGAAGGTTTGAAGGTGCTAGCCTTCCTTCGTTGGGTTGCCGCCCCATCTCCAAAGGGCTCCACGAGTTTGCTGCCATCAAAAGATGATTTCTCATCTTTGATCCTCTGGATTGAAGGTTTTTAAGGTGGAGTTTTAGATCTGGAAGGAAGAGAAAATGATCTAAGGGTCTTCCAAAGGTAAATCCCCTAGATCTACAAGATTGCTGAATTTTCTTGTAGATTGTTTTGTTCTAGATGATAGATCAAAGATCAAATCTTTCCTCAGACCCTTCTTGTAGGTTCCATGATCATCACGCATCAAGAGAAGAATCCAACATCTGGAATCAGAGCTTTGGGGATAGATCTGGTGGAGGAAAGATCAAAGTCTCGCCTGGATTGTGGTAAGGTGCTGAACAGATTTTTTCTAGAAAATAGTTTCATTTATTGATGTTTGTTTTTGGAGATCTGGTTGTGATGGCATCGAGTAGCATCAAGACGGACTTTGAGAAGTTTGATGGCAAGGAAAACTTCAGTCTTTGGCAGCAAAGGATGAAGGATCTTTTGGTTCAGAACAGGATCTACAAGGTATTGGTTTGGGAAAGGCCCGAGAAGATAGTGTTGAAAATTGGGAGGAGTTAAAGAAAATAGCTTTTAGCACAATTAGAATATACCTTGCTAATGAAGTCCTACCTGAGATAAGTACAAAAACCACTCTGAAGGGGCTTTGGAAGAAATTGGAGAATACATACATTGGCAAGAATATGACAAACAAGCTGTGGTTGAAGAAACAGTTGTACAGCTTGAGGATGCCTGAGGGAGGAGACTTGATTGCTCACATCCAGAAATTCAATCAAGTTTGCTCAGATGTAATGGGCCTTGATATGAAGATAGATGAGGAGGATAGAGCTCTCCTGTTGTTGTGTTCACTCCTAGTTTTATATGATGGTCTCATTACTACATTGGTGTATGGGAAAGAGACCTTGAACTTCAAAGATGTGGTTGGGGTTCTCAGGTCCAATGAGCAGTGGGAAAAGCTATGTAAAGGAAGCTTAAGTACAGAGATTCTTGCTGTAAATGAGAGACAAGGGAGGCCTAAAGAAAGGGCTCAAGATAAGTCTAAGGACAGATCAAAGTCTCAAGGGTATCAGAAAGCTCTGAAGTGCTACAAGTGTCAATAACCTGGTCATCTGAAGAGGAATTGCCCACTTCTGAAGAATGAGAAAGGGAAGGATTTTTCCAAGGGTGGTTCAACCAGCGGGAGTGGTGCTGTGTCATCTGAGGATAGTGGAGATGACTTATTGGTTGTGTCAGATGGGACCATTGAGGTTGATAGCCATTGGACATTGGATTTAGCATGTTCCCACCACTACACTGTGTTAGAAAATGCTACGGTTTCGTATGTGTAGTTCAAAACTTTTCTAGACATCTACGCAGCAAAAATAAATAAATTAAAATAATTTTAATTTATTCACATACCAGATCAGATCTGAAAACCATAGTAAGGATCTTGATACGAACATGTACCCACGATCTGATATCAGAAACAAAAAAATAAACTGTTAGAAAAATAAAACAGAGATCGAATCTCCATACCTCGGTCTTGCAAATGTTCTGGGTTCTGATCATAGCCACGCACGCATCCGACCTCTGTTGGTATCCATATGGAGCTGCTTGATCGAAGTATCGAGATCACCGGTGTGCTAGCACCTTGCAGATCTCGCTCCTCATCCTTGGATCTAGATCTCTTCTTCTATATTTTGAAAAAGAGATCGCTACGCGAACTCTTTCGCACAAATCCGACGGGATCTGAACCAGATCACTATGAAGAGAAGAAAAACCCTGCTTCTTCTTTTTTTTTCTCTCTCTTTTCTCATCTTAGATCTGATCTCTATCAGATCTGGACATTGGGATGTAAGGAAGAAAAGAGATGGAGGCGTTAGGAGAGGAAGTTGGTGGTAAGAAAGAAAGTTTTTTTCACTGCTCATGCATGCCACCCTTCTCCTCTTGAATTTTTGTCGCACACCCACAATGCCTTCATGCCCCCTTAAGAGATAAGATCAAATCTTATCTAAATAAGGAACCATGGCATGAAAAATAGAAAGGAAATAAATTGTGCGCCTGAAAGAAAATGGATGAAATCTTCTCACTGCATTCTCTTAGCGCACGTCCACCTCTTCATGAATTTTTATCGCACAAAAATCATTCCACACCCAAAACAAATTGGATAAGATAGTTCTCTTGATAAGGCATCTATTCAAATCAAATTTGAATAGATATCCTAAAAGAGAGAGAGTCCTAGAAGGATGGGGCGCCAACTATTGGCGCCCCTCCTTTCTTCACATGCTTAAGGAGAAAGTAGCGAGATTCAATGTGTGCCCTTTTCATTTTAGAATGAATTTTGGAGAGAGAGTCCTAGGAAACTTGGGCTCTCAAAGACAAGATTCATCTGGTTTAAATAGAGCCTCAATCAGGTTCACATCGAGTCCGAAACGAGCCAAATATGAAAAGGCTGTCAAGCTTGATCCAATCAGGCTTGAAATCCAAATCTGATTTGGAAAATTGAACCTAATTAATATTAAATTAAATTAAATTTAATTAAATTAAATCTAATTTAAATTAATTTAAACTTAATTCATAATTTAATCAGTCCTAAAAAAATTACAACACTTACAATTAAGTCCCTGTGCTAACAAGTAGCAGCTACCAAAACTGTAACGCTTACAAATTAGCAGTTTTTAAAATTTAAACTATCAATCTGATTGACAATTCAAATATGATCCAAACCATTGATCAAGTCATGCTCCGTTTGTATGTAATCCCTCAAGTTCTATTCTATCTGATGGTGAGATATACCGTGATCTCCATCACAGTATCATCGAAATTTTTTTTGATGGGTTGAAATGATTCCAACTCATCCCAACAAAGATCGTTGATTCGAAAATAATCTTAGTGAGTTCTCACGATCCACCAGTGACGTCTAGCAACATATAGTGGCAATCTAGTAGAATAGAAAAGTGAACTCTTAGGTGCAATTATTGTGTGATACAATCTCTCTATCGAGAGTCTCGACTTGATGGAGGTCATGGAGAACTCGTCAAACTCCATCGTCAGTCATATGCTAGATTTGCTCGACTCGAATTCATTTATGAATCCTGTGAAAATACTTTTCCAATATTCACACTTACTTTAGCCAGAGATTTTTTTTTTGATCTCAGTCTTACGAATCGCATAGGACTTTTCCTTTTCTACCAAGATCGATAATTCTATACAGGTGGATCCTACTCCAAACAGCGAACTTGAACCTACATAGCCAACATACATAGCAAAGACCCATATGGCTAGGGACCAAAGAAATGTGCAGTCAAACTACATAGTCTCACTGCGAGTAGCCAACATACCATAGGTCAAAAGATCAGTCACACCACTGCAGCATCGAGAAAATTACTGATGAGTGAGTAGACATCCAAGTAGTTTTTCATGTTGGTCACGCTCAGTGCAAGTTGTTCTCTAATAACCACCTGCATGAAAGAAAAGTGCCATATAAGCCAATCACAAGTGTGTTGCGATGGGATTTTCTTTATAATTTTTCAACTCATAAAATAATATTTATTATTATTTGAGGTATTGATTTATCATATTAGCTGCATCTTATTATGTCTAAGATTATGATAAGCCCCAAAGATTAGGATAATAATTTTAGGAGACATGAATTGATCATGCTAGTGAGATTTAAAATCTTAAAATCCTAACATTAAATATTTCTGATCGTAGGAGCATTGAGTCAGGGATCAATATTTCGGATAGATTGGTACATCCTATATATGCTCAATGGAGAGGGTGGCAGATCTCACTAGCTACTTGTGTGAGACACTAATACAAAGATGTGGGTGCTCATTTGAGAAATGAGTCCACTGAATTGACTCGATGAAAGAGAACATCTTATGAAAGCCTTATTTGCATGTCAAAGATGGTTCTCTAAGTGGGAGTTGTGCAAGTGATCCTTAGACCTGAAACCACCATGAAATCTTATGCACATAAACCCATATTTTGGTTCATACCCAGGTATGGTATGAAGATATATACGGGGTGTTCTGGATAAGGTAGAGTGTGCATGGAGATTGTGAGTAGGTCAACATAGAATCAATCACTCCTAATATGAGGAGATCACATCCTGTGTATTCTCAATCCTAGATGACTCGAGAAAAGTCTTTTGGCCAAAAGCAGGAAGAAGATTAAAGAGAGTTTCTAAGCTTCTTTATTAGAGTTATCATTGGTTAATTGAGAATCGATATGAATATGTGTTTGAGTTTGACATGATTCCATACTCATGAACATATTCAGGGTGCAAGGATGATCGAAGGATTGAATTGCACGATAACTTACCACTGAAGGGTATATTTGGTATTTCTACTAAATTTTATATCTTCTGAATAGTTATGATACATTGCTAGATGTCAATCTTGACTTGTAAATTTTTGATCGAATTAAAGAGTTTAATTTGATCGCCAATTAGAAAGGATTCTAATTGTTGAACTCGGGTTAGCTCGATTGGACCTAAATTGATTAGATTGAAATCTAATCAAATTTGATCAACTTATACCTGAATCTACTACTGGCTAGATGTGAAACCTAATGGGTTACACACATATAAAAATTAGCCAAGGACCCTTTTGAAAAAGGTTGATTTGAATTTTGGATTCAATCAGGGTTCCGGTAAGCATGCTAGCACATGTGGAAACCCTTGCTCCTTTGGAGATCAATTTGGTCCCATCCCTTGCTAATTAGCTAGCTCAATTTGATAGATATTTGGGTCAGATCATATCACCTAGAAGTAGCCCAAATTGGGGCATCACATCCCATGTTAACACCAATTATGAAGAGTCCAAGTTGTGGTGGACTCTTGGTGTAAAATAGGTTCTGCCTACAAGTGTTGGCATGGACAGAAGAAAAAATTTATCTTTTTATGAGATTAAAATTATGTGTGGTAGGTCACATCACCCTCCATCTTTTGGTACACATATTAAAATATGAGATATATTTTTTATAGAATTTTTGGAGAAGATAAAAAATTGAAAAAAGAAGGATGTCTCGCGTGCGGCAAAAGCGTCGCATCTCTCCGTGATTTGGAGAGTTTTCTCCCTATCAAGTGCTTTTAGATTGGAATAATTTTGGTGGTAATATTCTATATTTGATGAGATATTTTTGATAATTTTTTTAAAATTTTTTGAGACTTATTTGGATGCCAAACGGATGCCATAAGTCGGTCCTGATGCCTGCATGCGTGGTTATCAGCACTTGCATGAAGAGGTGCGAGGATAGCATTCTTTCATGAGAATTTTATCATCATTTTTGATTTTGTGGAATCTATATTGAATCTTCAATCCACATGGATTTTTGAAGATTTTTCTGATTTGAGAAGTAACGTGAAAATATCCCTTCTTTGGTTGCACGCGTGCAGACCAGGGTGCTGATCGACGTATCATGGATAAGAGTCATTCTGCTTGAAGGAACTCTTATCTCTGATAATCAGATTAGATATGCCTTTTGGATAAGGCATGTCCCTCTCTTTTGACATCCCTCTGGTGGCTATAAATAGGCTGGGGTGTTGGGTATCCGATGAATCTAAGAGGGGTTTATAATTTCTCTCCTGTTGCTCTCCTTTCTTTCTTACAACCTATCTTAGTTTTAGAACAAGGCTTTGGGATTTAAGATAAAGACTTATTTGGTCCTAATAAGGGTTGTAAGGATCTTAAAGAAGGAGAATCAGAAGTTCAGAGGAGGTTCTAAGAGAGTGAGATTAGGTTCTTGAAGAAACTTGACCGGTATGAGGCTAGTCAAGTTCTAGGGCTAGAACTCTTGAAGCAAGGTGAAGAAGGAGCGCTGTCTTTGGTTTAATTTCCATGTGGATCACCATTGGAGGGCGAACACTTGGATATCTTGTGAAAATTGAGATTAACGCTATAGATATTCTTTTTATCCTAATTTATATTTACTATATTTTGATTATTATAATCAAGAGTTTCTGGGCATTAGGGCTTCCGGTGCATTGGGTGTTTTGAATGAAAATTTTAAACACCTAACCCTTTCGCTATGCCACCGAAACCCAATAGTGGTATCAGAGCCTATCTTGATTTACATAATCAAAGATTAAATTATTGTCTTGATTGTGATCAAGCATGAGTTTTTGGTTTGGTTCAAGTCGAGTCAAGGGTTGAACTCGATTGAACATCCAAACCCTTGCATGTCTTAGAGATATGTTTTAAATATAAAATGCATGATGTATGTGTAAAATTTTTTTAGTAGTTTAGTACTCTAATTGGAGTTCATCACCAAGCCATCCGGTCATAAGAGCAAGTAGGGTTCAGAGACCCTCTCTTCCTATTCAATAGGGTACTCTTATGGCGTATAGGGGTGCCACTGCAATGTTTCAAGAAGAAGAACTACGAAAAAAGAGTTTTATATTCATGTATATTATTAGAACTTCATGCATATATGATATGCTTGAGATTTTAGTTATAATCATAGTATGATTCTGCTTCCATATCTTAGAGATATGATAAGATGCCATAATTAGTTGTTATGATTATTAAGATACAACTATTATAGTACATTCTTATGATAGATTGAATTAGGATGTGTTTGAGACCATTAAAGTTCTCATAAAAATCATATTAAGTCGTAGTATTATGAACCAGAAGCTGACCTATTTTCTTGAATCGATTAATTAATTGATGTCTAAGGAGTATTTCAAGTGCGGTGGTTATTTAATTGGTTCCGTTGCTGATCTGGCCAATTTTATTGGTGTTTAAGAAAAGCAATGGGGAGACCCCTACCAATCTTAACACTTTCCTGACTAATTGGATTAGTTTGAATCTTGAATGAAGGTAGCTTAGTATTTTAAACACTACTAAAGGCCTTCCTTCATACTAGGTTAATGTTACATCATGAACTATAGCTAGTTTGTTGTGTTACCATAAGACTTATCATAAGGATTGATATAACATAATCCTGGTGCATAAAAGATGCTTATGGCAATTTTGGATATACTATTTTGTTGTGCTAACACAAGGGTAGTTATATTCAATTTTGACTGTGTTGAAATGAAGGGTCTTACTTAACTAAAATATTATAGCTTGTTGTGTTAACACAAGGCTAATAATATTTTAGAGGCTAAGATAAAATATTAAAAATTGCATGAGATATAATTGGAAAGAGTTTTCTACCTATGAACTCATAAGGGTTTGTTGTGTTAACACAAGATCGTTATGAGAAATTAGGATCTCAATTCCACTAAGATAAAAATAAAATATATCTCATTTACTATAGGAGAGGACTATGGTATCTGATAAAATAGTGAGAGACATAACTAGTTTTAAAAGTCCTTATCTAGTTATGCATGTCAAACATAAGTGGTCTGCTTATACTATTGTTTTATATAGATTTAAGTCTATATTATGGCTTCTTTATTTTCACCCCATGATACCATAAATAAAACTACGTTGATCGATACAACTATGTGGATTGGTTGAGAAACTTGAAAATTAGGTTTATATCGAAAAAGAACTCCGATGTTCTGAATATTTCTGATCCTAGATTGGTTAGTAATAATGAAAAGGTAATGATGTCCGTATGGATATTATTTGTGGCAAATTTTAAAATTGAGAGTATAATTGCAAGAATAATCTTGCAAGATTTAAGTAGGGTGTAAGTGTAACACCAAAAGGTGTGTATATGATACAGACCTATTTTTATTCAATGATTCAGACTCTGATATTTGGGTATTGGATACCACCAGTGGATCGTATTTTTGTAGTTCATTACTGCAACTATAGAATATCAAAGATCTGAAAAGAGGTAACCTCGAGCTTTATGGTGCAAGTAGAGAGTCCATTAGCGCAGAGGCTGTGGGAACCTGTGTACTTGATTTACCTTCGGACAAAATTTTAGAATTAAAAGACTGTTATTACATACCAAAGGTCATTAGAAATATTATTTCTATACTTTTGTTATTAAAACAAGGTTATGAAATAAAGCTAATGAAAAATGGATGCTCTATTTTTTTTTTCTAATAAATTTTATGGTAGTGGTTATATTGATAACAATCTTTTAATTTTTGCACTCAATAAAAATATTTTTTATATTAAAAAAATAATAAAAGAAAGAAAGAAAATGTGAATGTCACATATCTCTAGCATTGTTGCCTTGGTCATATTAGTGAGTCAAGGATAAATAAGTTATACAAACAAGAATTCTTTGACCCAAATGATTATGAATCATTGGGAACTTATAAATCTTGTCTTATGGGTAAGATGACCAAGACTCCATTTTTTAGATATGGAAAGAAGACAGGTGAGTTGTTAGCTCTAGTACATATAGATGTATATGGACTGATAACAACTCAGGCCAGAAGAAGATACTCTTATTTTATTACCTTACAGATGATTTATTAAAGTTCGATATGTGTATCTTATGAAACATAAATTCGAAGCTTTTGATAAGTTCAAGGAGTATCAAAGTATGGTCGAGAAACAAACTGAAAAAAGTATTAAAGTTCTTCGATCTGATCGAAGAGGAGAGTACTTATCCAGTGAATTTTTTGATCATCTTAAAAGTAAAGGTATTCTCTCTGAATGGATCCCTCCTTATACACCTCAGTTAAATGGTGTAGCAGAAAGGAGGAATCACACTTTAATGGATATGGTGTGGTTTATGATATGCTTCACCGATCTCCCAATATCTTTCTAGGGATAATGCCTTAAAGACTGCCACATATATATTAAACAGAATGCCTTCAAAGTCTGTTGCAAGCACTCCATATGAGATATGAAATAGAAGAAAGCCTAATCTTAAACATCTTAAGACTTTGGACTATCCTACTTATGTCAAAAATATTTTTGGACATAAGCTTAATGCTAGATCAGACAAGTGTAGGTTTGTAGAGTATCTTAATGAAATTAATGGATATTATTTCAACCACCCTACTGAACAAAAGGTGTTTGTTAGTAGGCACGCCATTTTCTTGAAACATGAATTTATCCAAGAAGGAGGTAGTGGGAGGAATATTGAATTTATGAAAGTTCATGATCTATAAATCGATCCAGAAATATCAGTGGTTGGACCACAAGAAGATCCTCAATCAAAAGTACCCAAGAATGAGGTACATCCACTATACACACCTCCTCTCTAAAGGACAGATAGAGCGCATCAAGCATCTCTAAGATATAATTTTATCATTGAGAATAACAATTCTATCAACATCATTCAGGATGTTGATCCACTGACCTATTCGGAAGCTATCATGAGTAGGGACTCAGACAGATAGCTGGAAGCTATTAAATCTGAGATGGACTTGATGAATACCAACCAAGTGTAGACCTTGGTTGATGCACCTGAGGGTGTGACCTCAATATAGGGTGCAAGTGGATCTTCAAAAGGAAGATTAGAGTAGATGGCCAAGTAGAAACCTACAAAGCTAGGTTAGTGGCGAAGGGTTTCAATCAAAGGCAAGGAATTGACTATGATGAAACCTTCTCACTAGTGGCTATGCTCAAGTCCATCCGGATTTTGCTTGTAATAGCAGTATACTATGATTATGAAATCTGGCAGATGGATGCCAAGACCATTTTTCTTAATAATAATCTAGAGGAAGAGGTCTATATGACTCAGCTAGAGGGATTTATCTCAAGTGGGAGAGAAAATCAAGTATGCAAGCTAATGAGATCCATCTATGGATCGAAGCAGATTTTGAGGAGCTGGAACATCCGATTTGATATGATAGTCAAAAAGTTTGGCTTTATCAAAAATACAGATGAACCATGTGTATATAAAAAGATAAGTGAGAGTATTATTATCTTCTTGGTTCTGTATGTTGATAACATACTGCTCATTGAGAATCATATCCCAATGATGCAATCGGTCAAGACTTAGCTATCAAATAAGTTTTTTCATGAAAGACTTGGGTGAAGCATCCTATATACTCGATATAAAGATCTATAGAGAAAAATCTAAAAAGATGTTAGGCTTATCCCAGTCACGGTACATAGACCTCATATTAAAGAGATTTAATATGGAGGCAAGTAAGAGGTTACCTGTCTGCAAGTCATGGTATACGTCTCTCTAAGAGAATATGTCCTAAGACACCAGAAGAGAGGAAAAGGATGAATGAAATCTCTTATGCTTCAGCTGTGGGATCAATTATGTATGCCATGCTATGTACCAAGCCTGATGTAGCTTATGCTTTGGGCATAGCTAGTAGATTTCAGGCTGATCCAAAGAAGGATCATTGGAAAGTAGATGATAGCAAGTCAATATCAGGGAATGTGTTTATCCTAAATGATGGGGTAGTGAGTTGGAAGAGTTTCAAGCAGTAGATAGTAGCTGACTCAACTATTGAGCCAGAGTATATTGTTGCTAGTAAAGCCATTAAGGAAGCTATCTGGATAAAGAAACTCATCATGGATTTAAGAGCCGTTCCTAAGATTGAAAGATCGGTGTCACTCTATAGTGATAACACTTGGGCTGTTATTCAAAATAAGGAACCTAGTCTCATTATAGATCCAAGCACATCTTCAGACATTTCCATCTCGTTAGAGACAAGATGTTATCTTTAAACGAGTAGACAGAAAGAACAATACAGCAGACCCATTCACTAAGACCATACCACAGCAGCTATATGATTATCATCATGATTGTATGAGATAAAAAGGTGATTGGCTTTAGTACAAATGGGAGATTGAAAGAAAAGTGCCCTATAAGCCAATCACAAGTGTGTTGCGATGGGATTTTTTTTACAATTTTCCAACTCATGAAATGACATTTATTATTATTTGAGGTATTGATTCATCATATTAGCTGCATCTTATTATGTCTAAGATTATGATGAATCTCAAAGATTAGGATAATAATTTTAGGAGACATGAATTGATCATGCTAGTGAGACCTAAAATCCTAAAATCCTAATATTAAATATTTCTGATCGTAGGAGCATTGAGTCAGGGATCAATATTTCGGATAGATTGGTACATCCTATGTATGCTCAATGAAGAGGGTGGCAGATCTCACTAGCCACTTATGTGAGACACTAGTACAAGGATGTAGGTGCTCATTTGAGAAATGAGTCCACTGAATTGACTCGATGAAAGAGAACATCTTATGGAAGCCTTATTTGCATGTCAAAGATGGTTCTCTAAGTGGAAGTTGTGCAAGTGATCCTTAGACCTAAAACTACCATAGAATCTTGTGCACATAAACCCATATTTTGGTTCATACCTAGGCATGGCATTAAGACATGTACGGGGTGTTCTGGATATGGTGGAGTGTGTATGGAGGTTGTGAGTAGGTCAATATGGAATCAATCACTCCTAATAAGAAGAGATCGCATCCTGTGTATTCTCAATCCTAGATGACTGGAGAAAAATCTTTTGGCCAAAAGCAAGAAGGAGATTAGAAAAAAATTTTAAGCTTCTTCATTGGAGTCATCATTGGTTAATTGAGAATCGATATGAATATGTGTTTGAGTTTGACATGATTCCATACTCATGAACATATTCAGGGTGCAAGAATGATCGAAGGATCGAATTGCATGATAGTTTACCACTGAAGGATTTATTTGGTATTTTCATCAAATTTTACATCTTCTAGATAGTCATGATACATTGCTAGATGTCAATCTTGACTTGTAGGTTTTTGATTAAATTAAAAAGTTTAATTCGATCGTCAATTAGAAAGGATTCTAATTGTTAAACTCGGGTTAGCTCGATTGGACCTAAATCGATTAGATTGAAATCTAATCAAATTTAGTCAACTTATACCCAGACCTACTGCTGGCTAGATGTGGAACCCAATGGGTCACACACATATGAAAATTGGCTAAGGACCCTTTTGAAAAAGGTTGATTGGAATTTTGGATTCAATCAGAGTTCCGGTAAGCATGCAAGCACGTGTGGAAACCCTTGCTCCTTTGGAGACCAATTTGGTCCCATCCCTTGCTAATTAGCTAGCCTAATTTGGTAGATATTTGGATCAGGTCATATTACCTAAAAGCAGCCCAAACTGAGGCACCACATCCCATGTTAATATCAATTATGAAGAGTCCATGTTGTGGTGGACTCTTGGTGTAAAACAGGTTCTGCCTACAAGTGTTGGCATGGGCAGAAGAAAAAAGTTTATTTTTTTGTAGGATTAAAATTATGTGTAGTAGCTCACATCATCCTCCATCCTCTGGTATACATCTTGAAGCATGAGATATATTTTTTCTAGAATTTTTGGGGAAGATAAAAAATTGGGAAAAGAAGGATGTCTCACGTGCACGCAGAAGCATCCCATCTCTCCGTGATTTGGAGAGTCCTTCTCCCTATCAAGTGCTTTCAGATTGGAACAATTTTTGGTGGTAACATTCTACATTTGAGAAGATATTTTTGATAATTTGTTTGAAATTTTTTGAGACTTATCTGGATGTCAAACGGATGCCATAAGTCGGTCCTAATGCCTGCACATGCGGTGATCAGCACTCGCATGAAGAGGTGTGAGGATAGCATTCTTCCATGAGAATTTTATCACTATTTTTAATTTTTTGGAATCTAGATTAAATCTTTAATTGACATGGATTTTTTAGGATTTTTTTGATTTGAGAAGGGATATGAAAACATCCCTTCTTTGGTTGCACACACGCAGACCAGGGTGCTGATCGACGTATCATGGATAAGAGTCCTTCTGCTTGAAAGAACTTTTATCTCTGATAATCAGATCAGATATGCCTTTTGGATAAGGCATGTCCCCCTCTTTTGGCATCTCTCTGATGGCTATAAATAGACCGGGGTGCTGGGTATCCGATGAATCTAAGAGGGGTTTGTAATTTCTCTCATGTTGCTCTCCTTTCTTTCTTACAACCTATCTTAGTTTTAAGATAAGGCTTTGAGATTTAAGACAAAGCCTTATCTGATCCTAATAAGGGTTGTAAGGGTTCTAAAGAAGAAGAATCAAAAGTCTAAAGGAGGTTTTAAGAGAGTGAGGTTAGGTTCTTGAAGAAACTTGACCAGTACGAGGCTAGTCGAGTTCTAGGGGCTAGAACTCTTGAAGCAAGGTGAAGGAGCGCTGTCTTTGGTTCAATTTTTGTGTGGATCACCATTGGAGGGTGGACACTTGGACACCTTATAAAAATTGAGATTAACGCTACAGGTATTCTTCTTATCCTAATTTATATTTATTATGCTTTGATTATTATAATCAAGAGTTTCTGGGCATTAGGGCTTCCAGTGCATTGGATGTTTTGAATGAAAATTTTAAACACCTAACCCTTCTGCTGTACCATCAAAATCCAACACTGCACTCTCATCATAGTGTCTCTACAACACAGACTCGAGACTCATTTGCCCTAAAAAGAGATGATCCGTGCATCGATCTCGAATGGATTGATCACTATCCTCGGTGACGATCTTTCGATCGGGAGTATTTAGAAATTAATCACTAATGATGTATGTCTCAAATTCTCAATACTTTGAGAATATATAAAATTATCTTTATTAATTTTTAGGTTAAATCATGGACATATAAATATAATTGGTTACTAAGACTACCCAACAAGTACAAAATATTATTGGAAAATATGTCCCAAATGCCAATGTCAGCCTGTTGACGGTTGAGCAACCAAGTATTGTAATTGATTTATTAATAAATAAAATATATTTTTGATATTTTTATCATAAGTTTTTCATCTTCTAATAAACTCTGTTGTTGTGATGAAGTCCTTAGAACTATTTAGGTTCGATAAAAAGAGGATTTATCGATTAGTCCTTAAAACTATTCACGACCAAATGATGGACTGTTAATAAGGACGACAGCTTCTATCGAGCATAGGTCATTATAGGCCATATGAGTTGGTTGTCCTCTTAACCAAGAAGTGTGGAGACACTAGTATGGCATACAGGTGAGATGTAAGGGTACATCATCATTGAACGTGACCAACTCCAGAGCATTCTGCTGTCAAGAATGTCTTTGATGGGATATAGGTATAAGTGTCCCTTAGACCTGAGATAGCCTCAGTGACTTGCAAGCAACTCACTGTGCTTTGGTGCTGGACTAACTAAATTTTTAATTCAGTGATGAAAGGCTTCTGGGCTAGTCAACTATTTGCAAAGTCGGAGTGTGATCAAGATGGGATTGACCACTCCAAGAGTTGGAGAAGAATGAGTCGCTGTATTTCAACTTAGCAAAACCTTGGCCAAAGTAATCCATCAGATGGATTTGATATTTTGAAATACAATGTAGACAACCTGATCAGAGTTGACAGTTGAACTCTGAGGTATCCTTTGAATATTTTGATCAAGAGGATAAATTATATGGAAACAATATTCGCATGGGTTCTAAAGATGTTGTTCTACACATTCAACCTATCCGACCGTCGGGTACCATTGCTAGATGGTCACATTGATTGGTACAAAAAATTTTTCTTATGCTATCAGCTTAGGTTCAGACCTATGAGGTCACACACATTAGAGTTCATGATCCGATCGGATGGTTGATCAATGATTAAGAATCATTCTAGGGTTAAATGATTAATACGATTGACATTTAACCTAGTGCAAGTGTTGCAGGATGATCGATAAGCAATTTGATTGCTAATTGACTTAATTTGATTAAGCCAAAGGGCTGAGATTAAGTTTAATTAAATATAATTTAATTAAATTTAGTTTGGGCTTGATTGGATCAAGTCTAATCAGTTTATTGGATAAGCCAAGTGCAAGAAAAAACTAGTCCTAGTTCAAATAGGACTTGGGTCAACCTAATTTCTAATTTGATTAAAAAATTAAATCAGATTTAAATCTAATTTAATCTGATTAAATTAGACTCTTAATTAGGTTAAAATATATTTTAATTAGATTATTTGGTTTTGGTTTGATTTGGTTTGATAAATCAAATTTGAACAAGTCATAGATTGAATCCTAGTAAGACTAGGATTCCACCTTGCGCCACCTTAGCCCCCCACGCCCACTCTCTCTTATCCCATGCCCACTCTCTCTTATTTTGTGTGAAAAACTCTCTCTCCCAGGTCTTCACACATGCCCAAAACTCTCCTCTCTTTCTCTCTTACATGGAATGTGGTTGTGGATCAAGTCAAAGTAGGAATCAGTTTGGATTTCAAATTCTATGAGATAGAGTTTTAGAAAATCAAAACTCTTTCCTTATGGTACTAATTATATCTAATTTTTTTTTGAGATTTTTGTGGCTTTTATGGAACATTATATATGCCCTTTTCTGGTAATCCATGGTAGAAAAAAAAGGAGGGGACGTCGAAGAGTTGGGCGCCCCTTGTCTTGCCTTGTTTGGATAATCCTTGATTAGGTATTTGACCTAGACAAGGACTCTTCATATCTCTCTATTTAAAATAAATTTATTCATGAAATTTTTGTGAAACATATAAAATTTAGAGACCTTTGGGGTACCCAAAAATTAAGGAGAAAGAGTCATAGGGCATGGAGATCTAATAGACACAAAACTAAGTGTCTGGGTTAGAGCAAAGAGAAGCAGAAGAGGGTCTTCTTCTGGAGTTGCTGGGTTTATCCCTTCCCTTCCTCCATCTATAAGTTTTCTGAGAGTGTCTCATCTAAAACCCCTTCTCCTACTTCTCATCTTTGGAAGAGTCCAAATCAAGAAGAAGGAGGCATCTGATCGACCATCGAAGAAGGATCAGCACAGTACTAGCATACTATGCTGATTTTCTAGATCAGGATTTTTGATCGTGATTCGTGGGCTCGTGTGGATGACTCCTAGAGGCTGGATGCATCTGTGGCTCACAACATCATCCTCAAGCCCAGATCAGTAAAGTTAGAGCGTCTAACTTGCAAGGTAATAGATCTGATCTATTATATTTTACATACATTAGATGTAGTATAGAAACATGTTGATATGATCAACATGTAGTTCTTGCTTTTTATATTTTAATTTTTAATTTAATGTCATATAATAATCATATAATAAGATCTTAGATCTAAGAATTCTCTAATTTTGTAAGATAAATTTTGATTTATTTTAGTCTTCTGCTGCCTGATCTTGAAAAAGTTTCAAGATCTAACCCTGAAACCCTAGATCTGGTTCCTTCAAACATGCCCTAGACAAAAGTATGTGTCAGCCAAAATTGGCTTCTAGGATACACATCCAACAAACTCTCACTTGCACTAAAGCCAATCTATCATATACCTGAGCTCCATCTTCTAAAGACAGGCTTTGGTATTTAGCTGGCTAAGTGACTTGAGCCTACCACTATCATATGGAGTTTTCTCTCGTTACCTCCATATATTTCTACTTGAGGTAACCGCATATATTTGTTCTATGTGTATGGACTTCTGGTGAGACCTTGGCTCCTTAGCGAGGGCTATGGATCATTATCTTTATAGTATAATGTTATAGCATCCAATGTTATAACATCTAAATCTGCAACTATCATAAGAACCAAAATCATCTTTCACATCTATAGCATATTCAGCTTCCACTGATCGATTATTTGGAACCCTTCCAATAAATCAAGCCAATATAACTTAAGAATACATGCTGATGTAGACATTCTACCATCAGCATTAGTGTATTCTCCCACTCTTAGCTCTAATCCTTATTCAAAGATGAAGAGTAATCCCTTAGTGCTTCTCAAATACTTAGGGATATTTTCATAGCAATCCAATGCTCCCAGTCTGGATTCAACTAATATCTGCTCGTGACTTTCACAGTAAGATATAGCAAATCGAGTACATAGCATGGCATATACCTATGTCCAAAAGGATAACGGATCCCTCTTGGAGGTTTTAATGCTGAACCCTTTCAGCACCTCTTCTATGTACTTATCTGTGAAAACTAAACATCCTTTTAGGATCTATCTCTATAGACCTTTTATTTTCAGAATATTTGACCTAGGTCTTTGAAAAATAAATTCTATATGTAACCACATTGTTGGTGCAAAAATTCACCTGCGTCGGAGAAGCTGGAGTTGAGGGAGCCGCAGTCACCATCGGGACCTGCAAAGAAAGTCTAAACCGGAGGTGGGGGTACTCCGACAAGACCCTCCGATGCTCAAGTCAGTTCTCTGCCTCAACAAGAATGGAGTGCTCGAACAAAAATTTTAGCAAAGTTTTGAGATAGAAACTAGAGCTTAGAGAATAACGTATCTGGGCCCCCTTTTTATAGGTGGAGGGAGCAACAGATTGATAGCGATGTTTGTAACCGCCTAGTAATGGGCCGCTCGGGGCCAAGAGGAGCTTATTATGAAGAGTAATGGGGTGGAGTCGTGGCTATCACCATGGCTCGCCACGTGGAGCCTGTTGTGGAGAGTGGAGCAGTGTCCATTGTCGTGACTCGCCAGAGAGTGGTAGAGCCACGCAGAATCCATCGCAGGAAGTGGAGCAGAATTGTGGCCATTACTACAGCCTGCCGCATGGGGCCTGTTGCGGAGAGTGGTAGAGCTGTGCGAAATCCATCGCAGGAGGTGGAGCAGAGTCATGGGCATTACTGTGGCCTGTCAGGGAGTCCAGGCCTGTCGGTCGAAGCTCGGTTCAAGCATCTGGCAGAGAGAGGTAGCTATCCATCTGAGAGGAACTCGGATGCTGCTGGCGAGGTTCATCTCCTGGTTGAAGCATCTGGTGGAGAGAGGTAGCTATCCGTCTGAGAGGAACTCGAATGTTGCTGGCGAGGTTCATCTGCTGGTTGAAGCGTCTGGCGGAGAGAGGTAGCTATCCGTCTGAGAAGAACTCGGATGTTGCTGACGAGGTTCATCCGCTGGAGGGGTCTGGCTGCTGGAGTCCGTGTGTTATAGGAGTTCCTTCGGAATCTGTCCGCTACAGGAGTTTGGATGAGGTCTACCTGCGACAGGAGTTCAGGGCAGAGTCGGAGATGAAGTCAGGCTCCCGTAGGAGTCTGGATAAAGTCTACCTGCAGCTGAAGACGGAGATGAAGTCTGGCTCCCGTAAGAGTCCGGATGAAGTCTACCTGCAGTCGGAGTCGGGGACGAAGTCCGACTCCCATAAGAGTCTGGATGAAGTCTACCTGCAGTCGGAGTCGGGGACAAAGTCCGGCTCCCGTAGGAGCTTGGATGAAGTCTACCTGCAACCGGAGACGGGGATGAAGTTCGGCTCCCGTAGGAGTCCGGATGAAGTCTACCTATAGTCGGAGTCGCGGACGAAGTCCGGCTTTTGTAGGAGTCCGGATGAAGTCTTCCTGCAATCAGAGTTGGGGATGAAGTCCGGCTCCCGTAGGAGTCCGGATGAAGTCTACCTGCAGTCGGAGTCGGGGATGAAGTCCGGCTCCCGTAGGAGTCTGGTGAAGTCTACCTGCAGTCGGAGTCGGGTATGAAGTCTGGCTCTCGTAGGAGTCCGGATGAAGTCTGCCTGCAGTCGGAGTCGGGGATGAAGTCCGGCTCCCGTAGGAGTCCGGATGAAGTCTACCTGCAGTCGGAGTCGGGGATGAAGTCCGAATCTCGTAGGAGCCCGGATGAAGTCTACCTGTAGCTGGAGACAGGGACGAAGTCTGGCTCTCGTAGGAGTCCGGATGAAGTCTACCTGCAATCAGAGTCGGAGATGAAGTCCGGCTCCTGTAGGAGTCCGGATGAAGTCTACCTGCAGTCAGAGTCGGAGATGAAGTCCGGCTCCCATAGGAGTCCGGATGAAGTCTACCTGCAGTCGAAGTCGGGGATGAAGTCCGGCTCCCGTAGGAGTCTGGATGAAGTCTACCTGCAATCGGAGTCGGGGATGAAGTTTGGCTCCCGTAGGAGTCCGGATGAAGTCTACCTGCAGTCAGAGTCGGGGATGAAGTCCGATTCCCGTAGGAGTCCGGATGAAGTCTGCCTGCAGTCGGAGTCGGGGATGAAGTCCGGCTCCCGTAGGAGTCCGAATGAAGTCTAGAAGGTGGTCGACCATCGTGGAAGCTTGGGTGGAGCCCGTCCGTCATTAAGAATCCGGTCGGCACTGGTGGGAGTTTATCTGTCGGCAGAACTTGGGAATGTTGCGGAGACTCGACCGTCGGAGGGGTTCGGAAAGATGTCGCCAAAGGTTGGACGTCGGTATAATCTCTGGAGGGTCACTCCTGACACGAACTTTGGCTGGGGGGGTGTATTTTATACCCAACACCAGTCTCCCTACTTCTGAGTTTGAGTTTCGAATGAAGTATAGAGAAATTTTCACAGCCGAAGTCATTTTCTTGAATCCTGCACACGACCGCCCTCGAAAATCTTGGCATTCAATGCGCGTGTGCTGGAGTCTTTTTTCGATTAGGACGATCCGAAGAGTCCTTTCAAAATTCCCACCGGAGCGTAGTCCTAAGCACCACACCATAATGGTCCCGCCCACAGCTAGCCCTATGTCACGGTGAGTGGGACATGTGGCGGGCGTTGGTGGACTTAGGGATATCCGCCACCATAACTGCGCTAGGCTCCGTTTCTTATTTAAGCCCCCTCCTTCCCTCCAGGGGCTTCACTTCGCCTGAGAGTCGACACCTTTCTTCTGCTGAGAGTTTAGCCACCCCATCGGCGCCCCTTTCCGACTCTAAGTACTCTTCGCGCCAGTCTTCGCCATCTCCGCCGGCTCCCCACCACCTTCAGTATTCTGAGCCCTTTCGAGGGGTTCTCCCATCGGGGCTTCTGCCCCGGAGGCCAATCTCGAGAGGATGCCACGGATCGAGAGGAGTAGGAGGTGGAAAATAGTGGCCTGTAAGTTCTCCGACTGTCGAACTGTCATTGAGGGTTCCCACCGCCTCAAAGGGGGCTCGAGGGAGAATTTCTTTAACAACAGGGATTTAATAACGAAACCAACCGGTGAGCGCGTTCCGCCCGAGAATTTTGGAGTAGTTGGATGGAGTGACACCGGTCAAGAGGGCAGAGTTGTCGTCATGAGCTGTGGTGGGTTTCTTGACGTCGTCGGGGCTGAGGGGTGGGTTTCTTGACGTCGTCGGGGCTGAGGGACCAGAGGCGGTTGGCACTGACGGTGGGGCAGTAGAACTTGTTGCAGGGACGGTGGAAGTAGCGCATGCCGACCTTGCCGAAGTACCTAGGATGGGGGTTGTCGTGGAGCACACGGTGGTGGTGCATGCCTCCGGCGCCATCACGGCCTCCGGGGTACTTTCGATTCTTTCCGATGCAGGTCATCGTCACTGCCGCCGTCGCTGTCGCTGCCCCTTGAATTCTATCCCCCCCTTTTCCCCCTAGGGTTAGGGTTTCGACGATGGAGTGGAATGAGGCGGGAGGCGAGAGCCGAGGGGTTTGTCACACGTACTAGAAAATACTGCTGAGAAGGACAGAACCGGAAGGAGAAGTCGAAAGCTTGAAGTGGTCCCTAATGTGTTCCTTTCGAGTCTTGTAGTAATGTTTTTTTTTTCCTCGACCCTCAGGGTCTTGTAACGTACATCTTGTTAATCGAGAATGAGAAGGAGATTTTGTTACCTTGTCTACACTTTGCGTCAAATCATCGCCTGCCGAACTTCTTTCATTCACTATTGTTATTGTTGTATTCCCCTCCTCTTTTTTTCTTCTTCTTCTTTTTTTTTTTTTTTTTGTCGACGTTGTCTGGAGGTTACTGGTCGTCGCCGCATCGGATCGCTTTTTCGGTCATCTTTCTTCTTCAGCCTTAAGGGCTCTGTAATGCATATTTAGTAAATAACATGAGAAGGGGATTTTCCGCTACCTCTTTTACTCACGTGTTGAATTATCGTTTGCCAATCTTCCTTTGGCTTTTGCCTTGCTCGATATCGATGCCATTCGGAGGTACCCGATTGTCGTTGCATTGACCCGTCCCTCTGTTTGTGGCCGTTGATTTGTCCGGGACCACTCGAGTTTGACGCCTCCTTTCAGAGTTCGAGCTCGGAGGTCTAAGCTTCTCGTCACCCTAAGGAAGCCATCTTATCCTTGGCCCATGTTGAGAGCTCTTTTGGAGACCGAGGATTTTGATGAGAATCCCCATCCTCACTGAGATGAGGTTCCCTATATTTTTAATATAATTTATTTTTCATTTATCGCTGATGTAGTTCGTCGCTTTCCTTTTTAACCCCTCCCCCCCTTTTTTTTTTTTTCGAGTGAGGGTTTTCCCCAGCTCTTAATTCCCCCTGCTCTTAATGGGGTCGCGGGAGCGCGGATGGTTTGCTGGGAAGGTTCCCTTTTTCCCATCTAGTCTTGAATGACCAGACCTTAATTAGTGTCAGGACAAGGTTCTTCCCCTATTTCTGATGTAATCGGTTTCAGCTCTGGTTAGGACGAGGTCCTCCTCTTGTCTCTAACAGGGCTATGGGGGCATATATGGGTGTTGCAGGGCCTCTCCCCCCATCCGGTCTAAGTGTAATCGGGCCTTCGACTTTGCTCAAATTAGGGTAAGGTTCTCCTCCTGTCCCTGACGTGGCTATGGGGGCACATTTGGGCATTGCAGGGCCTCTCCCCCCATCCGATCTAAGTGTAATCGGGCCTTCAACTTTGCTCAAGTTAGGGTGAGGTTCTCCTCCTGTCCCTAGCAGGGCTATGGGGGCATATATAAGTGCTGCAGGACCTCTCCCCCCATCCGGTCTAAATGTAACCGGACCTTCGACTTTGCTCAAGTTAGGGCGAGATTTTCTTCCTGTCCCTAACAAGGCTGTGGGGGCACATATGGGCGTTGCAGGGCCTCTCCCTCCATCCGGTCTAAGTGTAATCGGGCCTTCGACTTTGCTCAAGTTAGGACGAGGTTCTCCTCCTGTCCTCAACAGGGCTGTGGGGGTACATATGGGCGTCGCAGGGCCTCTCCCCCCATCCAGTCTAAGGAGAATCAGGCCTTCGATTGTGTCGAGGCAAAGTTCTCCTCCTGCTCTCGACATGGTTTGTTTCGATTGTCCTATCGATGTAGGCTCGTGCCAAGAGAGAAGATATGTGGATATAAGATTTTTATTTAAAATAAGTTATCGGTAATACATTCGTAAATTTGCAAGCTCCATGGTCGTGGGAGGTCTGCTCCTCCAAGCTCCTTGAGGTAATAAGTTTCGAGCTGGACTACTTCCTTGACTTCGTATGGGCCTTCCCAATTTGGGGCAAGCTTCCCTCGATCTTGAGGTTGCGAGACAGTGGCTCATCGAAGCACTAGGTCTCCTACTCTAAAGACTTTATTTTTGACCCGAGAATTGTAATAGCGGGCGACTTTCTATCTGTAGGCTGCCATCCGAACTTGAGCTACCTCCCGCTTTTCTTCCAGCAAGTTGAGGTTGGCTTTAAGACCTTGCGAATTGTGATGTTCGTTGAATGCCATGACTCGTGCCGACGGGAGCTTGAGCTCAATTGGGATAACAGCCTCCATTCTGAAGGCTAGAGCGAAGGGGGTCTCCCCCGTGGGCAGTCTTTGGGTGGTTCGGTATGCCCACAACACATGATAAAATTCATCTGCCCAAGTTTCCTTCGCCTTTTCGAGCCTTGTCTTGATCCCTTGCAGCAGAGTTCTGTTGGTCACTTCGGCTTCGCCATTCGCCTGAGGATGGGCTACCGATGTGAAGTTGTGGGAGATGTTTAGGTCTTCACAAAATTCGACGAATCTCGCTCCCGCAAATTACCGCCCATTATCAGTAATTAGGGTTCTCGACAGGCCGAACCTGCAAACGATTAACTTTCAGACGAAGTCTTGCACTTTAGCTTCTGTGATTTTCGCCAGTGGTTCGGCTTCGACCCACTTGGTGAAATAGTCAGTTGCTACCAGGAGGAACTTCCTCTGCCCTGATGCCATGGGAAAGGGTCCAAGGATATCCATTCCCCATTGTGCGAACGGCCATGGGGCGCTCAAGGTGTAAGCTCGATGGTGGGCTATCTCTGGATGTTGGCATATCTCTGACATCGGTCACACCTTCTGACGTATTCAATGGAGTCACGATACATCGTCGGCTAGTAATACCCTTGGCGGAGCAACTTGTGGGACAAGGATCTAGCCCCCAGATGGTTCCCGCAGATTCCTTCATGCACCTCCCACAAGGCGTAGTCAGCTTCCGAAGGTCGGAGATATTTCAAAAGGGGCAAAGAGTATGATCTCTTGTACAACTTGCCCTCATAAAGGATGTACCGGGAGGCTTGATTTCTGAGCTTTCGAGCTTCTTTTGCATCATGAGGGAGAACCCCGTCTCGGAGATATGCCACCAGTGGGTCGATCCAACTGGGCTCATGGTCAATTTCCATCACGGGCCGCGATTCTTCTGTACTTGGGCACTTCAAAGAGAGCACCCTTGGGCAATTCACCTGGAGCCAGCGTAGCTAGCTTGGAGAGAAGATCGGCCCTGGTATTTTTCATTCTTAGAATCTGCCTGATGTTGAAGCTACTAAAGGCGGGGACGAGCTCCTTTACCTTTTTAAGATACTTAGCCATGCTGTCCTCCCGTGCCTCATAGTTTCCACAGACTTGTCCCACTACCAATTGGGAGTCGCTGTGAACTTGGAGCTGATCTACTCCCAATTCTTTGGCGATCCTCAATCCTGTGATTAGAGCTTCGTATTTCGCTCCATTATTTATTGCGGAAAATTTGAAGCGCAGAGCGTACTCTGCGATGATTTCCTCCGGACTGATCAAGATCAGGCCCGCACCTGCACCCGACATGTTGGAGGATCCATCCACGTAGAGGGCCCAAAAGCAATCAGGGGGGTCTACTTCTTCTTCAGAGGAGTTCGGTCGGGGCTCCAGGCCATCAATTTCACCCTGTTCAGGTTCGGCCTCCTCCAAGATAGTGCATTCTACTATAAAATCTGCCAATATCTGGGCTTTCACTGTCGGTCTAGGTCGATAGTTGATGTCAAATTTTGTGAGCTCGATCGCTCATTTCGCTATCCTTCCGGAGGCATCTGCCCGATGTAGAATCGCCTTGATCGGCTGGTCGGTGAGCAACGTTATGGTGTGCCCTTGAAAGTAGGGTCGAAGCCTCCGGGCTACAATCAACAGGGCGTAAGTTAGTTTCTCTAATTTAGTATACCTGATTTCGATGTCTCTCAATGCGCAATTGATGCAGTAGATCGGCCATTGAATTTTTGCTTCTTCCTTGACAAGAACTGCTGCGAGAGCCATAGGGGAGACTGCCAGGTACAAGAATAGCTCCTCTCCAGGCTCGGGCTTCACCAACAGCAGAGGCGAGCCGAGGTAGCTCCTTAGTTCTTCGAACACCTGTTGGCACTCAGTGGTCCAACAGAAGTTCTTCGACCGCTTGAGGGTTTGGAAGAAGGGTAAGCACCGTTCGGCTGACCTCGCAACGAAGCGATTCAGGGCTGCCACCCTCTCTGTAAGGCGCTGACCTCTTTTATCGACTTCGGGATGGCCATCTCCTGGATGGTGTGAATTTTCTCTGGATTGGCTTCAATCCCACGCCTCGATACTATGAAGCCCAGGAACTTCCCGAGGTCACTCCGAAAGCACACTTAGTCGGGTTCAGCTTCATCTTATATTTTCGAAGGGCACCGAAGGTCTCCTCGAGGTTGGTGACGTGGTTCATGGAAGATTTGCTTTTCACGAGCATGTCGTCCACGTAGACCTCCATGTTGCGACCGATCTGCTCCTTGAAGATTTTATTCACCAGTCGTTGATAGGTCGCACCTGCATTTTTGAGGCCAAAAGGCATGACCCTATAACAGTAAAGACCAGGTTAGTAATGAAAGCAGTCTTTTCTTCATCTTCTGGCACCATCTTGAATTGATTATAGCCGGAGAATCCATCCATAAAGGTGAGAAGCTCATGGCCCGAGGTTGCATCCACCAGTTGATCAATTCTGGGTAGAGGGTAGCTGTCCTTTGGGCAAGCTTTATTCAGCTTTTTGAAGTCTATATACATCCTCCACTTGCCGTTTGCCTTTTTGACCAGGACAACGTTGGAAATCCAGTCAGGATAATTGACTTCTCTAATGAATCTGGCTTTCAGGAGTTTGTCCACTTCCTCGGCTATCACTTTCTGCCTCTTCGGTGCATGACCTCAGATTTTTTCTTTCATCGATCGATGCTTTGGATCGATGGCCAGACGGTGTTCCATGACTTCTGCGTCAATCCCCGGCATGTCTGCTGGAACCCAAGCAAAAACATCCGCATTCTTTCATAGGAAATCAATGAGCTGCGTCTGCACCTCTTCCCCCAGGTTGGAGCCGATCTTCACCACATGCTCCATATTCCCATCGTTCAAAGGGATCAAAACCAGATCTTCGATTGGGCCGCCCCTTTCCTCAGCGAGATCATCGCGGGCATCCAATCCATCAACCGGACAGAGGTCAGATTGGTCACTTCTTTGCAAGGCTATGTTGTAGCAGTGTCTGGCCAGGGCTTGGTCTCCCTTGACTTCTCCGACCCCCTAGTTAGTGGGGAATTTCAATTTCAAATGATAGGTTGACACCACGGCCCAGAGAGTGTTGAGGCCAGATCAGCTGAGGATTGCGTTGTAGGCTGACGGCGCCTTCACCACCAGAAAATTCACCAAAGCCCTGGATTGTCTTGGATATTGACCCGCAGCTACAGTCAAAGTTATTACCCCCTCCATCGGGACAGCATCGTCGGTAAACCCTACCAGAGGGGAACTAATCGGCCCCAAATGACCGTTGAGGATGGATATTTTTGAGAAGGCATCATAGAACAAAATATCGGTCGAACTTTCATTATCGACAAGAATGCGGCGGACATTGTAATTAGCTATATTTAAAGAAACTACAACTACGTCGTTATGAGGAAATTGAACTCCCCGAGCATCTTCTTCAGTAAAGGTTATGGATTCCTCAATTCTTTGTCGCTTGGGAGGTCCGGCCAATACATCGGTTGTTTCTTGTCGGGATTCTCCCGAGATGGTGTTGGCAAAATCTGTCAGAGGCCGATCATTGGACTGCTCCATGCCGACTGCTGTTGCCGGAGGAGGAGGAGCCTGGGAGACCGGAGATGGGGTCGGGGCTTGCAGAGCTCACTGAGATCTGGCTGTGGAGGCCATTGACCGCCTGGAGGATGCCCTTCGGAGAGGCATCAGGGGGAGGCCAGGCAGGAAACTGGAGGAGAGGATATCGGGGAAGATGATCGAAGGTGGTCCCGTTGAGCGCTCCTTCTAGAACAAGGATACTGCGAAGACACAGGGCATCCTTCCTCTAGCACCAATTCTGTTGGTGTAAAAATCCACCTGCGTCGGAGAAGCTGGAGTCGAGGGAGCTGCGGTCGCTGTCGGGACCTGCAAAAAAAGTCTAAACCGGAGGTGGGGGTGCTCCGGCAAGACCCTCCGACGCTCAAGTCAGTTCTCTGCCTCAACAAGAATGGAGTGCTCGAATAGAAATTTTAGCAGAGTTTTGAGATAGAAACTAGAGCTTAGAGAATAACATATCTGGGGCCCCCTTTCTATAGGCGGAGGGAGCAACGGATTGATAGCAACGTTTGTAACCGCCTAGTAGTGGGCCGCTCGGGGCCAGGAGGAGCTTATTATGAAGAGTAATGGGGTGGAGTCGTGGTTATCACCATGGCTCGCCACGTGGAGCCTGTTGTGGAGAGTGGAGCAGTGTCCGTTGTCGTGACTCGCCAGAGAGTGGTAGAGCTGTGCAGAATCCATCGCAGGAAGTGGAGCAGAATCGTGGCCATTATTGCGGCCTGCCGCATGGGGCCTATTGCGGGGAGTGGTGGAGCCACACGAAATCTATTACAGGAGGTGGAGCAGAGTCGTGGCCGTTACTGTGGCCTGTCAGGGAGTCCAGGCCTGTCGGCCGAAGCTCGGTTGAAGCATCTGGCAGAGAGAGGTAGCTATCCATCTGAGAGGAACTCGGATGCTGCTGGCGAGGTTCATCTGCTGGTTGAAGCGTCTGGCGGAGAGAGGTAGCTATCCGTCTGAGAGGAACTCGGATGTTGCTGGCGAGGTTCATCTGCTGGTTGAAGCATCTGGCGGAGAGAGGTAGCTATCCGTTTGAGAAGAACTCGAATGTTGCTGGCGAGGTTCATCCGCTGGAGGGGTCTGGTTGCTAGAGTCCGTGTGTCGTAGGAGTTCGTTCGGAATCTATCCGCTACAGGAGTTCAGATGAGGTCTACCTGCGACAGGAGTTCAGGGTGGAGTCGGGGATGAAGTTTGGCTCCCGTAGGAGTCCGGATGAAGTCTACCTGCAGCCAGAGATGGGGATAAAGTCCGGCTCCCATAGGAGTCCAGATGAAGTCTACTTGCAGTCAGAGTCGGGGATGAAGTCCGGCTCCCGTAGAAGTCCGGATGAAGTCTACCTACAGTCAGAGTCGAGGATGAAGTCCGACTCCCGTAGGAGCCCGGATGAAGTCTACCTGCAGCCGGAGATGAAGTCCGGCTCCCGTAGGAGTCCGGATGAAGTCTACCTGCAGTTAGAGTCGGGGATGAAGTCTGGCTCCCGTAGGAGTCCGGATGAAGTCTACCTGCAGTCAGAGTCGGAGATGAAGTCTGGCTCCCGTAGGAGTCCAGATGAAGTCTACCTGCAGTCGAAGTCGGGGATGAAGTTCGGCTCCCGTAGGAGTCCGGATGAAGTCTACCTGCAGTCAGAGTTAGGGATGAAGTCCGGCTCCCGTAGGAGTCCGGATGAAGTCTACCTGCAGTCGAAGTCGGGGATGAAGTCCGGTTCCCATAGGAGTCCGGATGAAGTCTGCCTGTAGTCGGAGTTGGGGACGAAGTTCGACTCCCGTAGGAGTCCGAATGAAGTCTAGAAGGTGGTCAACCATCGTGGAAGCTTGGGTGGAGCCCATCCATCGTTAAGAATCCGGTCGGTGCTGGTGGGAGTTTATCTGTCGGTAGAACTTGGGAATGTTGCGGAGGCTCGACCGTCGGAGGGGTTCGGAAAGATGTCGCCGAAGGTTGGACGTCGGTATAATCTCTGGAGGGTCACTCCTGACACAAACTTTAGCTGGGGGGGTATTTTATACCCAACACACATCATAACCGATGTCATCATGGAACCCTCCCACTGATCTTCATGTAATTATATGATTTCTCATATCATATCGTTGTAGATTTTGGGATCATCCCCATGTTCTCAATCTCCCTCAAAAAATACTTTCTCTAAATCTTTTGTAAGAATATCAAGTATCTTTCTAAAGGATAAGAGATCCTACTAGATCGATAAGATGGAGGAAGTATTACATATATTGGCTCATCTTAAATAGATTGTATAGGTTTTGTGACTCGTTGTTCTTAAATTTTTTTTTTTGATTTCATCCTCCCATTGTTTTCAAAAAAATAGTATGATTACTCATAATCACATTATGAACCACTGGAAAGAAAAAGTGATATCTCAAACACCTTTTAGGATACCCTATAAACAAATTCTCACAGACCTATCCTCTAAATTGTCCACCATATCATATCTCATATGGTGTGGTGAAACTAACTTTAGAAAAAATCTAATTTAGATTTTAGAAATTAAATCTTGTTCCTAAAGAAACAATAATTGAACTAGTGATATTCATGATGGACTAGACCATATTTTATATAGTGCCATCGCTTCTCACAGACACACCGTTGAGCTGAGGTGTACAAGGAGAATTTCATCGTGACACTATGCCATTTTCTTTAGATAATCGATAAATTTTTTATTTGATATTGCATCTTCGATCTGATCGAAGTATCTTTAGAATTTTTTCGATTTATCTTTTTTACTTCACATCTGAATTCTTTGAACTTTTTAAAGTCTTTCAAATTTGTATCTCACATATATACCTATACCATGACTGTTCATCGATAAAAGTGATGAAGTAGTGATAACCTCCTAGTCTGGCTCATCAAATGGGCCATGCACATCGTATGTGTACTAGGATAAGTATTTCAGTGATCCTATTCTTTTAACCCATAAAGGATAGCTTGGTCATTAATCCTCAAAGAGATAATTTACAGACTAGATATGACTTAATAGTCAATGAGCCCAAAGACATATTTTCTTCAGTCGGCAAATTATTTCTTCTCATACATGACTTAGCTAAAGGAACCATCTATATACTTTAGGTTATTTGGTTTTGGATCTTTTAGACCCAATGGCATTCACTATTTTGCTCAAATAATTTTTACAAATGCATCACACCATGCAAATGATAAAAATTAAATCCAAATGATAATCATTGAGATTAGGTTCCCATGGCCTAATGCAACTTTTGCAGCATTGCCAACTTAAAAGAGTCACTTCACCTTACCTCGGTCCTCTTCCTTCCTTAGATCTTATGTTAAAGTGCATAATATGCACTAAAGTCTAATGAAAAAGAGAAAATCGTAAGATTTACTTTGAGCAATTCGATATACTTTCTAAAAGCATGTCAATATTTCTTTAGGTTCTCTAGGTATGTATCTTTGAATTTTTTAAGATCCCTTAGTTACCAGCATATCGATCAATTCAGTTAAGGTGTTATAATATTTATTCATATAATAGTTTCATAAACTATCCATATGAATCAAAAATTATAGGATCAAATTCATTAGTAATTTCTTATGCATGGTCATGTCGAGCTTTTCAATCTCTTCAATGTCCTTGATCATTGATCATGGACAAACTGCCTATTACGCATCTTATGTATTGTACGACTCTGATCATCTCACAACTATTGCAGATGAATCAACATGTCATTAGCAATCTACCTGTCTTTATGCATATATTGGATCTCATCGACTATGGAATCTAATTTATAGTATCTAACCTAATTGTCAATGTCTAACCATTTGTCAAGTATAGCTCATTGACTATGGATTGGACAAGCTGATGACATTGGGTGAATCTGGTCAAGAACATGGCTTAATTTCTAAAAGCTAAGAACTATTCTTAGATTTTTGAGCCAGAATATGTAATCAATTTCGATTAAGTGGTAGATATCTAAGATTCGACCTAGAGTGTTGGAAGCTAAAAGAATTGATCATAGAGAGTAAAGATTTAATTAGATGATTGTACTTGTAATAGTTTGTTCTAGAAACTTTAAAAACAAACAAAAGGCTCCCACTATTTTTTTGAGTCTCTCACACTACTTGGGTGGAGAAATGAAAACCCTAACATGATAATAGGTTCTAGTGGGTGCTGTGGTCCCATCGATGTATGGTACCTCACCTAATAGTTATTGGTGTCACGTATATTAATGCATGGATAACTTTTTATCTAGATGCTTCTCCAAGCATGTTGCAGCGATTTGGTCTCTAAATCCTGTGGCTTCACCTAACAGTTATTGGCACATTTCTTAGTTAAATCTGACCCATCGTTCACCAACTAGTGCAAAACCATCATTAGATCCCTCACCTAATAGTTATTGGGCCCAACCCCATCTTTACCTCGGGACATCTGAGGCCAATAGAGTGGTTGTGCTTTTTCGATGCAACCGAACCGCTGCAACCAACCGAGAATGATCAACATCAGAAAAGGCACCGCATCTCTACAATGGTGGAAGACCAGTAGACTCAATATTCAGTGAGGAGATTTGGATTCAGGTCTCTTCTAATTAGTCACATACATCTGATGTAATGACTAATCTAGTTTAGGTCAGCACATTTCATGTCTGACCAACCTAGTCGGCATGGGTGAACTCGGATCAACAAATAACCTAATACAAAACATAATCTCCCAAGATGGCCAAGTAAGTAAGATGAGTGGAGATCCCCCCTTGCTTTTCTTAGACACCAATGAATTGGCCAGGTCAGACAACGGAACCAATTAAATAACCACCATCTAATATTTGTTTTAGATACCAAATTGGTTGATTAGAATTAATTAGATTAACCTATAGACCTAGGATCGAACCGCTGAGCCAATTTGATCTTGACTTAATCAATTCACATCATATGTGAATCAATTTGACCAAATACAACTAAATTCAATTTTGGGCCCCTTTGACCTAATCCCAATCAACTCTTAATTATGTTCGATCAACTGCTCAAAATCGAAAAAGGATTCTAACTTAATCTAATCAATGACCCTAGTTATAGTTTAGTCTCTAAACCTAATTTGTTCAACCCATACCCTAAAGCCTATATTTTATGCATTAAAATTTAGATCTTAAATTCATAATTTTAGATCTTATAATTTTAAATCTTAATTCAGTGCATTATGTACATAGATTTGGGTTTAGATCTTGAAACATTTCTAATCTAAACCATTTATATTGTATCTCATACAATATCGCTGTTTGCAAAATCGAGTCGATTCATTCTGGTATATGAATTGACTTGTCACAGTGAGTCGGCATGCACTCAGACAAACATAAACCTATAGACTTAGCCTGCACAATTGAGTCGGCTCATCAGCAAATGAGCTAACCTACCAGGATCTTGAGTTGACTCCAACAAAATAAGTCAACTCACCAAGCACTTGAGTCGACCCAATCGAGAATTGAGTTGACTCCACAGGCATACTAGTCACAGTTTCATGCTCTCATGCAAACAAGCCTAGGATTTTGGATCTAGGATTTTGCAGAAATTAAGTTTTAGATCGGGTGTCAAGCAATACATCAAATATAATATTTTATGATCTAAAATATATAAAAATACATGCATAATCTGATTTAAATTAAAATATATCATACATATAATTTTTTATTCACTGTTCATCTTCATAGAAAACATCACAGTCGGCACCCCTACACGTCATAAGAGAGAACCCATCGAATGGGCAAGAGAGAGACTTTTATCCCTTCATCATCTTATGACTGGATGGCCATGGTGACTATCCCAATTCAATTACTAAGCAACTAAAAATTTAATCTAATATATTACATATGTAATCAATTAAAAATTTGATCTAATTATCTTTCACATGTCAAACATATGAACAATAATATTAAATCTATGCATGTAGAAAGAATTTTAGCAAACATACTAGATCCAAATTACACCCTAATTAAAATATTCAGATCTAAAACCAATTTCAGATCTAAATAACTCATGATTTATTACAGATCTAAAATAAATCTATAATCATATTACAACATGTAGAAAAATCAGATCTAACCTTAATCGATATTCTATATCATTCTAGGACAACCATTCAGCATAACAGGGGTTATGCCAGGGCAACCTTATTTCAGAATAATGTGATCATCTTATTAACCTTCAAATCTGATTTTTACAAATTAGATATCAAATCTGAGAGGGTTTCATGTTCGTATCAGAATCTAAGCTCTGATACCACTGTTAGAAAATGCTACGGTTTCGTCGTGTAGTTCAAAACTTTTTCTAGATATCTACACAGCAAAAATAAATAAATTAAAATAATTTTAATTTATTCACATATCAGATCAGATCTAAAAATTATAGTAAAAATTTTGATATGAATATGTACCCATGATTTGATATTTGAAAGAGCAAAACAAACTGTTAGAAAACTAAAATGGAGATCGAATCTCCATACCTCGGATCCTGCAGATGTTTCGGGTTCTGATCGTAGCTGCGCATGTGCCCGACCTCTGCTGGTATCAACAAAGAGCCACTTGATTAGAGCATCGAGATCACCGATATGCTAGTACCTTGTAGATCTTGCTCCTCATCCTTGGATCTAGATCTCTACTTCTATATCTTGAAAAAGAGATCGCTGCGCGAACTCTTTTGCACAGATCCGATGGGATCTGAATCAGATCACCATGAAGAGAAGAAGAACAATTCTTCTTCTCTTCTTCTCTCTCTTTTCTCATCTTAGATCTGATTTCTATTAGATCTGGATATTGGGATGTAAGGAAGAAAAGAGATGGAGGCATTAGAAGAGGAAGTTGGTGGTAAGAAAGAATGTTTTTTTCACTTCTCGCGCACGCCACCCTTCTCCTCCTGAATTTTTGTCATGCACCCACAATGCCTTCACACCCCCTTAAGAGATAAGATCAAATCTTATCTAAATAAGGGAACCATGGCATAGAAAATAAGAAGGAAATAAATTGTGCGCCTGAAAGAAAATGGATGAAATCTTCTCACACCATTCTCTTAGCGCACGTCCACCTCTTCATGAATTTTTATCGCACAAAAATCATTCCACACCCAAAACAAACTATATAAGGTAGTTCTCTTGATAAGGCATCTATTCAAATCAAATTTGAATAGATGTCCTAAAAGAGAGAGAGTCCTAGAAGGATGGGGTGCCAACTATTGGTGCCCCTCCTCTCTTCACGTGCTCAAGGAGAAAGCACGACATTCAACATGTGCCCTTCTCATTTTGGCATAAATTTTGGAGAGAGAGTGCTAGGAAACTTGGGCTCTCTATGTCAGGGTTCATCTAGTTCAAATAGAGCCTCAATCAAGTTCATATCAAGTCCAAAACGAGCCAAATACGAAAAGACTGTCAAGCCTGATCCAATCAGGCTTGAAATCCAAATCTGATTTGGATAATTAAACTCAATTAATATTATATTTAATTTAATTTAATTTAATTTGATTTAAATTAATTAAAATTTAATTTATAATTTAATAAATTTTTAAAAAAATACAACACTTGTAATTAAGTCTTTGTGCTAACAATTAGCAGCTGCCAAAACTGTAATGCCTATAAATTAGTAGTTTCTAAAATTTAAACTATTAATCCGATTGATAATTCAAATATGTCCAAGCCATTGATCAAGTCATGCTCTTTTTGTGTGTAACCCCTCAGGTTCTATTCTATCTGGTAGTGAGACATACCATGATCTCCATCACAGTATCATCGATACTCTTTTTGATGGGCTGAAACGATTCCAACTCACCTCAACAAAGATCGTTGATCCAAAAATGATCTTAGTGAGTTCTCACGATCCACCAGTGACGTCTAGCAACATGTAGTGGCAACCCAGTAGAATAAAAAAGTAAATCCCTAGGTGCAGTTATCGTGTGATGCAATCTCTCTATCGAGAGTCCCGACTCGACGGAGGTCATGGAGAACTCGTCAAACCCCATCGTTAGTCATTTGCTAGATTGGCTTGACTTGAGTTCATTTATGAATTTTGTGGAAACTCTTTTTCAATATTCACACTTACTCTGGCTAGAGATTTTTTTTTGAACTCAGTCTTACGAATCACATAGGACTTCTCTTTTTCTACCAACGTCAATAGATTCTATTTTGGTATATCCTACTCCAAACAGCTAACGTGAACCTATATAGCCAACATATACAGTAAGGACCCATATGGCTAGGGACCAAGAGAATGTACAGTCAAAGTATATAGCCTTGCTGTGAATAGCCAATACACGATAGTTCAAAGGATCGTCACATCACTGCAGCATTGAGAAAATCACTGACAAGTGGTAGACATCCAAGTGGTTTCTCGTATTGATCACGCTCAGTACAAATTATTCTCTAACAACTACCTGCACTCTCACCTCAGTGTTTCTATACTGTAGACTCGAGACTCATCTGTCCTAAAGAGAGGTGATCCATGCACCGATCTTGAATGGATTGATCACTATCCTCCGTGACGATCTTTTGATCAGAAGTATTTAGAAATTAACCACTAATGATGTATGTCTCAAATTCTCAGCACTTTGAGAATATACCAAATTATCTTTGTTAATTTGTAGGATAAATCATGGATACATAAACATGATTGGTTATTAAGACTACCCAATAAGTATAAAACATGCTCTAGAGAAAAGTATGTGTCAATCAAAATTGGCTTCTAGGGCACACATCCAACACACTGCATATTAGGAGTGGTTTGCTACATATGAGAAATCCGATGGAGGATGTTTGAGTCTTCGAGATGATCATCCATGTCAAGTTGCTGGTGTTGGTACTATTAGGGTGAGGATGTATGATGGGATCATATGAACACTCACAAATGTTAAGCATAGAACAGAGTTAAAGAAGAACCTGATCTCTCTGGGATATTTGGAGAAGTAGGGGTATGCTTTTGGTAACCAACCGAGCAGTGGGTGTTTAAAAATATCAAAGGGGACTTTAGAGGTGATGAAAGAGAGAAGACTGAGCAATAATCTGTATAGGATGGAGGGCTCAATGGTTGTAGATAGTGCAGAGGTGTCTGTAGCAGCACAGGAGGAGCAGCTTGCCTACCAGCTGTGACACTATTGTATGGGTCACATGAGTGACCAGAGGCTCACTGAGTTGAGTAGGAGGGGTCTGATTCTAGCACTCAAAAAAGAGAGAAATGACCTATGTGAGCCTTGCATCTACGACAAACAATATAGGGTAAAGTTTGCCAGTAGTACTAAGTGGAGTGAAGGCATTCTGGAGCTAATTCACTTGGATGTATGGGGACCGACATTTGTTTCAGCTCGAGGTAGAGCTAGGTACTTTGTTACCTTCATAGATGACTTCTTCAAAAGAGTATGGGTGAATTTGATCAGAGAAAAGTCAAAAGTATTTGCCTGGTTTAAAGCCTAGAGACTGAGGTCAAGAAGAAAGTAGGGCAGCCAATGAAGTGCCTGAGGTCTGATAATGGAGGAAAATATACAAGCCTGAAGTTTAGGAGGTACTGTGAGGAGAATGGCATCAAATGTCATTATACAGTAAAGATGACCCCTCAACAGAACAGTATTGCAGAGAGGATGAACTGAACACTGATAGAGAAGGCTAGAAGCTTGAGGCTGCTAGCATCACTGCCCAAGTCTTTTTGGGGTGATGCTCTAACTTTTGCATATTTTTTGATTAACAAGTCTCCCCATAGAAAACTCAATGGAGGCATTCAAAATGAGGTCTGGAGTAAGAAGAAGGTGGAGCTTAACCACCTGAAGGTATTCAGCTGCCTCGCTTATGCATTGGTGGAGGGAGTCGAAAAGAGCAAGTTGGACCCGAAGTCATAGAAGCTGGTCTTCATCGGGTATCCAAAGGGTGTGAAGGGTTATCTACTAGTAGATTCTCATTCTTAGAGGTCTATGATCAGTAGGAATGTAATTTTTGATGAGAAGAGCATCTTAAAGAAGCCAGAAGATACTGATGAAGCTGAAAAGTCAGCACAGGACAGTATTGGACAGCACTCACATACAGGTGATTTACCATCAACTTCTATTTCTAATCGTATTCATTTTGAGGTGGAGATGAGCAAGCATGTTCCCACACCTATGGAGAACTAGCGAGGAGGGCAATCTATCCAGGAGGAGATGTAGAGGTAGCCACATGTAGTAGACTTGTAGGACAGCACAAGGGGAGTGGCACTGCACAAGCTGAAGCGCACTGCTCGCAAATCGATGCGGTATGTCATTGATGAGATCATTTCTTATGCTCTCATCACTGCCAATGGAGATCTAAAGACCTTTGAGGAGGCATTACAGAGTCCAGATCGAGAGTCATGAATGCAGGCCATGATGGAAGAGATGGAGTTCCTCAAGAAGAATCGGACATGGCAGCTAGTGTATCTACCAGAAGGTGCTCGACCCATTGGCTCCAAATGGATTTTCACCAGAAAGAAGACACCTTCAGAGTAAGGTGAAGTGAGGTACAAGGTTAGACTTGTAGCCAAAGGGTACTCACAAAGGGATGGAGTTGATTATTCAGAGATTTTCTCTCCAGTCGTTAGGCATACATCCATCAGGATGCTGTTGAGTATAGTTGCAGCTCAGAATCTGGAACTGGAGCAGATAGACATCAAGACAGTATTTCTCCATGGACATCTGAAGGAGAGCATCTACATAGAGTAGCCACAGGGGTTTAGAGAGCCTGGATCAGAGGGGGAGGTCTATTTGCTGAAGAAGTCGCTGTACGGGCTGAAGTAGTCACCAAGGCAATGGTACAAGCGATTTGACACCTATATGATGAGCATAGGACTTTCTAGGTGTGATTATAACCCATGTGTGTATGTTAAATTTTTAGAGGATGGATCTTGATTGTATTTACTCTTATATGTAGATGACATGCTGATAGCATGCAAGAGTAAGAAAGTTGTGCAAGAATTGAAAGCAGCCTTGTCTCGGGAGTTTGAGATGAAGGACTTGGGGCCTGTGAGGAAGATCCTAGGCATGAAAATTTTTAAAAATCAAGCCAAAGGGTTGCTGCATTTATCTTAAGGAGACTACATACAAAAGGTCTTAGAAAGGTATGGGATGAAGGAAGCCAAATCGGCAGTGCTGCCACTTGTTAGGCATATCAGCCTTTCGAAGACCATGTCATCACAGACTAAGGTGAAAGCTCAGGAGATAGAGAGAGTGCCATATGCCTCTGGTGTAGGGAGCATTATGTACTCCATGGTATATTGTAGGCTGGATTTAGCCTATGCAGTGAGTCAGGTGAGCAGGTTTATGGCACAGCCTGGCAGGGAGCACTGGCGAGCACTGAAAGGTATCTTCAGATACTTGGTGAGTTCTGTTGGAGTTGGCATATGCTACAGACAGCTGGGAGGTGTTGAGGGACACTCCAACATGTCCAAGGAAGCTCAAGGGAAAATACAAGGGTTTGTGGATGCAAATTTTGATGGAAATGTGAACACCCGACATTTAACAATAGGTTTTGTGTTCAACCTGTATGGAGGTCCTGTTTCATGGAGATCTTACTTGCAACCCATAACGATCGTATCCACGATTGAAGTTGAGTACATTAATATCACAGAGGCAACGAAGGAGGCTTTATGGCTGAAGGGCTTGGCGTTGGAGATGGGCATCTCACGGGAGGCTATCAGAGTGCACTGCAACAGTCAGAGTGTACTGTTGCTTGTACAGAACTCCGTTTATCATGCAAGGATGAAGCACATCAATATCAGGTACCATCAGATTAGAGAGCTCACTAAGGATGGTGAGGTGAAGCTGGTGAAGGTTCATACTAAGAAAAATTCAGTTGATGCACTTACAAGGGTACTTTTATGAGACAACTTTCACTATTGTGTGGGACTGACGGGCTTGATAGATAGGATGGAGTTTGCGAGGCCTTGGTGAAGTGAATTTCAGTGCAGGGGTAAAACGATAATTTTAAAACTTTTTAAAAATATAATTTTATAGTGAAAAATATTAATTAATCTAATTAATTAACATATATTTATCCTATATTAGGATCTAAATATGATATATAGTATGTATTTAAATTTGAAATTCAAACTTCTACAGTAAATAATTTACTGTTATGTGTTCAGAACATATTACCTTCGTGCAGGTAGTCGATCGCTGTAATCTGATCACCGTCTGAAAGGTCTGATCATTATAACATAGCCACACAGTGTGTCTGGCCTCTGTGGATCATCCACATGAATCTTTCGGTCTGATCGGCTCCTCACGAATGCTAGTTCGTTGAAGAGTCCTTTTGACGGTCGATGCGGATCGAACTCCTTCAATCGATGTTGGCTGACTCCTCGGATGCTTTGGATCATTAGAAAAGATGGTAGAGAGGTTGATGAAGCTCTCCCTGAAGTTTGGTGGGCTCACGACACTCGTAGCTCACCTTATCACTTCCCGAACCCCAGGCAAAAACCCTAGATTACTCACTGAAAACCCTATGCCCACTCTTGTTTCCTTTCTTTCTTTTTCTCTCAAAAGTTTTTGAACTTTCTACTCATGCACAAGGCTTCCTCATGCCCACTATTCTCTCTCAAAAAATTTCTACACATGCCCCACCTCCCTTTCTCTTTTAAAATAGTGCAAGACGTGTCTTATCCGCATGAAAGGATAAAGATAAGTGGTTGCACACTTGAATTCAAATCGAATTTGAATTCAAATGCAAACCAACTCATCCTTATCCACTCTGGGCATGAGAAGAAAGGAGGTGTGGCTTCTTTGTGCATAGAGAGTTTACACAAGAAACTCTTTCTCGTGTAAAGCAAGGGGCGCACAAGATAAGGTGGGTGGCACATGGATTAGTTGGTTGCCCATGCAAATTCAAACATCCTTTGAATTTGAATGGCCAACTAACTTATTTTTATCCAGATAATTAGTGCAAAAGGGTGGACATGGGATGCCTTCTGCATGGAAGAAAATTTATGAGAAGTTGCTTCTCGTGAATTCAAATGGGCATAGAGAAGTGAGGTGGCGTAGGGAGTTGAATTCAAAAGGTGGTTTGATCATAATTGAAACAACCTAATCAAAATAGGTTAAGCATAATTAGACTAAGTTAAACCCAACTTAATTAAGCTTATTTAGGCTCAATAAAATCCTAATCAAATTAAAAATTGACTAAGCCCAACCCCTGATCAGATCAGGGATCAAAACACCTTAGCGATTAGGTCAACACTTAACCTAATCGGATCAAACCCAACTGAATCCAATTCAATTGGACTTGATCCAAAAATAATTACTCAATCAAATTGAGTTAATTAGTGATCAAATCACTAATTAAACCTCTCATAAATACTGAGTCCAAATCCAATGGGCAATCGGGCATCAGAATTCATCGATATGAAATCCTGATCGAAAAGTCCGAAACCAGTGGGACTTTTGACCCCGGTACCCAAAATGTGTGGAACTTGTGATCAAAGAATCCTGATTCTCAATCATAGAATCCCAGATACTTAGGACTCTTCACCAGCCATTAGATCAGATAGGAACCTCTAATGTGTGTGACCCCGCAGGTTCGATCCTAAGCCAGTAGCACAGGAACCAATTCCTGTACTAATCGAAGTGACCATCTAGCAATGGTACCCGACGTCCAGATAGGTCAAATAATCGCAATCGCAACACTCAGAACCTACATGAATATGATTACTGTATAATTCATCCTTTTGACCCCTGTGTTTAGGATGACTCAGGATTAAACTGTCAACCATGATCAGATCATCCGAATTGTGCTCAACTCAAACAGTCTTGTGACTCCTTACTAGGACTACCCTGGCCAAAGTTTTGCTAAATTAAAATATGACTGTACACAGCTCCTGAGCAAGAGTGGTCAATCCCATCTTGACACACGCACCGACAAGTCAAGTACTTGACTACACCCAGCAGCCTTCCATCACTGAATTAGAAATTCAGGTAGTCCAGTGCCTAAGTGTAGTGAGTTGCTTGCAAGTCACCGTGACGGTCTTAGATCGGAGGGACAATTATACCCATATCCCATTAGAGCAAATCTTGATAGCAGAAAAGGCTCCGGAGTCGGTCACGTTCAGTGCAGGTATACCCTTACATCTCACATGTATGCCATACCAGTGTCTCCACACTCCTTGGTTAAGGAGACAACCAACCCATATGGCACACAACGACCTATGCTTGATAAACTTTGTTATCCTTGGTAACAACGTATCATTTGGTCGTGAACAGGTTTAAAGACTAAAGGATAAATCGTCCTTTGTCGAGTCTAAATAGTCTTAAGGACTTCACCACAACACAAGAGTTCATTAGAAGATGAAATAATTTGTGATGAAAAATATTAAAATAATTTTTATTAATTTATAATTCATATACTAATACAAGAAAGAGCACAACCATCAACAGACTGACGATTGACTTTGGGATACTATTCCCAATAATCTCCCACTTGGCCTAAAGCCAATCGGTGCAGTATCTAATAATCTCCCACTGGTCCTTAGTATTTCTTAAATACTTCACGATGGTTTTAACAACCTTCCAGTGATTCTCTGCTGGATCAGATTGGTATCTACTACTACCCCTAGTGAGTATGCCACATCTGATCGTGTACATGTCATGGCATACATGATAGATCCCACTGCCGAAGCATATAGAATTCTATCCATACGCTCTCTCTCTTGAGGTGTTGTCGGACAATCCCTCTTTGAGAGAGAAATTTCATGGCCTATCGGTAGATAGCCTTTCTTGAAATTCTCCATGCTGAACCTCTTCAGCATAGTATCAATGTACGTGGACTGAGATAAGCCAAGCAACCTTTTAGATCTATCTCTATAGATCCTCATCCCTAGGATGTAGGAAGCTTCTCCCAGATCCTTCATGGAGAACTGTGATGATAGCCAAATCTTTATTCCCTGTAATGCAGAGACATCATTCCCAATTAAGAGAATGTCATCCACATACAATACAAGAAATACCACTACTGGACCATTAGCCCACTTATAAATGCAGAGCTCTTCTCCATTCTTAACGAAGCCATACGTCTTGATCATCCTATCAAAATATATGTTCCAACTCCAGGATGCCTGCTTAAGTCCATAAATGGACCTCTGTAGCCTGCACACCTTAGACTCATCTGTGGATGTGAATCCTTCAGGTTGTATCATATACACCTCTTTGTCTAGCTCTCCATTTAGGAAAGCTGTCTTCACATCTATCTACCAGATTTCATAGTCCAGATGGACAGCTATCGCAAGCATAATCCGAATGGATTTGAGCATTGCCACTGGAGAAAATGTCTCGTCATAGTCTATACCATAACGTTGACAATATCCCTTGGCAACCAGACGGGCTTTATAGGTTTCCACCTTTCCGTTTGCACCCCTCTTCCTCTTGAAGATCCACTTACACCCTATGGGTTTTACTCCTTTGGGTAGGTCAACCAATGTCCACACATCGTTGACCTTCATAGACTCCATTTTGGATTTCATGGCCTCTAGCCATTTCTCAGAGTCAGATCTCTGTATTGTATCCATGTAGGTAATCAGATCCTCATCATTTTCATCAAGTTCGACAAGATCGCCATCTCGGATCAAAAAACCATAGTATCTATCCGGTTGACGTGGTACTCTACCAGACCGCCTTAAGGGTGCAAGAACAATGGGCTTCGGATCTGATCTAACTAAATCTGGTTCAGGTTCAGCAATTTGTGTCGGTTTTTCCACCTATCGAACTTCTTCAAGTTTGACCTTAGAGGCAACAGTCCCTTCACCAAGGAACTCCTTTTCCAAAAAGATTGTCTTAAGCCTGACAAACACCTTTTGCTCATCAGCTAGGTAGAAATAATACCCTTTGGTCTCTTTTGGGTACCCTATGAAATTACACTTGTCAGACCTAGGTCCAAGCTTGTCCATAATTAAATGTTTAACATAAGCCGGATACCCCCAAATCCTAAGGTGCGAGAGTACTGGCTTACGTCCTATCCATATCTCATATGGCGTTTTGGTTACAGACTTACTCGAAACCCTATTTAGAAGGTAACAAGCCGATTCGAGTGCATATCCTCAGAGGGAGATCGACAGACCAACAAACCCCATCATAGATTGAACCATGTCCAACAAGGTCCGATTCCTCCTTTCAGACACACCATTATGCTGTAGTGTTCCAGGAGGAGTCCACTGAGAGATAATTCCATTCTCCCCAAGATATATCAAAAAATCATTGGAAAGGTATTCACTTCGTCGATCAGATCAAAGAGTTTTAATACACTTCTCAGTTTATTTTTCTACCTCATTTCGGAATAGTTTGAACATTTCGAACGACTCCGACTTATGATTCATTAAGTAGACATACCCATACCTAGATAGGTCGCCTGTGAAGGTTATGAAGTAGAAATATCCATCTCTTGCATTTGAGCTCATGGGTCCACATACATCAGAATGTACCAGACCCAAGAGTTCACTGGCTCTCTCACCTTTTCCAGTAAAAAGTGACTTGGTCATCTTCCCAAGAAGACAGGACTCACAGATTGGAAGTGATTCACAATCACGTACTTCAAGAATTCTTTCTTGAGCCAACCTGTTTATCCTGTTCTTATTGATATGACCTAGCCTACAGTGCCAAAGGTAAACTTCTGACACATTATCTATTCTAGGACGTTTACCGAAGGTTTGAACCACATTAACAGGCTGTGATAGTAAGTAAATTCTATTATTTAGTTATCCAACAAACATTATAATACTATTCAAAATGATATTACAAATATTTTTTTATTAAAAATTGATAACTGTTCATGGCCAAAAGGCCTACAGAAATAATATTTAATAAAAAACTTAGACAATAGTGACATTCACTCAGAATTACATTACGAGAGTTGATTACAAGGTTCATGATTTCTAAAGCTAGAACTGGAACTTTGCTTCCATCTCCAACATTCAGAAACCTCTCGTCTTCATCAAATCTCTTACTGACCTGCCGACCTTGCATCGAATTGCAAATATGATAAGGGTTTCTGGTATCCAATACCCAGGCAGTAGTATCACAAATAAAAAAATTGCAAGGTGTTATCATATAATTACCTTGCTTCTTGTTCGTCCTGTTCGGGTCTAGGGAGGCAATGTATAGAGGATAGTTCCTCTTTTAGTGCCCCTGCTTCTTATAAAAGAAGCACTCCGTCTGGCTCTGGTCGGGCTTGCACTTCTTGTTCTGACCTTGTGCAGACGTCTCAGCATGCGACTGCACCTTCTTATTCTTCTTATTCTTGTTTTTCTTTCCTTTTTTAAAGGGTCGACGACCAGAAGAAGACCCTCCCACAACATTCACCGACTCCTTATGGAGCTGGTGGTCCTTCTCAAAGTTCTACAGCAACCCCAACAAGCTGTGGTAGTTCACTGCAGACTTTGTCATTCGAAAATGAGTAAGGAAGGGGAGGAAGAACTTGGGTAAAGAATTAAGGATCGCATCCTTACTTAGCTGCTCGTGCAAGGAAAAACCCAGTTTACTTAGGTGCTCAATCATTTTGATCATGTACAGTACATGATCGGTGACTGAGGCCTCATCCCTCATCCAAGCATTGAAAATGGCATAACTAGTTTTGTGCCTTTCAACATCATCAGGCGTGCCAAAGGAGTCGTTCAACATTTGAAGCATCTCCTACGGCTGGGCGTTCTCAAACCTACGGTTGAACTCATCATTCATTGCCGCCAGCATTATACACCGAACGATGGTGCGATCATTGAGCCACTTCTGATAAGTGTCTCAGATCGTCCCTCTAGCATTTGAGGCTGGCTCCTCAGGTGCCGGATTCGTTACTACATAAAGGATCTGTTCATGCTCAAGGATGATTTTCAATTTTTGATACTAGCTATCGAAATTAGATCCCATGAGCTAGTCATTATCTAATAATGATCGGAGCGACAGGGTAGTGGCCATAGCTGCATAAAGGAAAACCAAACTTCTATTAGTATATAAATTATTAATACTAAAGACTTAGACTTTAGTCTAAAGTTTCTCCTAGTATTTTTACAAACTGGTAGCCTCAACCTCCAATTCGAGAAATTACTTTAATTCCTTAGTGGGTACTAGAATCCACACAGACTACACATGAGTCCAACTTTGGTTGGTCAGCCTATGTGCATCTATGGGTAGGTTCATAACCAGTTGTTTCTCTAAACAACTTCAAGTAATTTATTTTGCCCCAAAACCTAATCAGTAGGCTTTGGCCTCCACTAAAAAGATCTGGTTAGGTCCAACTATTAACATGACTTGATTTGGTGAATCGGATCAATAAATGATCAAGCCCGACTTTGGCCGGCCAACCTGACCACCATCAGAAAGACTCAACCAAATTATCATACTATGAATGATAATTCCATTAGTCAATAAGCACCAAGCCTTTGGGCCTCCAGTGATTATTAAACTAATGGACTCATTATCACTCACTTAATGGGAGGCTATGACTTAGTTATCACTATAACTTAATCATTTTATGGACCTAATAATTTTTGAAGATTTTTTATGAAAGAATAGAAGAGAAGAAATTAACCAGCCAATTGCAATCCTCCCACTGACTTCATCAAGTCAGATTAAAAAAGATTTAATTAAAGCTGACATTAGGAGCACCTAAATCAGTCACACTGATTTATCTAATGACATGGGTGAGCCCTAATCACCAAGTGATCTAATCAAAACCTAACTCACCAAGTTGGCCAGGTAAGTGAGATCAGTGGTGGGGATAAGCCATTAACTCGTCAGAGATCGAATCAATGTGAGTAGCTCCCACTTAAGAACCACTGGTCAAACTGCCGAACTTACCTTAGACACCAATCGGTTCATTAGTTTTAATTTTATCAACTTAGTAAATAGGGTTCCACCGTGTAGCCATGAATTAAGTCCATCTTGGTCTAGTTAAAGATATGGACCCATTCAACTACAACTATTGGAGTTGAGTCTAGAGTGTCCTTGACCTAATCTAATTCAACTTTTGATTAGATTTGACCAATTACTCTAATTTAGTCCATTTCTTTAAGCTAACCTTAGGTCTAACCCAATTATGGACCTAATCCATCTAACCCATTGACCCATAAGTTTATGCAATTGTCTTAGGTCTTAATTCATAATTCTAGACCAACTCGACAACACTTAATTTTTTTAATTAAGTATTTAGGCTGATGGGTCAGGGTTTGGTATTTTAAAAATAATTTTCAAATTTGAAAGGTTTTATTTTCTGTTCACCAAATATGTTGACTCATTTCACAAACAGATAAGCACGTTTCATAAACAGCAATCCTATTGCTAATTACATAACAGAAAATAACTCAATCAAAATAAATCATGAATATTCCTTTAGATCTAATCTAACACATTCATGATAAATTTTACAATTGAACCATTACAATTAAGTCTTTTCGCTACTTCATCTGCATGGGATATAATTGCAGCGGCACCCCTACCGCCATAGGAGAACCTCATCGAATGGGAGGAGAGGACCTTTAAACCCTACTTTTCTCCTATGACCGGACGACCATGGCAACCAACCCAATTAGACTACTTGCTACTTGGATCAAGTATATCCAAATATACCAATTTTAAAATTTAAATTTTAAATTTTAAATTTTGAATTTCAAATTACAAATAAATTTTAAATTTCAAATTTTAAATTTTTGAATTTTAAATTTTAAATTTTAAATTTTAAATTTTAAATTTTAAATTTCAAATTTGAAATTTCATCCAAATTTCAAATTTCAAATTTCAAATTTTAAATTTTAAATTTTTGAATTTTGAATTTTGAATTTTAAATTTTAAAATTCAAAATTTAAATTTTAAATTTCAAATTTCAAATTTTTGAATTTTGAATTTTGAATAAATTTTAAAATTCAAATTTTGAATTTTAAATTTTAAATTTAAACTTTTAGATTATAACTTAATCTATGCATGCATATATATATATATATCATATTTTAGAACCAGCTCTAATACCATTTGAAGTGAATTTCAGTGCAAAGGTAAAACGATAATTTTAAAACTTTTTCAAAATTATAATTTTACAGTAGAAAATATTAATTAATCTAATTAATTAACATATATTTATCCTACATTAGGATCTAAATATGATATATAGCATGCATTTAAATTTGAAATTCAAACTTCTACACTAAATAATTTACTATTATGTGTTCAGAATACACTACCTTCGTGCATATAGTCGATCGCTGTAATCTGATCACTGTTTGGAAGGTCTGATCATTGTAACACAGTCACACAGTATGTCTGACCTCCGTGGATCATCCACACGAAGCTCTCAGTTTGATCGGCTCCTTACGAATGCTAGTTCATTATAGAGCCCTTTCGACGGTCGATGCTGATCGAACTCCTTCGATCGATATCTACGGACTCCTCAGATATTTTGGATCATCAGCAAAGATGGTAGAGAGATTGATGAAGCTCTACCTAAAGTTTGGTGGGCTCACGATACTCGTAGCTCACCTTCTCACTTCCCGAACCCCAGGCAAAAACCCTAGGTTACTCACTGAAAACTCTGCGCCCACTCTTGTTTCTTTTCTTTCTTTTTCTCTCGAAAGTTTTTGAACATCCTACTCACACACAAGGCTTCCTCACGCCCACTATTCTCTCTCAAAAAATTTCTACACACGCCCCACCTCCCTTTCTCTTTCAAAACAGTGCAAGACGTGTCTTATCCGCGTGAAAGGATAAAGATAAGTGGTTGCACACTTGAATTCAAATCGAATTTGAATTCAAATGCAAACCAACTCATCCTTATCCACTCTGGGCATGAGAAGAGAGGAGGCATGGCTTCTTTGTGCATGGAGAGTTTACACAAGAAACTCTTTCTCGTGTAAAGCAAGGGGGGCACAAGATAAGGTGGGTGGCGTATGGATTAGTTGGTTGCCCATTCAAATTCAAACATCCTTTGAATTTGAATGGCCAACTAACTTATTTTTATCTAGATAATTGGTGCACAAGGGTGGGCATGGGATGCCTTCTGTGTGGGAGAAAATTCATTAGAAGTTGCTTCTCGTGAATTCAAATGGGTGCAGAGAAGTGAGGTGGCGCAGGGAGTTGAATTCAAAAGGTGGTTTGATCATAATTGAACCAACCTAATCAAAATAGGTTAAGCACAATTATACTAAGTTAAACCTAACTTAATTAGGCTTATTTAGACTTAATAATATCTTAATTAAATAAGAAATTGATTAAGTTCAACCATTGATCAGATCAGGGACCAAAATACCTTAGCGATTAGGTCAACACTTAACCTAATCGGGTCAAACCCAACTGAATCCAATTCAATTGGACTTGATCCAAAAATAATTATTCAATCAAATTAAGTTAATTAGTGATCAAGTCACTAATTAAACCTCTCATAAATATTGAGTCTAAATCCGATGGGCAATCGGGCATCAGAATTCATCGATATAAAATCCTGATCGAAAAATCCCAAACTAGTGGGACTTTTGACCTTGGTACCCAAAATGTGTAGAACTCATGATCAGAGAATCTTGATTCTCGATCATAGAATTTCAGACACTTAAGACTCTTCACCAGCCATCAGATCAGATAGGAACCTCTAATGTGTGTGACCCCATAGGTTCGATCCTAAGCCGGTAGCACAGGAACCAATTCCTATACTAATCGAAGTGACCATCTAGCAATGGTACCCGATGTTCGGATAGGTCGAATAGTCATAATCGTAACACTCAAAACCTACGTGAATATGGTTACTGTATAATTCATCATTTTGACCCCTGTGTTTAGGATGACTCAGGGTTAAACTGTCAACCCTGATCAAATCATCCGAATCGTGCTCAACTCAAACAGTCCTGTGACTCCTCACTTGGACTACCCTAGCTAAAGTTTTGCTAAATTGAAATACGACTGTACACAGCTCCTAAACTGGAGTGGTCAATTCCATCTTGACACACGCACCGACAAGTCAAGTACTTGACTACACCCAGCAGCCTTCCTTCACTGAATTAGAAATTCAGGTAGTCTAGTGCCTAAGTGCAGTGAGTTGCTTGCAAGTCACTATGGCAGTCTCAGGTCAGAGGGACAGTTATACCCATATCCCATCGGAGCAAATCTTGACAGCAGAAAAGGCTCCAGAGTCAGTCATGTTCAATGCAGCTGTACCCTTACTCTCACCTGTATACCATACCAGTGTCTCCACACTCCTTGGTTTAGAGGACAACCAACCCATATGGCACACAACGACCTATGCTTGATAAATATTGTTGTCCTTGGTAACAACGTATCATTTGATCGCAAATAGGTTTAAAGACTAAACGATAAATCCTTCTTTGTCGAGTCTAAATAGTCCTAAGGACTTCACCACAACACAGGAGTTCATTAGAAGATGAAATAATTTGTGATGAAAAATATCAAAATATTTTTATTAATTTATAATTCATATACTAATACAAGAAAGAGCACAATCATCAACAAACTGACGATTGGCTTCGAGATACTATTCCCAACACTTGGGGCACCAAGGTCGAGATTGTAGGATCTGGTGTGGTGCTCCCAAGGCTCAAGGGATCAAGAAAAAGGCCAAGGTCCAAAGCCCAATGAGGCATTCATGAGAGTTCTAGGGCTAGTTTGGGCCCTAGGATGAAAGACTGTCAGCCTTCACAGTTTCAAGGTCCAGGAGATTTGGGTCTTGAGGGGCTAACTTATAATGGGCTAGGCTTGAGTCCAAGAGAGGTGAGGTTGGGTCAAGTTATGGGTGCACATGGGCTTGGGTGAACACAATCTCACATTAGGTTAGCCATGGGAGTTTTTGGATGGGGTCACATTGACCATGTATATATATATATTGTATTGTGATTCTACTTGAATCAAGCTGAATACAAAGTCATTTTCTTCCAAAATTTCTCTCTCTTTCTCTCTCTCTATCTCTCTATCTTCTCCATGCCACCAACAGCCATCCTAGGGTTTTCTTGGCCACCATCTTCAAAATAGGAAGGTTTGTGGAGTAGCTTCCCCAGGTTGTGGATGTCAGGAAACAACAAGGATCAGGTCATGGAGGTCCTTGAAGGCTAGCAACCAAGCAAAACAAAAACAACCTTCAAAATTTCAGTAGTCTTGTAAATTCTATCGATAGAATTTCTTTCTGCGATTTGAACCCCTTCTCCACTAGATCTGAAATCCATCTTTTGGGACCTGGAGGTACTCTTGATGAAGCCTCCAAAAAATAAAAAGATGGGACCTGAAACTCTTCTTGGGCGGCCAAGAGGAGGTGCTCAAAATAGGGGCATGCACAAAGGGGGGCACTGGATTCTAGCACCTCCTTTCTTTCCTTTTTAAGGTGGCAGCCAAGAAATCCTAGGTTTCTTGGTTCTTAGACATGGAGAAGACCAAAGAGAGAAAGGAAGAGAGAAAAAGTTAGGGAGAAAATAATTTTGTATTCCTTTTGATTCATCGAGTCCAAATACAATGCATGTTTATATACAGGATCAATGTGACCCAAGCCAAAAACTTTTCTGGCTAACTCAATACAAGATTGTGCTCACCCAAGCCCATGTACACCCATGACTTAACCTAATCTCATAATCTTAGACTCAATCCTAGTCTAAATATAAGTTAGTCCCTCAAGGTCTAAAATCTCTGGACCTCAAGATCCGAAAGGCTGACAGCCTTTCATCCTAGGGCCCAAAATAGCCCTAGAAACCCCATGACCACCTCATGGATTTTGGACCTTGGCCTTAGACTTGATCTCTTAAGCTTTGAGAGTACCGTATAGGACCCAACAATTTAGACATCGAAAACCATTGCTAGATGGTATCTCGATTAGTGCAGAAATTAGTTCCTATGCTACCAACTTAGTGTTTGAACCTATGGAGTCATGCACACAAGTCAGACAAAGTAGAAAGAAATTGGCCTATATTTATATATCTAATTTTAAATTACTTGACTTGATTAAACATATTAGCTAACTTGATTGAAAATTAAGTTATGGATCAAATGGGATTGAAGAGTTGACTATGTTAGCTCGCACTACACATGAGGTTCAAGTTCGATCCTGGGAATGAATAATTTCTGATCTATGATCCATGAAGCATATGAAAGATTGAATTTAAATGTTAATTAATTTTAGATTAGATCTAAATTAATTAAGCTTAATTGGATCTAAAAATCTAAGTTAGACTTAGTATAAAAGTCTTAAAGAGTCTGGGATTGATATTTTTTTGAAATTATTTCGAACCAGCTTTGAATTGAATTTGAATCAGACCCATTTTGGATGAGATATGAGAAATCTTTCTTACACTGAGATTTTTCTCTCATATGGACTAACCAACACCTAGAATAGTGCTGGTTTGGGGCATCCCATGTGGATGAGGGATTGGGTGCAAAGTGATTGTCATAAGTGATGGTAATTCTATCTCATGTAAGAATCCTTCTTTCATGAGTATTAAACTGATTCAAATCAGATTTGAGTTAGGAGTCTTATACTTATTTGATCATAAAAATCATCTATAAATAAAGAGAGTCTCTACCTATAGATGCATAGTAAACAAATCAGATTGAGAGAAGAGAAAGAGAGAGAGAGGCACGAGAAGAGAGAGAGGTTCCTTCTTCTCATCCTTGGCATCTCCCCTTGGTGTCGCCCCTTTCTCCTTGGCATGGGGCCCTTCTTGGGCATCCCCCTTGCTGGTGTGAGGTATCACACCAGTATCTCTCCTTCTTCATTTGATTGGATTGCGAAGGTGATTCGATCGGAGTTCATCTTGCTTTCTGCGGCATCTGACGTGCATGTGAAGTAGAGGGTCTGCACATCTAGGCCTCTGTGAAAGTTTAATTCAGATTATTTAAGATTTAATCTCTAATTCTATTGCTAATCAGATAAAAATTTGATTCTTATTTATGTAGATTAATAAAAAAATTTTAGATGCAACCTGGGCTATCCAAAGAGAAATAGTTTCCCTTCCCTTCAATTGGTATTAGAGTAGGGCTGAAATACATACATGCATATCTAAATTTTTTTAAATTATTTATATATTATATGTAATTAAAATTTTATGTTAAATATTAAATATGATTTAAATATATTGATATAAAATTTTTGATCTAATTTTGATTGGATTAGATGAGCCTAATCAATGGTTGATTAAGGTTGTTATAAGATTATTATAATAGAATTCTGCTGTTGCTGAATTTTTGATAGAATAATAATATAAATTAAAATTTATTTTAAATTTATTTTAATAAAATTTTAATATTATTATTTTCTTTATGAAGTGAGTTTTATTTTAGATCTGAATTGGATCTATTTTGATGTATATTTAGATCTGAGTCCTATCGAAATTCAGCACAGCACGAAAATAAATTTTATTAAAAATTTATTCCTTATGTATTTATGTTTGCATCTAATTAATTTTCTATATGATATCAAATATTAAATTAATATTTTATAATCAGTATAAGATGTGTTTCAGATCTAATATGATATATATGATGCAACGAATCTAATTAGATTAGATGAAGAATATGATTGATATGATCAAGGATATGTTTATGACATAAATAGTTTTATCAATAATTATATGTTGATGTGATTATATACAAAATTAGATTTCAGATCTTAGTAGTCTAGTACTTGGATTGATGAGATCACCAGACCATCTGGTCATAGGAGATTGAAGAGATTAATCTTTCTTTTACCTATTCGATAGATTCTCTTATGATGTGTAGGGAGATCATTGTGATCCGATTTCATGAAGAAAAAAAGCAAACAGATTTTTATGTATTATTTTGATTATAAATATATTTAGATTAGATCTAAAGTAATTTATGATTCATTACAATAGGATAAAATTTAGATATAAAATTATTTTAGATCTGAATTGTATGTTACATAAGATGTAATCAGTATTGATCTAAAAGTTGTCATGATGTATGAGATGTATGAATGAAGTTTAGATCATACCTATGCATGTTTAATTATTAAACATATTATGAAAATTTATTTTTATGAATTAAAATATATGGTATGCTTCATCCGAAACTCTTGTAGAATAGTTCTACAGATTGAAACTCATGTTTCGCACACTTAATTTTGAATCAAATTTGAATGATCTAGATTTGAGAATTGAAGATCATTAAGACACCACATAAATTGATGGGTAATGGGTTAGCTTGAATCAGATCCTTCTAATGGATTAGACTTAGGGTTAGAAATACATATGGATCAAGTCAAGAAATTGGTTAAATCTAATCGTGTTGAATTAGATTTGGTCAGAATTTTTCTAGATCAATCTCAATAGTTGAAGTTTGATCAAGTCCATGTGTTTGACCCTAATAAATGGACCATGATCATAGCTCCGTGGTTGAGTTTGAATCTTCTGGTGGATCAAATCAAAACTAATTAACCAGTTAATATCTAAGATAAGTTTGGCAGATTCAATCAAGTGGTTTTTAATTGGGAGCTATTCACCTAGATGTGTCTATGGTGAGTTAAGGGTACATCCCTCCCACTGATCTTACCTACCTGACCAATATAGTAGATTATGTTTTGATTAGGTCACTAGTCGATTCATATACACCCATGCCATTAAGGTGAATCAGTGTGATTGATTTAAGTATCTTTAGACCAGCTTGTGTTTAAACTTCTATATGACTTGGTGAAGTCAGTGGGAGGATTGCAGCTTGTAGGTCATCTTCTTCTCTTATTCTCAAATCAATAAAATCAAATATTCTAAATTATTAGGTCCATAAAATGATAGAGTTATGAGATAACAAGGTCATAGCCTCCCATTAAGATGCGTGATAATGAGTCCAATATTTCAAATAGGCATTGGAGACACCACACGTCTGGTGTTTATTACTTATTGAAATTGTCATTCATCATAAGACCATCATGATGTACCTTCAAATCAATGCTCAGATTGATCGAGCTACACTTGAGTCTGGACATCCATTTGTTGGATGCACTTGGTGTGTCATGTTAATAGTTGGATCTAATCAAAATTTTTAGTGGAGGTGCCACACACCTGCTGAAGGGATGCCTGGGGCAAAACCTAATTGCTAGAAGTTGTTTGGAGAAACAATTGGTTATGAACCTACCCATGGATGCACTAGAGTTGGCTGAGCCACACTCAAGCCTGAATGCAGTTTGTGTGGATTCTAGTACCCACTAAAGAATTAGTGTAATTTCTTGAGTTGGAGGTAGAGGCTACCAATTCATATAGATAGTAAGAGGACCTTTAGACTAAAGTCTATATCTTCAGGATTAAAAGTAATTTGTATACTAATAGACTTATATTTTTTCTTTCAGTTATGGCCAACATACTATCCCTCCATACGCTGTTGGACAGCGACAAGCTCACCGGATCCAACTTTGATATCTGGTATCGAAAGTTGAAGATCGTCCTAGAGCATGAGAAGATTTTATACGTCTTTACAAATGAGGCACCTGAAGAACTTGCAGCCAATGCTCCTTGTGCCATGAGAGATACTTACATGAAGTGGCTCAATGACCGCATGACTGTGCATTCTGTGATGAGAGCAGCTATGAACGATAAACTTAGCCGTAAGTTCGAGGATGCATAGCCTGAGGAGATCATTCAAATATTGAATGAGTCCTTCGGCACCCCTGAGGATGCGGAGAGACGCAAAACCTCCTACATAGTGTTCAATACCTGTATGTGAGAGGGGACTTTAGTCACCGACTATGTATTGTACATGATTGAACAGATTGAATGCCTTAGCAAACTTGACTTTTCATTGCATGAACAGTTTGGCAAGAATGCTATTTTCAATTCGCTACCAAAATTCTACCTACCCTTTCTCAGTCATTATAAAATGATGAAGCCTGCAGTGAACTACCATAGTTTGCTAGGGTTACTATAAAGTTTTGAGAAAGATCATCAGCTCTGGAAAGAGTCAGTGAATTTAGTGAGAGATTCATCTGCAGGGCATCGATCCTCTAAGATATAAAAGAAGAAAAAAGTACAAAAATCTCATGCCACCGATCTTAAGTAGAGCAAATCGTCAAAAATTGATAAGAGCCAGGCAGAATGCTTCTCTGTAAGAAGCTGGGTCATTGAAAAAGAAATTATCCTACTTATATAGCCACCCTTGACCCAAATAGGCCTAAGAACAAGAGAAAGAAGCAAGCGGTTGCTTCATAAGGTACTTATATGATAACACCTTATAATTTCTCTGTTTGTGATACTACTACTTGGATATTGGATATCGGTGTTAGAAAATTAGGTAGACAGCATGTGTGTATTTCAAAAACTTTTGAAATACACAGCAAAAAATAAAATGGTTTAAACCCTTTAACCCCACAAGCAATAGATCAAATCTAATCCTATCCAAGTTTAGGAGAAAACACATATATATAATCTAAAATTTAGATATAAATATGAGATCAGATCTCTTAACCTTGACGCAGGTAGATGTTCACCACTTCTGATGATCACGAATTCGTAGATGCTCGAGCCGCACATGTATCCGACCTCTACGGGTATCAATCGAGATCGATCTTGAACTGATTTCTCCTCGTAAAAGATTCTTCTTCTCAAGAAGAACCATAGCCTTAAACATTTTGATCAATGCCTTGATCTAGACTATAAGATCAACTCCTTGATCAGCAATCTTCTTCTTCTTCTCCTCGATCTTCAACCTCTAAGTCACCAAGCACTACCTCTTGACGTGTGGAAGAGGGGACACCCAACTCTTGGGCGTGGAAAGGAAGAGAGGGAGGAGAGGAGGCATGGAGAAGGGAGAGAGATTTTTCATCAAAAATCAATTAGCTAGAAACCCTAAAGACATACCCTTTATATAGGCACTACCCTAACACATAATAGAAACCCAATTATCTTAAAAAGGTAGATCCTTATCTCATAAGAATCCTCTACCTTTTTAATCTGATTTATTCCAATTAAAATCAGATATAAATGGTATATGATCAGAGTCTTTAAGCATGTATAAGAGGCACCCTAGGAATACATGTCAGGTAGTTGGGGCGCCAACTCTTGGCGCCCCCTATTGTTGGCGCCCCCACAGTAGGGTTTTCAGCCAAATAAGAGAGGGGCGTGGCCCCACCTCTCTCTCCTCCACACCATGCCACATAAAAGGGGATGGGCCCCTCTAGGATTTGGCACCCAATTCTTGCTAAAAGAGAAGGAAGGCACCACCCAATCTTCTATCTATTCCATATGCACACTTAGAGATAATTAGGAGATAAAGAAAAGATAATGTTAGAATAATTATACCAACTAATTGACTTAATCAAATACTCTTGGACTTATAATTAAGAGCCCAATTAAACCCAAATAGATTTAGATTAGGTTCAAGGCTATGGACTTGATCAAATCGAAGTCCCGAGAAGAATTAGGTTTAACCGTGTGCTAGCATGATTCTCATAAACCTAATAAGATTTTAATAAATCCTAACCCAATTAAAACTTCATAAGTCCAATTGGCAAATTTGAGATTAAATCCTTTAATGTGTGATCTCATATATTTTATTCTATCTGGTAGTGAGATATATTGTGATCTCCATTACAATATCATCGAAACTCTTTTCGATGGATTGAAACATTTTTAATTCTATCCTTCGAAGATCATTGATCGTCAAGACGACACCCGATGAGTCTCACAATCCATCAGTGACACCTAGCAGTATGTAGTAGCAACTCAGTAGAATGAAAGTATGAACCTCTAGGTGCAGTTATCATATAATTCAGTCCATCTGTCGTGAGTCCCGACTTGACGGACGTCATAAAGAACTCGTTAGACCCCATTGTCAGTCATGCTAGATTGGCTCGATTCGAGTTAATTTGTGAATTTCATAGAAACTCTTTTCTAGTATTCACACTTAATTTGATCAAAGACTTTCGGAACTTAATCTCGCAAATCGTATAGAACTTCTCCTTTTCTATCAAGATCGATAGATTCCATCTAGGTGCATCCTACTCCAAACAGTAAACCTAAACCTACTGAAGCCAACATACACAGTAAGGATCTGAATGGCTAGAGACCAAGGAAATATACAATCAAATCTAGTAGCCTCATTGCGAATACCCAATGGCACCGCAGATTAAAGGATCACTCACACCACTGCAGCATCGAGAAGACCACTGATGAGTGAGTAGACATCCATATGGTTCTCATTTTGATCATGCTCAGTGCAAGTTGTTCTCTAACAACCATCTGCATCTTCACCCCAGTGTCTCTACACTGTAGACCTGAGACTCATCTACCCACAAGAGAGGTGAAACCATGCATCGATCTCAAATAGTTTGATCACTGTCCTCCGTGACGATCCTTTGATCGAGAGTATTTAGAAATTAACCACTAATTAATGTATCTCTCAAATTCTTAGCTCTTTAAGAAAATATAAAAATCATCTTTGTTAATTTCTAGGATAAATCATAGATGCAAACATAATTGGAATGAAAAAATCTTTTATTGATAATAAAAAGATTACAAGTACAAGTTTAGACCCTAGAATTACATAATGTGACAGCCAATTGACTTCTAGGGTACAAATCCAACAAACTCCCATTTAACCTAAAGCCAATTGGTCATATACCTAAGACCCATCTTCTCAAGGTGAGCTTCGATCTTCTGTTGGTTGAGAAGCTTGGTCAGCAGGTCCGCCACATTCAGCACGGAGTTGACTCTCTGCACCTCGACGAACTTCTTCGTTAGGTATTCGTGTATGATGTGAAACCACCGCTCTATGTGCTTGAACTTTTGATGAGACCTTGGCTCCTTAGCAAGGGCTATGGTGCCATTGTTGTTGCAGTACAGTGCAATGGCATTTGATAGCATTACACCCAGCTCCTTAACGAACTTCTTGAATCAAAAGGCTTTCTTAGTAGCTTCAGAGGCGGTGATGTACTTGGCTTCCATGGTCGAATCTGCAATAATCGATTGCTTGAAACTCTTCTAGTTAATCATACCACCATTATACAAGAAGATACACCCTGATGTAGACTTTCTATCATCGACATCAGCCATAAAGTCTGAATCGGTGTATCCCTCAACTTTCAGCTTCGATCCTCCATCAAAGATCAATATCAAATCTTTAGTTCTTCTTAAGTACTTAAGGATATTTTAAATAGCAATCTAGTTTTCTTCATCCAGATTCATCTAATATCTACTCATGACACTCATGTCAAGTGCTATATCTGGGCATGTACATAACATGGCATACATGAGGCTCCCTATTACCGAAGCATAAGGGATCTTACTCATGCGCTGGATCTCCTCAGATGTGTCAGGGCATATCTTCTTGGAGAGATGAATGCCATGTCTAAGAGGCAAAAGACCCCTCTTGGAGTTTTCCATACTGAACCTCTTCAGCACCTCCTCTATATACATATGCTGTGAGAGTCCTATCATTCTCTTAGATCTATCTCTATAGACTTTTATACCAAAAATGTAGGAAGCTTCTCCTAGATCTCTCATGGTGAACTCTTTTGACAACCATACTTTGATCGATATCAGTATGGGAATATTATTCCCAATCAGGAGGGTGTCATCTATGTATAATGCGAGGAATGTAACAGCACTCCCACTAACCTTTTTGTACACTCACAGCTCCTCATTTTTGATGAAATCAAATATTTTGATTACATCATTGAAGCGAGAGTTCCAACTCTGAGATGCTTGCTTGAGTCCATAAATAGATCTTTGCAGCTTGCAGACCTTGTGATCACTATCACTGGATGTGAAACTCAAAGGCTGCTCCATATAGATATCTTCTTGAAGATATCCATTTAGGAAGGTAGTTTTCACATCCATTTATCAAATTTCATAATCATGAAGTGCTGCTATAGCAAGCAGAGTATGCATAAATTTCAGCATGGCTACGGGTCAAAAAGTTTCATAATAGTCAATGCTTTTACATTGACTATAACCTTTCACAACTAGCCTTGCCTTATAGGTCTCTACTTTACCATCTGACCCAATCTTCCTTTTGTAAATCTATTTACACCTAATAGGTATAATACCTTTAGGTGGATCTACTATGGACCAAACCTAGTTGGAATGTATGGAGTCAATTTTTGACTTCATCACTTCCATCTATTTCTCGGAGTCTACATCTAACATTGCCTCATCGTAGATTTTGGGATCATTCCTAATGTCCCAATCTCCTACAAAGAATGCTTTCTCTAAATTCTCTATAATAATACCTAAGTATCTTTCAGGAGAACAAGAGATCCTATTTGATCTACAAGGTGAAGGAGGTATCACATCTACTGGCTCATTACTGGGTTAAGGTTCTTGGACTCGATGCTCTTTAGAGACTTTCTCTTCGAGCTCAATCTTCCTCCACTACCTCCATCTTGGATAAACTTTTTTTTCAAGAATACGACATGATGGCTCACAATCATATTATGATCCTCAAAAAGATAGAAGTAGTATCCTATGGTTTTCTTAAGATATCCTATAAAACGAGTCCTAAAGGACCTAGCCTCTAACTTGTCCGTCTGTTGTCACTTGACATGGGCCGAACATCTCTAAATCTTGAGATACCCAAGAGTTGGCTTCTTACCATGCCATAATTCATATAGTGTGGTAGGAACAGATTTAGAGAGAATCTGATTCAAAAAATGAATCGCAGTAAGCAAAATATGTCCCTAGAAGAAGTCAGGAAAATCTGTGAAGCTCATCATGGATCGGACCATATCTAATAGGGTTCGATTCTTCCTTTTGGATATCCCATTAAGCTGAGGTATCCTTGGAGGTGTCCACTATGAAACTATGCTATTATCTTTGAGATAGGATCAAAATTTTCTACCAAGGTATTCCCCTCCTCGATTTGATCGAAGAACCTTTATGAGTTTTTTGGTTTATTTTTTTACTTCATGTTTGAACTCTATGAACTTTTCAAAAGCTTCAGACTTTCAGTGTATCAAATACACAAACCCATATCATGAAAAATTATTAATAAAAGTTATGAAGTAGATATAGCCATCTCTGGCTTGTACATCAAATAGACCACACACATCAGTGTGTACCAGAGCTAATATCTCAGTGGCCCTTTTCTCTTATCCCATAAAGGGTAGTTTAGCCATTTTTTCTTGAAGACACGATTCATAGACTGGATAAGTCTCAAAAGTCAATAGTCCAAGAAGATCATCTTTCTCCAATTTGTTGACTCTGTCTTCTCCAATATGGCCTAGCCTAAAGTACCACAAATACTTTTGGCTGATCCCATCTCTAGATCTCTTAGACCCTATGGCATTCACTATTTACTTGTTAATGTTTACACTTGCATCAGTATGCAAATGGTAAAGGCCATCAATCAATAAAGCACGTGCTACAAGTTTATTTCTAAAATAAATAAAATATATATCTTTATTTAAATAAAAATTATAATTATCCTGTGCCAATACAGAGATAGAAATCAAATTTCTACTAGCTACAGGTACATAGTAACAGTCTTTCAAAAATAAACTAAATCCTAACAGTAGTCACAGAGGATAGGTTCCAATGGCTACAGCAGCAATCCTTGCTCTAATGCCAACCCAGAGAGTGATCTCACCTTCCCTCAGCCCCCTAACTTCTTCAAGACCCTGCATTGAAGTGCACAAATAAGCACTTGAACCAGAATCAAGAACCTAACTAGAAGAAGAGGAAACCGTTAAATTAGTTTCAATAACGAGTATTTTAGATGTACCTTCAGAAGGCCCATCCTTCTTCCTACTCTTGATAGTCGCTAGGTAGATCGGACAGTTCTTTCTTCAGTGGCCTTCGATGTTGCAATGGAAACACTTTCCCTTGTCATCGACTTTCTTAAGAACCTGCTTCTTGGGCTTGGCTGTTGGGTTCCGGTGGCACAGTGGAAGGGTTAGGTGTTTAAAATTTTCATTCAAAACACCCAATACACCGGAAGCCCTAATGCCTAAAACTCTTGACTATAATAATCAAAGCATAATAAATATAAATTAGGATAAGAAGAATACCTATAGAGCTAACCCCAATTTCCACAAGATGCTCAAGTGTCCGCCCTCCAATGGTGATCCATATGGAAATTGAACCAAAGACAATACTCCTTCTTCACCTTGCTTCAAGAGTTCTAGCCCCTAGAACTCGACTAGCCTCGTACCGATCCAGTTTCTTCAAGAACCTGACCTCACCCTCTTAGAACTTCCTCTAAACTTTTGATTCTCCTTTAGGATCCTTACAACCCTTGTTAAGACCAGATAAGTCTTTGTCTTATATTCCAAAGCCTTGTCTTAAAACTAAGATAGGTTGTAAGAAAGAAAGGAGAGCAACGGGAAAGAAATTGGAAACCCCTCTTGGATTCATCGGATACGCAGTGCACCAGCCTATTTATAGCCACCAGAGAGATGCCAAAATAAAGGGACATGCCTTATCCCAAATGGCTTATTTGATCTGATTATCAGAGATAAGAGTTCCTTCAAGCAGAAGGACTTTTATCCATGATATGTCGATCAGCATCCTGGTCTGCGTGCGTGCAACCAAAGAAGGGATATTTTTACATCACTTCTCAAATCAAAAAAATTCTCAAAAATCTATGTGGATTGAAGATTCAATCTAGATTCTAGAAAATTAAAAATGGTATTAAAATTCTCACGGAAGGATGCTATGCCCATACCTCTTCACGCGAGTGTTGATCACCATGTGCGCAGGCATCAGGATTGACTTATGTCATCTGTGTGGCATCAAGATAAGTCTAAAAAAATTCCAAAAAAATTATCAAAAATATTTTATCAAATGTAGAACGTTATCACCAAAAATTATTCCAATCAGAAAGTATTTGATAGGGAAAAGGACCTTCCAAATCATGGAGAGATGCGACACTTCTGCGCGTGTGCAAGACATCCTTCTTTTTCCAATTTTTTCTCTTCCTCAAAAATTTTAGAAAAAATATATCTCATACTTCAAGATGTGTAGCAGAGGATGGAGAGTGATTTGAGCTATCACACATAATTTTAATCTCATAAAAAATAATATTTTTTCTTCTATCTACGCCAACACTTGTACGCAGAACCTATTTTGCACCAAGAGACCACCACAACTTGGACTCTTCATAATTGGTGTTAACATGGGATGTGGTGCCCCAATTTGGGCTGCTTTCAGGTGATATATTCTAACCCAAATGTCTACTAAATTGGACTAGCTAATTAGCAAGGGACGGGACCAAATTGATCTCCAAAAGAGCAAGGGTTTCCACACGTGCTAGCATGCTTATCAGAACCCTAATTGAATCCAAAATTTCAATCAACCTTTTTCAAAAGGGTTTTTGAGCCAATTTCTATATGTTTGTGACCCATTGAATTCTACATCTAGCCAGTAGTAGGTCCGAGAATAAGTTGACCAAATTTGATTAGATTTCAATCTAATCGATTTTGGTCCAATCGAGCTAACCCGAGTTCAATAATTAGAATCATTTCTAATTGGCAATCGAATTAAACTCTTTAATTTGGTCAAAAATCTACAAGTCAAGATTAACATCTAGCAACGTATCGTAACTACCCAGAAGATGTAAAATTTGATAAAAATACCAAATCTACCCTTCAATGGTAAATTACCGTGCAATTCAATTCTTCGATCATCCTTACAACCTGAATATGTTCTTGAGTATGGAATCATGTCAAATTCAAAACACATATTCATATCAATTCTTAATTAATCAATAATGACTCCAATAAAGAAGCATTAGAAACTCTTTCTAATCTCCTTCCTTCTTTTGGCCAAAAGACTTTTCTGAGTCATCTAAGTTGAGAATACACAGGATGCGATCTCCTCTTACTAGGAGTGATCGATTCCATATTGACCTACTCACAACCTTCATACACACTCCACCATATCCAGAATACTTCGTACATGTCTTAATGTCATACCTGGGTATGAACCAAAATATGGGTTTATGTGCACAAGATTTCATAGTGGTTTCAGGTCTAAGGATCACTTGCACAACTTCAACTTAGAGAACCATCTTTGACATGCAAATAAGGCTTCCATTAGATGTTCTCTTTCATCGAGTCAATTTAGTAGGCTCATTTCTCAAATGAGCACCCACATCCTTGTATTAGTATCTCACACAAGTGGCTAGTGAGATCTGCTACCCTCTCCATTGAGCATACATAGGATGTGCCAGTCTATCTGAAATATTGATCCCCGACTCAATGCTCCTACGATCAGAAATATTTAAGATTAAGATTATAGGATTTTAGGTCTCACTAGCATGACCCATTCATATCTTCGAAAATCATTATCCAAATCTTTGGGATTCATCATAATCTTAGACATATTAAGATGCAGCTAATATGATGAATCAATGCCTCAAATAATAAATATTGTTTCATGAGTTGAAAAATTTTAAAGAAAGTCCCATCACAACACACTTACAATTGGCTTATAGGACACTCTTCTTTCAATCTCCCACTTGCACTAAAGCCGATCGTCTTTGTATCTCATACAATTAAGATGGCGATCATATAGCTATTATGGTATGGCCTTAGTGAATAGATCTACTATATTGTTCTTTCTGTCTACTCGTTCAAAGACAACATCTTATCTTTAATGAGATGGAAACGTCTGAGGATGTGCTTGGATCTATAATGAGATTAGGTTCCTTATTTTGAATAACAGCCTCAGTGTTATCACTATAGAGTGACACCGATCCTTCAATCTTAGGAATGACTCTTAAATCCATGATGAGTTTTCTCATCCAAACAGCTTCCTTAATGGCTTCACTAGCAGCAACATACTCTGGCTTAGTAGTTGAGTCAGCTACTATCTGCTGTTTGGAACTCTTTCAACTCACTGCCCCATCAATTAGGATAAACACATACCCTGATATTGACTTGCTATCATCTGCTTTTCAATGATCCTTCCTTAGATCAGCCTGAAATCTACTCGCTATGCCTAAAGCATAAGCTACATCAGGCTTGGTACATAGTATGGCATACATAATTGATCCCACAGCCAAAGCATAAAAGATTTCATTCATCCTTTTCCTCTCTTTTGGTGTCTTTAAGACATATTTTCTTAGAGAGACGTATACCATAACTTACAGACAAATAACCTTTCTTACTTGCCTCCATATTAAATCTCTTTAATATGAGGTCTATGTACCGTGACTGGGATAAGCCTAACATCCTTTTAGATCTATCTCTATAGATCTTTATATCCAGTATATAGGATGCTTCACCCTAGTCTTTTATGGAAAACTTATTTGATAGCCAAGTTTTGATCGATTGCATCATTGGGATATCATTCCTAATGAGCAGTATGTCACCGGCATGCAGAACCAAGAAGACAATAACACTCCCACTTGTCTTCTTATATATACATGGTTCATCTGTATTTTTGATAAAGCCAAACTCTTTGACTGTCATATCAAATCGGATGTTCCAGCTCCTCAAAATCTGCTTCGATCCATAGATAGATCTCATTAGCCTGCATACTTGATTTGCTCTATCACTTGAGATAAATCTCTTTGGCTGAGTCATATAGACCTCTTCCTCTAGATTACTATTGAAAATCGATCTTGACATCCATCTATCAGATTTCATAATCGTAGTATGCTGCTATAGCAAGCAAAATCCGGACGGACTTGAGCATAGCCACAGGTGAGAAGGTTTTATCATAGTCAATTTCTTGCCTTTGATTGAAACCCTTCGCCACTAACCTAGCTTTGTAGGTTTCTCTTTGGCTATCTACTCTGATCTTCCTTTTGAAGATCCACTTGCACCCTATTGGGGTTACACCCTTAGGTGCATCAACCAAGGTCTACACTTGGTTGGTATTTATCGAGTCCATCTCAGATTTTATAGCTTCCAGTTATCTGTTTGAGTCTCTATTCATGACAGCTTTTAAATAGGTCAGTGGATCAACATTCTAAATGATGTTGATAGAATTGTTATTCTCAATGACAAAATTATATCTCAGAGATGCTTGATGCACTGTATCTGATCTTCGAAGAGGAGGTGTGTATAGTGGATGTACCTCATCCTTGGGTATTTTTGATTGAGGATCTTCTTATGGTCCAACCATTGATATTTCTGGATCGGTTTGTAGATCATGAACTTTCATAAATTCAATATTCCTCCCACTGCCTCCTTCTTGGATAAATTTATGTTTCAAGAAAGTAGTGTGCCTACTAACAAACACCTTTTGTTCAGTAGGGTGGTTGAAACAGTATCCATTAATTTTTTTAAGATACTCTATAAACCTACACTTGTCTGATCTAGCACTAAGCTTATGTCCAAAAAATATTTTTGACATAAGAAGGACAGTCGAAAGTCTTAAGATGTTTGTGATTAGGCTTCCTTCCATTCCATATCTCATATAGAGTGCTTGCAACAGACTTTGAAAGTATTCTGTTTAATATATATGTGGCAGTGTCTAAGGCATTATTCCTAGAAAGATATTGGGAGATCGGTGAAGCATATTATAGACCGCACCATATCCATTAAAGTGTGATTTCTCCTTTCTGCTACACCATTTAACTGAGGTGTATAAAGAGGGGTCCATTCAGATAGAATACCTTTACTTTTAAGATGATCAAGAAATTTACTGGATAAGTACTCTCCTCTTCGATCAGATCGAAGAACTTTGATATTTTTTTTAGTTTATTTTTCGACCATATCTTGGTACTCCTTAAACTTATCAAAGGCTTCAAATTTATATTTCATAAGATACACATATCCGAACCTTAATAAATCATCTGTAAAGATCGCAGTATCTTCTTCTAGCCTGAGTTGTTATCGGTCCATATACATCTATATGTACTAGAGCTAACAACTCACTTGTCCTCTCTCCATATCCAAAAAATAGAGTCTTTGTCATCTTACCTATGAGATAAGATTTATAAGTTTCCAACAATTCATAATCATTTGGGTCAAAAAATTCTTCTTTGTATAACTTGTTTATCCTTGACTCACTAATATGACCAAGGCGACAATGCCAGAGACATGTGACATTCATATTTTCTCTCTTTCTTTTCATATTTCTTTCAATATGAAAAATATTTTATTGAGTGCAAGAATTAAAAGATTGTTATCAATATAACCACTATCATAAAATTTATTAAAAAAAATGGAGTATCCATTTTTTATTAGCTTTATTTCATAACCTTATTTTAATAACAAAGGTATAGAAATAATATTTCTAATGACCTTTGACATGAATAACAGTCTTTTAATTTCAAAGTTTTTCTCGAAGGTAAATAAAGTATACAGGTTCCCACAGCCTCTGTGCTAATGGACTCTCCACTTGCACCACAAAGCTTGAGGTTACCTCTTTTCAGATCTTTGATATTCTATAGTTGCAGTAACGAACTATAAAAGTACGATCCACTGATGGTATCCAATACCCAAATATCAGAGTCTGAATCACTCAATAAAAATAGGTCTATATCATATACACACCTTTTGGTGTTACACTTGCACCCTACTTCAATCTTACAAGATTATTCTTGTAATTATACTCTCAATTTTTAAATTTACCATAAATAATATGCATATGGACATCATTACTTTCTCATTATTACTGACCAAACTAGGATCAAAAATATCCAGAATATCAGAGTTTTTTTCTGATATAAACCTAATTTATAAGTTCCTCAACCAATCCATATAGTTGTATTGGTCAACATAGTTTTATTTATTATATCATGGGATGAAAATAAAGAAGCCATAATATAGACTTAAATCTACATAAAATAATAGTATAAGCTGATCACTCATATTTGACATGCATAACTAGATGATGACTTTTAAAACTAATTATGTCTCTCACTATTTTATCAGATACCATAGCCCTCTCCTATGGTAAATGAGATATATTTTATATTTATCTTAGTGAAATTGAGATCCTAATTTCTCATAACGATCTTGTGTTAACACAACAAACTCTTATGAGTTCATAGGTGGGAAACTCTTTCCAATTACATCTCATGCAATTCTCAATATTTTATCTTGGCCTCTAAAATATTATTAGCCTTGTGTTAACACAACAAGCAATAATATTTTAGTTAAGTAAGACCCTTCATTTCAACATAGTCAAAATCGAATATAACTGCCCTTGTGTTAGCATAACAAAGCAGTATATCCAAAATTATCGTAAGCATCTTTTATGCACCAGGATTATGTTATATCAATCCTTATGACAAATCTTATGGTAACACAACAAACTAGCCATAGTTCATGATGTAACATTAACCTAGCATGAAGGAAGGCCCTTAGTAGTGTTTAAAATACTAAGCTACCTTCATTTAAGATTCGAACTAATCCAATTGGCCAGAAAAGTGTTATGATTGGTGGGGGTCCTTCCATTACTTTTATTAGACACCAATAAAATTGGCCAAATCAGCAACGAAACCAATTAAATAACCATCGCACTTGAAACACTCCTTAGACACCAATTAATTAATCGATTCAAGAAAATAGGTCAGCTTCTAATTCACAACACTATGACTTAATATGATTTTTATGAGAGCTTTAATGGTCTCAAACACATCCTAATTCAATCTATCACAAGAATGCACTATAATAGTTGTATCTTAATAATCATAATAACTAATTATGGTATCTTATCATATCTCTAAGATATGGAAGCAGAATCATATAATATGATTATAACTAAATATCTCAAACATATCATATATGCATGAAGTTCTAATAATATGCATGAATATAAAACTCTTTTTTCGTAGTTCTTCTTCTTGAAACATCACAGTGGCACCCCTATATGCCATAAGAGTATCCTATTGAATATAAAGAGAGGGTCTCTGAACCCTACTTGCTCTTATGACCGGATGGCCTGGTGATGAACTTCAATTAGAGTACTAAGCTATTAAGAAAATTTTACACATACATCATACATTTTATATTTAAAACATATCTCTAAGACATGATAGGGTTTGGATGTTCAATCGGGTTCAACCCTTGACCCGACTTGAACCAAACCAAAAACTCATGCTTGATCATAATCAAGATAATAATTTAATCTTTAATTATATAAATCAAGATAGGCTCGATACCACTATTGGGTTTCGGTGGCACAGCGGAAGGGTTAGGTGTTTAAAATTTTCATTCAAAACACCCAATGCACCGGAAGCCCTAATGCCCAGAAACTCTTGACTATAATAATCAAAGCATAATAAATATAAATTAGGATAAGAAGAATACCTGTAGCGCTAATCCTAATTTTCATAAAGCGTCCAAGTGTCCACCCCCCAATGGTGATCCACACAAAAATTGAACCAAAGACAGCACTCCTTCACCTTGCTTCAAGAGTTCTAGCCCCTAGAACTCGACTAGCCTCGTACCGATCAAATTTCTTCAAGAACCTGACCTCACCCTCTTAGAACCTCCTCTGAACTTCTGATTCTCCTTCTTTAGGACCCTTACAACCCTTGTTGGGACCAGATAAGGCTTTGTCTTATATCCCAAAGCCTTGTCCTAAAACTAAGATAGGTTGTAAGAAAGAAAGGAGAGCAACAGGAGAGAAATTGGAAACCCCTCTTGGATTCATCAGATACCCAGTGCCCCAACCTATTTATCCCCACCAGAGAGATGCCAAAAGAGAGGGATATGCCTTATCCCAAAAGACTTATTTGATCTAATTATCAGAGATAAGAGTTCCTTCAAGCAGAAGGACTCCTATCCATGATACGTCGATCAGCACCCTGGTCTACGCGGGTGCAACCAAAGAAGGGATGTTTTCACATCCCTTCTCAAATTAGAAAAATCCTAAAAAATCTATGTGGATTGAGGATTCAATATAAATTTTAGAGAAATAAAAATAGTGATAAAATTCTCAAGGAAGGATGCTATGCTCGCACCTTTTCATGCGAGTACTGATCACCATGCGTGCAGGCATCAGGACCGACTTATGGCATCCATGTGGCATCCAGATACATCTGGAAAAATTCCAAAAAAATTATCAAAAATATCTTATCAAATGTGTAACATTATCACCAAAACCCATTTCAATCTAAAAGTATTTGATAGGGAGAAGGACTCTCCAAATCACGGAGAGATGCGATGCTTTTGCGCATGCGCGTGAGACATCCTTCTTTTTCCAATTTTTTTTCTTCCTCAAAAATTTAAAAAAAAATATATCTCATACTTTTTGATGTGTATCAAAGGATGGAGGGTAATGTGAGCTATCACATATAATTTTAATCTCATAAAAAATAATATTTTTTCTTCTGCCCACGCAAACACTTGTACGCAGAACCTATTTTGCACCAAGAGTCCACCACAACTTGGACTCTTCATAATTGGGGTTAACATGGGATGTGGTGCCCCAATTTAGGCTGCTTCCAAGTGATATGTCCTAACCCAAATGTCTACTAAATTGGGCTAGCTAATTAGTAAGGGATGGGACCAAATTGGTCTCCAAAGGAGCAAAGGTTTCCACACGTGCTAGCATGCTTACCGGAACCCTGATTGAATCCAAAATTTCTATCAACCTTTTTCAAAAGGGTCCTTGGCCAATTTTTGTATGTGTGTGACCCATTGGGTTCCACATCTAGTCGATAGTAGGTTCGGGTATAAGTTGACCAAATTTGATTAGATTTCAATCTAATCGATTTTGGTCCAATCGAGCTAACTCGAGTTCAATAATTAGAATCATTTCTAATTGGCAATTGAATTAAACTCTTTAATTCTGTCAAAAATCTATAAGTCAAGATTGACGTCTAGCAACATATCATGACTACTCAGAAGATATAGAATTTGATAAAAATATCAAATCTACCCTTCAGTGAAAAATTATCGTGCAATTCAATCCTTCGATCATCCTTGCACCTCGAATATGTTCATGAGTATGGAATCATGTCAAACTCAAAATACATATTCATATCGATTCTCAATTAACCAATAATGACTCCAATAAAAAAGCATTAGAAACTCTTTCTAATCTCCTTCCTGCTTTTAGTCAAAAGATTTTTCTGAGTCATCTAGGATTGAGAATACACAGGATACGATCTCCTCTTATTAGGAGTGATCGATTCCACATTGACCTACTCACAACCTTCATACACACTCCACCATATCCAGAACACTCCATATATGTCTTAATGCCATGCCTGAGTATGAACCAAAATATGGGTTCATGTGCACAAGATTCCATAGTGATTTCAGATCTGAGGATCACTTGCACAACTTTCACTTAGAGAACCATCTTTGACATGCAAATAAAGCTTCCATTAGATGTTCTCTTTCATCGAGTCAATTCAGTGGACTCATTTCTCAAATGAGCACCTACATCCTTGTATTAGTATTTCACACAAGTGGCTAGTGAGATCTGCCACCCTCTCCATTGAGCATATATAAGATGTGCCAGTCTATCTGGAACATTGATCTCCGACTCAATGCTCCTACGATCAGGAATATTTAAGATTAGGATTTTAAGATTTTAGATCTTACTAGCATGACCCATTCATGTCTCTTAAAATTATTATCCTAATCTTTGGGGTTCATCATAATCTTAGACATATTAAGATGTAGCTAATATGATAAATCAATACCTCAAATAATAAATATCATTTCATGAGTTGAAAAATTTTAAAAAAAGTCCCATCACAACACACTTACGATTGGCTTATAGGACACTCTTCTTTCATTGGCCTCATTCTTCTATTTCTTCATGGGCCTTTTCTTCTTCTTGACAGAAGACTTCCTTTTGGAGGAAGCCCGCTCCATAGCTAGAACTATGCCTCTTAAACTCTTCAAGGTGTCCTCTACAGTCACTAGCATATTCAATAACTCAGGCAAAGTAGCATCGATCTGATTCATATGATAGTTCATGATGAACTGCTCATTTGAATCAGGAAGAGATTGGAGGATTAGATCCACCTGCAATTCCTTATCCATGTTCATACCGAGCTTCTAAAGCTCTTCTATGTCTTTAATCATTGTCAAACAATGATCATTGACAGACTGTCCATCATGCATCTTCGCTCTGAAAAGTCTCTGAGAGATCTCAAAGTGAGCTGTGAGACTTTGTTCACCATACAACTCTTATAGGTGGACCAGCATCTCCCTAGCAGTCCTCATGTCTTCATGCTGTCGCTGAAGATCATTGAATATGGATGCTAAGATATAGCACTTTGCCTTGTTATCTTCATCCATCTATTTCTCAAGTGCAGCTCGTTGATCAGTGGATGGACAAGCAGGTAACTCCGGTGCTTCCTGATCTAGGACATGGGTAAGCTTTTCAGAATTGAGAACAATTCTCAGATTTCAGAGCCAATCTTTGTAATTTGTGCCGATCAACCTATTTGTGTCAAGGATTCGGGCTAAGAGGTTTGAACTCGATATGGTTATTGCAGAGAGAATATTTTCTAGTTAGATTTTATACTTATAAAATTATTTATTCTAGGGACTTTAAAAATGAATGAAGACTCTCACTATTTTTTCGAATCTCCCACACTCCTCAGATGGAGAAACAAAAATCTATACGTTATCGATTTTAAGTGGGTACTGCAGTCTCATTAATCTATACACACCTCACTTAATAGTTATTGGTGAGTACAAACTAATGAGTGAACAATACTTTGTCCATTGCTTCACTAAGTAAAATGTAGTGGGTTTGGTCTCTAAGTCTTATGACCTCACCTAATAGTTATTGGCATATTTCTTGGTTAAGATAGACCCATCATTCACCAGCGGGTGCAAAGCCGTCATTGGGACCCTCAACTAATAGTTATTGGGCCCAACCCCATCTCTACTCTGGGACATCAAATATCAATAGAGTGATTGTACCTTTTTGATGCAACCGAACCACTATAACCAGTCGAGAACAATCAACGCTAGGAAGGTACCCTTATCTCTACAATGATGAAAGACCTCTAGACTTAATATTTAATAAAGAGATTTGGGTTTAGGTCTCTTCTAAATTACTAGATCTGACATCTAATTGATTAAATTAGATCAGCACATTAATATGTCTAACCAGCCTAGTCGGCATGGATGAACTTGAGTCAACAAGTAACCTAACACGAAATTAAATCTCCCAATATGGGCAGATAAATTAAGATGCATGGGGGTCCTCCCATTGCTTTCTTTAGACACCAATCAAAATTGATCAGGTCAGATAATAGAACCAATTAAATAACCACTATCTAAATACTTGCCTTAGACACCAAATTGTTCGATTAGAATCGATTAGATTAACCTATTAAAATGGGCCTGAACCACTAAGCCAAATTTGATCTTGAGTCAATCAATTCACATCAAAATATAAATCGATGTGACCAAATACAACTAAACTCAACTCTAAGCCCCTTTGATTTAGTCCTAATCATCCATCGATTAGGTTCAATCAACTGCTCAAAATCAAAAACGGGTTCTAGCCTGATCTAATCAATTAGACCCTAATTGTAGTTTGATCACTTAGACCTAATTTATTCATCCCATACCCACATGCAATAACATAATGTTAGATCTAAAAATAATTTTTAGATTATGTTTCATTGCATGCAATTAGTGGCTTATGATTTTGAAACTGTTTCAGATCTAAACTTAGTTTCATATATCAAATATATGTAGTTTCAGATCTAAATAAAAATGCATCACATATATATCAAATTTTAGATCTAAAACTAAATTTACACATATCAAATATATGTAAAATCAGATCTAAAATAATGATTAAAATATTTTAAAAATATCTTTTCAAAAATTGATTCACATCAAACTAGGACAACCTTTATAATATAGGGGGTAAACCCTATATTAGGACAACCTTATATTAGTTTGATGTGAATTTTTAATTATTCTAATTTTAGATCTAAATTTAAATTAAACATATCACATATGCTAATTTTTAGATCTAAAATATTTAATTTAATTATTTCAAAAATAGTTTTCAAAATCGAATAATCTTGTGCTAGGACAATCTTTGCAATATAAGGGGTAAACCCTATACCAGGATAACCTTATATCAAAATAAAATTGATTTTAAATCATTAACACTTTCAGATCTAATCTAAAAACTAGATCATATGTATTTTTAAAAATATGTGACTCTGATACCACTATTACAAAATCGAATAGACAGCATGTGTATATTTCAAAAATTTTTGAAATATGCAGCAAAAAACAAAAGGGGTTAAACACTTTAACCCCACATGCAAGAGATCAAATCTAATCCTACCCAAGCCCAGGAGAAAACACATATGTATAATTTACAATTTAGATATAAATATGAGATCATATCTTATTACCTTGGCATGAGTAGATGTTCATTGCTTCTGATGATCATAGATTCGTAGATGCTCGAGCCACACATGTATCCAGTCTCTACGGATGTCCATCGAGATCGATCTCGAATTGATTTCTCCTCGTAGAAGATTTTTTTTTCAAGAAGAATCTTAGCCTTAAACACTTTGATCAACATCTTGATCTAGATTGTAAGATCAACTTTTTAATCAGTAGCCTTCTTCTTCTTCTCTTTGATCTTCAATCTCTAAGTCACCAAACACTACCTCTTGACGTGTGGAAGAGGGGACACCCAACTCTTGGGCATGGAAAGGAAGAGAGGGAGGATAGGAGGCATAGAGAAGGGAGAGAGAGAGAGAGAGATTTTTTATCAAAAATCAATTAGCTAGAAACCCTAGAGACATACCCCTTATATAGGCACTATCCTGATACATAATAAGAACCCAATTATCTTAAAAAGATAGATCCTTATCTCATAAGAATCCTCTACCTTTTTAATCTGATTTATTCCAATTAAAATCAGATATAAATGGTATATGATCAATCCCTTTAAGCATGTACAAGAGTGCCCTAGGAATACATGTCAGGTAGTTGGGGTGCCAACTCTTGGCACCCCCACAATCGGGTTTCTAGCCAAATAAGAGAGGGGCGTGGCCCCACCTCTCTCTCCTCCACACCATTCCACATAAGAGGGGGTGGGCTCCTCTAGGATTTGGTGCCCAATTCTTGCCAAAAGAGAAAGAAGGTGCCACCCAATCTTCCATTTATTCCACATGCACACTTAGAGATAATTAGGAGATAAAGAAGAGATAATATTAGGATAATTATGCCAACTAATTGACTTAATCAAATCTTCTTGAGCTCATAATTAAGAGCCCAATTATACTCAAATAGATTTAGGTTAGGTTCAAGGCTATGGACTTTATCAAATCAAAGTTTCGCGAAGAATTAGGTTTAACTGTGTGTTAGCATGGTTCTCATAAACCTAATAGAATTTCAATAAATCCTAACCCAATTGAAACTTCATAAGTCCAATTGATAAATTTGAGATTAAATTCCTTAATGTGTAACCCCATTGGTTCTATTCTATCTGGTAGTGAGATATATTGTGATCTCCATCACAATATCATCAAAACTCTTTTCAATGAATTGAAATATTTCTAATTCTATCCTTCGAGGATCATTGATCATCAAGACGATGCCTGATGAGTCTCACAATTCACTAGTGACACCTAGCAGTATGTAGTGGCAGTCTAGTAGAATGAAAGTATGAACTCTTAGATGTAGTTATCATATGATTCAGTCCTTCTATCGTGAGTCCTAACTTAATGGTGGTCATGGAGAACTCGTTATATCCCATTGTCAGTTATATCCTAAATTGGCTCGACTTGAGTTTATTTATGAATCTCATGAATTTTTATTTTCAGTATTCACTCTTGCTTTAGCCAAAGACTTTCTGAACTCAGTCTTGTAAATGCATAGGACTTCTCCTTTTCTACCAAGGTCGATAGATTTCATCTAGGTGCATCCTACTCCAAACAATGAATCTGAACCTACTGAAACCAACATACACAACAAGGATCCGAATGGCTAAAGACCAAAAAAATGTGCAGTCAAACCCAGTAGCCTCGCTATGAATAACCAATGACACTGTAGGTCAAAGGATCACTCACACCACTACAATATCGAGAAGACCACTAACGAGTGAGTAGACATCCATGTGGTTCTCATTTTGATCACGCTTAGTATAAGTTATTCTCTAACAACCACCTGTACCTTCTCCCAGTGTCTTCACACCGCATATCTTACTCATCTACCCACAAGAGAAGTGAACCATGCACCGATCTCAAATGAATTGATCACTATCCTCCATGATAATCTTTTGATCGAGAGTATTTAAAATTAACCACTAATTAATGTATCTCTCAAATTCTTAACTCTTTAAGAATATAAAAAAATTATCTTTATTAATTTTTAGGATAAATCATAGACACAAACTTGATTAAAATGAAAAAATCTTTTATTGATAATAAAAAGATTATAAGTACAAGTTTAGGCCCTAGAATTATATAATATGTTAGCCAATAATTAGCTTCTAGGGTACAAATCCAATAATTGAAAGTCCTATTAATATATGCAATTCGTTGCTGGGACTACAGGTAAGTAAGAAGTTTCGTGAGGGTGAGCGGTTTTTTAACATTGGAGATGGAAGTTTTGTTTCAGTTCTGACCTTAAAAACTTTACGTCTTATCTTCAAATCTAGTAGTATTATGTTAGATGATTGTCATTATTGTCCCTCCTTTATGATGAATATCATCTCTGTAGGCCTTTTGACCAAACTTGATTTCAAGTTTATAATAAAGGATGATTTTTGTGATATCATTATGAATGATACTGCAATTATACATGGACAATTAAAATATGGCATACACATAATATCATGACCTGTTAGTGTAATGTACACAACCAGTAAACACCCTAAATTAGATAATGTTAGTGAATCCTACCTTTGGCATTGTAAGCTTGGTTATGTGAATAAAAATAGATTGACAGGTTGATCAAGGAATGTGTCCTTGAGATAGATGATTATGAATTATTACCAACCTACAAATCCTGTCTATTTGGTAAGATGACTAAGTCACCTTTTAAAAAAAAAGATGAAAGGCCAATGATGTCCTAGGTCTAATACATACTGATGTATGCAGACCTATGAACATAAGTGCCAAAGGAGGATACTTTTACTTCATTACATTTACAGACGACCTATCGAGGTATGGGTATGTCTATCTTATGAAGCATAAATCAGAGTCATTTAAAATATTCAAATGATTCCATGCTGAAGCAGAAAAATAGACTAAAAATAGTATTAAGACCCTTCGATCAGATTGAGATAGTGAATACCTCATCAGTGAGTTTCTGACATATCTAGAAGAGAATAGGATTCTCTCATAATAGATTCCTCCTGGAACACCACAACATAATGGGGTATTGGAGAAGAAAAATCGAACCTTGTTAGACATGATCCGATCCATGATGGGCTTTGCGAGTCTGTCAATCTTCTTTTGGAGCTATGCTTTAGAAACTGTCTGTTAAATTTTATATAAGGTGCCGAGCAAGTCTGTCGATAAATCTCCATATGAGATATAGACTGGGCGTAAGCCAGTGCTCTAACACCTCAGGGTCTAGGGGTATCCAGCTTATGTCAAGCATTTAAAGACAGACAAGCTTGGACCTAAGTTCGATAGATGCTTGTTCGTAGGGTACTTATTGGGTATAAAATACCCCCAGCCAAAGTTTGTAAAAAGCCGACCCTCCCAGGGCTCTTCGGACTTCCGACCTTGTGTGGAGTCTTTCTGAACTCCCCCGACCGTCCGAGCTTCCATAATACCATCCGGACTTCTCCGATAATGAGCTCCTCCATTCATATACCGGGCTGCTCCGAATGCTTTTCGAGCTTCACTATCAGCTGATTTTCTACAGTGATTGACTATTCTCCGAATCTCTTCCAGACTTCTTCCAGCCGCGAACAACTTTACTCTGAATCTCCATCAGCAAAATCTCTACAGTAACCAGACTCCATCCAAGTTTCTACAGTGGTCGATCGCATTTTGAATTTCATTCGGGCTCCTACAAGAGCTGGACTCCGTCCGAACTTCTACAGTGGATGGATCCCAGACGAACTTCTACGACGGACAGGCTCCACCAGTCAGATCTCTACTCTAAACTTCTTCCGAACTTCATCAATGATCGAGCTTCTCCAATAGTGGGACTTCTACAATAAGAAGTCTCCATCTGAGCTTCCACGGCAACCGGTCTTCATCCGAGCTTCTACAATAAGCAGACTTCATCCAAACTCCTACAAGAGTCGGACTCCGTCCGAACATCTACAACAGAATTGAATCCTGGACTCCTCCAACGTTCGACCTTCCGCAGTGTCCTCAAGACTCCTCCAGCGGACGAACCTCCACAACGCCATCCGAACTCCACTGTCAGTCGATCCTCTATCGGATTCCTCATGAAATCAGACTTCTCCAACAGAAAGTCCTCGTCCAAGCTTCTACAGCAGATGACTTCCGCCTGCAGCATCAGCGTCCAAGGCACCCGACAACAGTGGACTCGTCAGCAACCTCAAAAACATCCAAGCTTCTCTTAGATTGCAGAGACAGAGAGCCATTCTGCTCCATCAGACATCCCAGCCGAGCTTCAACCGTCAGACCCAAACTCTCTGGCAGGTCACGACAGTGGCCACTACCCCACTCCACTCTCTGTAATAGATCCCATGTGGCCCCACCACTCTCTGGCAAGTCACGACAACAAACACCACTCCACTTTCCATAACAAACTCCACGTGGCCTTGAACGGCCCCCTGACGCCACTACTCTCTGTAACAAACTCCGCGTGGCCCCGAACGGCCCACTACCAGGCAGTTACAGATGTCGCTGTCAATCAGTTACGCTCTCTGTCTATAAAAAGGGACCCCCAGATATGTTCATCTCTAAGCTCTAAACTCTATCTCGAAACTCTGCTAAAATCCCATTTGAGTGCTCTATTTCTGTTGAGGCAGAGTACTGACTTGAGTGTCAGAGGGTCCTACCGGAGCATCCCCAACTCCGGTTTAGACTTTCCTTGCAGGTCCCGACGGCGGACGCGATGCCCTCGACTGCAGCTTCTCCGACGTCGGTGGAATTCTGCACCAACAGAATTGACGCTAGAGGAAGGGTTGTGTCTTCGCAGTACCCTTGTTCTTAAAAAAGTACTCAATGGGACTGTCTCCGATCATCTTCGTCAACATCTTCTCCTTCTTCTCCTGCCAGATCTCCACCTGATGCCTCCCCGAAAGGCATCCACCTGGCGATCCATGACCTCCACTGCCAGATCTTAGCGAGATCCGTAAGCTCCGACCTCGTCTTCAGTTTTCCAGGCTCCTCCTCCGATAATGGCAGTCGGCATGGAGCAGTTCAACTTGCTGGTTCAGTAGGTCAGGGGCCTCACCGAAGCAGGCAGGCCATGCAGCAGCAGCCACAACAGCCACAGGCATCAGTGCGGCTGGAAAGAGCATCGTCGGAGTTTCAGAATCTGACGATCGGATGGGCCACTTGGGCCAGTCGCCCTATCTTCCTTAGAAAAGGGAAGCAGAGGGTGGAGAGCCCTCCATCCGATCATGATTCCACCCCCAAAGGGTCTCTACCTCCGTTCTGCCAGAAGACCCTCGAGACTCACAGTCGAGAGGATCTCATGGATCAAAGGTTCCAGGAGATGAATCGGCGGATCGAAGAGCTCCGCCATGCTCCCCCTGCTTACGGTGAAGACATTTGTACTGACCCTCTTTTCTCTCAAATGATTATGCAGGAACGAATCCCGCCAAACTTCAAGCTCCCCCAATTTGAGAGCTACGACAGGACCTCAGATCCGGTTGACCACCTGGAGGCCTTTCAGACAATGATGCTGCTCCATGACATGCCAGACACCATCCTGTGCCGAGCTTTTCCATCTACCTTGAAGAGAGCAGCAAGAAATTGGTACTCGACACTGAAGTCGGGTACTATCTTCTCCTTTGATCAGATGAACCACCAGTTTGTTGCTCATTTCGTCAGCAACCAGCATCTCCAGAGAGGTTCAGAGTCCCTCATCAACATCAAGCAAAAGGAGGGAGAATCCATCTGAACTTACGTCAACCATTTTAACGCCGCTGCGTTGGAGGTCCGAAACTTGGACCAGTCAGTTTCAATGGCCGCCCTAAAGGGCGGTCTTCAAAAAAATGATCTTCTATTTTTCCTGAAAAAGAAGTATCTCAGGAACTTCGCTGATTTGCTGGCTCGGGCTGAAGGCTATACCCGAGCAGAGGAAGCCTTCAAGCTAAAGGACGAGGAGGCCACGAAGGAGCGGCAGGCGGGTGACTCTAGCAAGCCTGCAGTTGAAAAAGGGCCGAGTGAAGCTCGGCCACATTCTCGAACTTCCTCCGGACACAAGCATGTCCGCACTCCTCCCCGAGCTCATAGGCAGAGAAGCCCAAACCGTAGGATTCAATGGAGCTCTCCCCCAGGAAAGTTCCACAGCTATGCCCCTCTCAATGCTCCAAAAGCCCAAGTGCTGATGGAGGTCAGGGAGCAGCTGCCAAGGGTGGAAAGGATGCGCACACACCTCAGAAAGCACAATCCTAACAAGTTCTGCCTCTATCATCGTGAGCATGTCCATGACACAGAGGAGTGCATTCAGCTTCGAGACAAGATCGAGGAGCTCATCAGATGAGATCGGCTCGATAGATTCATTCGACGCTGGCCTGAGGGTAGGAAAGATCGACCGAGGGCCCTACCACAGCCAGAGCCACCAAGGAGGGAAGAATAGCCTGAAGATCGACCTCCAATCGCGATCATCAACACCATCTCTAGAGGACCCCGATGGGGAGCAGACCTTTCGCGACCATGGGACTCAAAAAATCTATGAGTGTATTACCAATAACTTTTCCTTAAATAAAAGTTTCATATTCGTATATCTTTTCTTTTGGCATGAGCTTATTACGACAGGGAGTAGCTCCTTCGGACAACCGAAATTAAGCATGTTAGGAACAGGAGGAGAACCTCATCCTAATAAGAGCAAAGTCAAAAGCCCAATTATTTAAAGACCGGATGGGGGGAGAGGCCCTTGCAACGGCCCTTATGCGCCCCCATAGCCATGTTAGGAATAGGAGGAGAACCTCATCCTAACATGAGCAAAGTCGAAGGTTTGGTTATTTAGAGATCGGATGGGGGGAGAGGCCCTCGCAACGGCCCTTATGTGCCCCCACAGCCATGTTAGGAACAGGAAGAGAACCTCATCCTAACATGAGCAAAATTGAAGGCCCGATTATTTAGAGATCGGATGGGGGGAGAGGCCCTCGCAACGGCCCTTATATGCCCCCACAATCATGTTAGGAATAGGAGGAGAACCTCATCTTAACATGAGCAAAGTCGAAGGCTCGATTATTTAGAGACTGGATTGGGGGAGAGGCCCTTGCAACGGCCTTTATGCACCCCCACAGCCATGTTAGGAACAGGAAGAGAACCTGATCTTAACATGAGCAAAGTCGAAGGCCCAATTATTTAGAGACCGGATAGGGGTGAGGCCCTTGCAATAGTTCTTATGTGCCCCCACAGCCTTGTTAGAAATAGGAGGAGAACCACATCCTAACATAAGCAAAATCGAAGGTCCGATTATTCAGAGATCGGATGGGGGGAGAGGCCCTTGCAACGGTCCTTACGTGCCCCCACAGCCCTGTTAGGAACAAGAGGAAAACCTCATCCTAATATGAGTTGAAATTGACTATGCTAGGAACAAGAAGAGAACCTCATCCTGACACAAATGAAGACCTGATCATTCAAGATCGGATGAGGGAGAAAGTCTCCTCAATGGCTCCTCTACACCCCTATAACCCCGTTAAGAGCAGAGAAAAAACCCTCACTCGAACACAAAAAAAAAAAAAAAAAAGAAAAGAAAAAAAAGGAAAGCGACGAGTTGCGCTAGTAATAAGGAAAAAATAAACTACATCAAAGACACAAAGAACCTCATCTCAATGAGGAAGGAGACTCTTGTCAAAAACCCTCAGTCTCAAAGAGAGAACCCAACACTGACAAAAGAAAATAGACTTCCACAAAGTAACGAGAAGTTCGGGCCCCAGGCTCGAGCATCGGGAGGAAGCATCAAACTCGAATGGCCTCGAAAAGACCTTCGATCATGAACAAAAAGGGCAAATCAACATGACGATGATCAGGAATCTTCAAACAACATCGACATTGAATAAGACAGAAGACAAAAGAAGCTCGGTAGATGATAATTTAATGCAAGAATGGACAAGGTAATGAAAAAATTTCTTTTCATTTCATTAGTAAAGTGCGCATTACAAAGCCTTTGAAGGCTAAAAAAAAATGACAAAAAAAGAAAAGAATACTTGGCTTCTTCCGACTTCGAACTCTCCGTTCCAGCCATCATCAGGGATTGCTTTAAGTTCTCAACTTCTTCTTCTATTTCTTTCTTTCTTAACAGCATCTCCCGATACATTTGGTGGAATCGCCGACTCTCGCCCTCAGACTCCTGAAGCCTCTTCCTCAAAACTTCTGACTCCGCCTCGGCATCCTTGACCGCCTGCTGCTCATAGGCCAGCTGAATCTTCAGCCACTGTAGTTCGGCCTTCTCCTACCCAAGGGCCATGGATAGTTCTGCCATGGTCCCCCTCAAGGAGCGAAGCTCGTCGGAGCCTTGTGCCGAGATGGCCTGGACTCTCTCGGACAACTACCTCTGAAGGCGGGCAACCTCGTCGGTCACCATCTTGACCTTCCTTCGGTGGTCGTCTACTTGTCCACACCAGCCGACTCGGTAGGCGTTGTAGTTTGCCTCGATGTCCTACAGCTGCTTCTAAAGGTCGGAGAATTTCTTCGACCAGTCTCGGTCATGGTCAGCCTGAGTTGTGAGCCAGGATGAGCTCCCTTCCAACTGGTCGATCTTCTCCCGTACAGCCGCCAGCTCGACCTCAAGGGAGCTGATCTTGGAAGCCTGAGTCCAAGATCGATCGCTGGCATGTTTTTGGAGTTCCTCAAGCTCCTTCACGAAGTTAGCCTTCCTCCGGGTGTAGTCCATGAAGGCCTTTTTGTGGAGGTCCCGAAAGCGAGTAGCCTCCGTAGTGGCTTCCGAATGGCTCTTCCTCAGCCGGTGAAGTTCCTCATCCAACTTTTTTGATTTCTTCGTTAAATAATGAACTTTCCTTCTTAGATCCCGGATCGACGACTTCAAAAGGATCCCCTGTGGCAGGCGAAGAGCTTCGGCAAGGCATTGTTGTTGGGAGACAAGAGCGTCACGACGCAAATCAGTGCAAGAAGATAAAAGAGAAGAAAAAAGATGCAGAATAAGAAAAAGGAGCTCTCTATAAAGAAGAATCCAATTTCATTGACTAAATAGTTCTTAAGTACAAAAGAATGAGAAAAAGTCACAACAAAAGGAAAAAATATAAAATTAGAGGTTTCGGACCTCTGGGGCAGAAGTGGAGGAGCTCGGTGCCCCCGGAAGTTCGGTCGCGACAGCCACTGCAGTCGAAGAAGTTTCAGCTGGAGGAAGATCGACAGTGGCTTCAGAAGGTCTGGCTTCATCATCGGATGCCTCATCAAGGAAGCTGACATCCAGTTCGAGAAATTTCCCGACCACCTTCTCCTGGCGGAGCTCGAAGCCCTTGATGTAGGCGGCCTGGCCGAACTGGACCTTCAGATCTCTCATCTCGGAAGAGGTTTTGAACTCCTCCACTACCTGGACCATTGCAGTCATTATGGCACCATACCTAGAGCAACACTCCAGCAGGAGTTCCGAACAAATCTTTTCAGATCGCCTCGATTTAAAAAGACTCCAGCACCAGCATGCCAAATGCCAAAATATCTGGAAACAATCGAGTATGAAAATCGAGGGAGGCAACTTCAACTGTGAAAATTTTTCTGTACTTCCTTCATTCGAAACCCGAACTCGAAAGTAGAGAGACTGGTGTTGGGTATAAAATACCCCCAATCGAAGTTCGTAAAAGGCCGACCCTCCCAGCGCTCTTCCGGCTTCTGACCTTGTGTGGCATCTTTCTGAACTCCCCCGACCGTCCGAGCTTCCATAATACCATCCGGACTTCTCTGATAATGAGCTCCTCCATTCATATATCGGGCTGCTCCGAACATTTTTCGAGCTTCACTATCAGTCAATTTTCTACAGTGATCGACTATTCTCCGAATCTCTTCCAGACTTCTTCCGGCCGTGAATGACTTTACTCCGAACTTCTTTCGGACTTCATCAATGTCCGAGCTTCTTCAACAGCAAGACCTCTACAATAACCTGACTCCATCCAAGTTTCTATGGTGGTCGACCACCTTTCGGATTTCATTCGGGCTCCTACAAGAGCCAAACTCCATCCAAACTTCTACAGTGGATGGATCCCAGACGAACTTCTACGACGGACACGCTCCACCAGTCGGATCTCTACTCCGAACTTCTTTTGGACTTCATCAATGACCGAGCTTCTCCAGTAGCGGGACTTCTACAATAAGAAGTCTCCATCCGAGCTTCCACGGTAATCGATCTTCATCCGAGATTCTATAATAAGCAGACTTCATCCAGACTCCTACAAGAGTCGGACTCCGTCCGAATTTCTACAACAGAATTGAATCTCAGACTCCTCCAACGTTCAACCTTCCGCACTGTCCTCAAGACTCCTCCAGTAGACAAACCTCCACAACACCATTCAAACTCCACTGTCGATCGACCCTCTGTCAGATTTCTCATGAAACTGAACTTCTCCAACAGAAAGTCTCCGTCTGAGCTTCTACAGCAGATAACTTCCACCTGCAGCATTAGCACCCAAGGTTCCGATAATAGTGGACTCATCAGCAACCTCAGAAACATCTGAGCTTCTCTTAGATTGTAGAGATAGAGAGCCATTCTGCTCCATCAGACGTCCCAGCCGAGCTTCAACCGTCAGATCCGAACTCTCTGGCAAGTCACGACAGTGGCCACTACCCCACTCCATTCTCTGTAACAGATCCTACGTGGCCCCACCACTCTCTGGCAAGTCACGACAACGGACACCACTTCACTCTCCATAACAAACTCCACATGGCCCTAAATAGCCCCTTGACGTCACTACTCTCCGTAACAAACTCCGCGTGGACCTGAACGGCCCACTACCAGGTAGTTACAGACATCACTGTCAATCAGTTACGCTCTCCATCTATAAAAAAAGACCCCCAGATACGTTCATCTCTAAGCTCTAAACTCTATCTCGAAACTCTGCTAAAATCCCATTTGAGTGCTCTATTTCTGTTGAGGTAGAATACTGACTTGACATCGGAGGGTCTTGCCGGAGCATCCCCAACTCTGATTTAGACTTTCCTTGTAGGTCCCAGCGGCGGACGCGATCCCCTCGACTCCAGCTTCTCCGACGTCGGTGGAATTTCGCACCAACAGTACCTAAAGAAAACTAAAGGATACTACTTCTACCTTGCTGCAGAATAAAAGATATTTGTCAGCAGCCAGGTAGTCTTTTTAGAAAAGAAGTTTCTTAGTGAAGGAGCTAATGCTTGCAAAATTAAACTTGATGAAGTTTATGAGGTGGAAGGATCGACAAACATAGAATTAGAATTTAGAGCCAGTAGAGGCACCATTAAGGAGATCCGATAGAGGACCACGTCAGTCAGATAGATACTTCGATTTCTTGATCTACGATAGTAATCTCATTGTACTTAATGAGAACGATGAGGATCCGATCACCTATATGAAGGCCATGCAAAGGTTCTACTCCCAAAAATGGCTTGAGGCTATGAAGTCTGAGTCAATAGTGTATGGACACTAGTTGATCTACCCAAAGGGATAAAATTCATAGGGTGTAAATAGATTTTTTAAAAAAAAAGAGGAGTGGATGGGAAGGTAGAGACCTATAAAGCCTATCTAGTGGTCAAGGATTACCATCAGCATTATCGTATTGACTATGACGAGCATTCTTGTTAGAAAATGCTACGGTTTCGTACATATAGTTTAAAATTTTTCTAGGCATCTATGCAGTGAAAATAAATAAATTAAAATAATTTTAATTTATTCATCTATTAGATCAGATCTAAAAATTGTAGTAAGGATCTTGATACGAACATATATCCATGATCTAAAATCTAAAATAAAAACAAACGGTTAGAAAAATCAACAGAGATCAAATCTCCATACCTCAGATCCTCGGATGTCTCGGGTTCTGATCGTAGCCGTGCATGCATCCAACCTCTTCTGGTCTCCACATGGAGTCACTTGATCATAGCATCGAGATGGTGTGCTAGCACCTTGCAGATCTCACTCCTCATCCTTGGATCTAGATTTCTTCTTCTAGATCTTGAAAAAGGAGATCACTGTGCGAACTCTTCGTGCAGATTCATTGGAATCTGAACCAGATCACCATGAAGAAAAGAAGAACCCTTCTTCTCTTCTTCTCTCTCTTTTTCTCTCTTAGATCTGATCTCTATCAGATCTGGGCATGAACATGAAGTGGAGAAGACAAGAGGAGGCATAGATATGAAGGATAGATATAAGAAAGAAGAGACCTCTCATATCTTACGCACACCCTCTCTTCACCCATCCCCTTTTTTTAAATTTTTGTTGCACACACCCCTATCCATCATGCCTCCTTAGAGATAAAGATCATATCTTATCAAATAGGGAATGTATGGCATGTAAGAAAGGAAAGAAAAAGTTGGTGCATCAAAAAGAAATCGGGAAGATCTTTCACACACAAAACCAGCATGCATCCTATTTCTCTAATTTTTTTTATCATATTAAAAGATACTTCCATGCTATAATCTGAGAGATTTCTATTTTATTTTGAATCAAATTTAAATAAAAAAAATTTAGATAAAAAAGAATTCCAGATAAGGTGGGGCGCCAACTATTGGCACCCCCTCTCCTTTCACGCGCATAAGAAGAAAAAGGATATGAAAAATAATGCTCCACTTCTCCTTTTTCTATGATTTTTGGTGAGAGAGTCTTAAAAAACTTGAGTTCTTCGAGCCATGATTCATCTAGTTCAAATAGGACCTCAATCAGATTCAAATCGAGATTGAAACGAGCTAAATTCGGAAAGACTGTCAAGCCTGATCTAATTAGGCTTGAAATCCAAATCTGATTTGGATAATTGAATCCAATTAATATTAAATTAAATTAAATTTAATTTAATTTAATTTAAATTAATTAAAATTTAATCTATAATTTAGTCAGTCCCAAAAAAATTATAATACTTGTAATTAAGTCCCTATGCTAACAATTAGCAGCTGCCAAAACTGTAACGCTTACAAATTAGCAGTTTCAATATTCAAACCATCAATCCGATTGACAATTTGAATATGATCCAAGCCATTGATCAGGTCAAGCTCCTTTTGTATGTGATCTTTCAAGTTCTATTTTATCTGGTAGTGAGACATACTATGATCTCTATCACAGTATCATCGAAACTCTTTTTCGTTGGGCTAAAATGATTCTAACTCACCTCAATAAAGATCGTTGATCCAAAATGATCTTAGTGAGTTCTCATGATCCATCAGTGACGTCACGCAACATGTAGTGACAACCCAGCAGAACAGAAAAGTGAACCCCTTGGTGTAGTTATCATGTGATACAATCTCTCTATCGAGAGTCCTAACTTGACAGAGGTCATGGAGAACTCATTAAACCCCATCATCAGTCATATGCTAGATTGGCTCGACTCGAGTTCATCTGTGAATCTCGTGAAAATTTTTTTCCAATATTCACACTCACTCTGGCCAAAGATTTTTCTGAACTCAATTTTATGAATCGTATAGGACTTCTCTTTTTCTACCAAGGTCGATAGATTCCATCTAGGTGTATCCTACTCCAAACAGTGAACCTGAACCTACATAGCCAACATACACAGCAAGGACCCATATGGCTAAGGACCAAGGGAACGTACAGTCAAACTATGTAGCCTCACCGCGGATAGCCAACATACCACAGATCAAAGGATCAGTCACACCACTGCAGCATCGAGAAAGATCACTGACGAGTGAGTAGACATCCAAGTGATTTCTTCTGTTGGTCATGCTTAGTGCAAGTTGTTCTCTAACAACCACTTGCACTCTCACCCCAGTGTCTCTACACCGCAGACTCGAGACTCATCTGCCTTAAAGAGAGGTGATCCATGCATCAATCTTGAATGGATTGATCATTATTCTAGGTGATGATCCTTCGATCGGGAGCATTTAGAAATTAACCACTAATGATATATGTCTCAAATTTTCAACACCTTGAAATATGCAAAATCATCTTTGTTAATTTTTAGAATAAATCATGGACACATAAACATGATTGGTTATTAAGACTGCCCAACAAGTACAAAATATGCCCTAGAAAAAAGTATGTGTCAGTCAAGATTGGCTTCTAGGGCACACATCTAACAAACTTTCACTTGTACTAAAGCCAATCTGCCATATACCTGAGTCCTATCTTCTAAAGATAGGCTTCGATGTTTAGCTGGCTAAGTGACTTGGGCCTACCACTATCATGTGGAGTCTACTCTCTTTAGCTCCATATATTTCTACTTGAGGTAATCACGTATATTTGTTCTATGTGCATGGACTTCTAGTGAGACCTTTGCTCCTTAGCGAGGGTTATGAACCATTTCTTTGCAGTACAATGTCATAGCATCCAATGTATGACATCTAGTTTTGCAACTATCATAAGAATCAGAATGCATCCTACACATCTATAGCATATTCAGCTTTCATTGGTCGATTGCCTGGAACACTTCCATCATATCGAACCAACATAACTTAAGAATACATACTGATATAGATATTCTACCATCAGCATCAGTGTATCCTCCCATTCTTAGCTCTAACCCTTCTTCAAAGATGAAGAATAATCTCTTAGTGCTTCTCAAGTACTTAGGATATTTTCACTGCAATTCAATGCTCCCAGCTTGGATTCGACTAATATCTACTCATGATTTTCACAGTAAGATATAGCAAGTCGAGTACATAGCATGGTATACACCTATGCCCAAGAGGATAATGGATCCCTCTTAGAGGTTTCAATGTTGAACCCTTTCAGCATCTTTTCTATGTACTTATCTATGAAAACCAAACATCCTTTTAGGATCTATCTCTATAGATATTTTATTTTCAGAATATTTGATTTAGGTCTTTAAAAAAAAATTTATATATAACCACATCATTACTGACGTCAGTATGGGACCCTCCCACTGACCTTCATATAACTACATGATTCTTCATATCACATCGTTATAGATTTTAGGATCATCCTTATGTTCCTAATCTCCCTCGAGAAATACTTTCTCTGAATCCTTTATAAGAATATCAAGTATCTTTCTAAAAGATGAGAGATCCTATTAGATCTACGAGATGAAGGAAGTACTACATATACTGGCTCATCTTAAATAGGTTGTACAGGTCTTGTGACTTGTTGTTCTTAAGAGATCTTTTCTCTTTGAGTTCATCCTCCCATTATTTTCAAGAAACTAGTATGATTACTCACAATCACATTGTAAACCACTGGGAAGAGAAAGTGATATCTCAAACACCTTTTGGGATACCTTAAAAATGAGCTCTTCACAGTCATTTTCTCTAACTTGTCCACCATTTCATATCTCATATGGTGTGGTGAAACTAACTTTAGAGAAAATCTAATTTAAATTTCAAAAATTAAATCTTGTTCCTCAAGAAACAATAGTTGAACTAGTGATATTAATGATGGACTGGATCATATCTCATATAGTACCATCGCTTCTCTTAAATACATCGTTGAGCTGAGGTGTACAATGAGAATTCCATCATGAAACTATACCATTTTCTTTAGATAATCGATAAATTTTTATTTGGTATTGTATCTTCGATTTGATCGAAGTACCTTTAGAACTTTTTTGATTTATTTTTTTTACTTCACATCTGAATTCTTTGAACCTTTCAAAGTCTTTCAGATTTGTATCTCACATATATACCTATACCATGACTGTTCATCGGTAAAGATGATGAAGTAGTGATAACCTCCTAGTCTGGCTCATCAAATGGGCCATGCACATCGTATGTGTACTAAGATAAGTATTTCAGTGATCCTATTTTTTTAACCCAATAAAAGACAGCTTGGTCATTAATTCTCAAAGAGATGATTCACAGACTAGATATGACTTAACAGTCAATGAGCCTAAAGGCCCATTTTCTCCAGTCAGCAAATCATTTCATTTCATACATGACCTAGCCAAAAGAACCATCTATATACTTCAGATTATTTGGAGTTGGATCTCTCAAACCCAATGGCATTCACTATTTTCTTCAATAATTTTTACAAATGTATCACCATACAAATGATAAAAATTAAATCCAAACGGTAATCATCGAGATTAGGTGCTCACGGCCTAGTGCAACTTTTGCACCATTACTGACTCAAAAGAGTCACTTCACCTTCCCTCAGTCTTCTTCTTTCTTTAGACCTTATATTAAAGTGCATAATATGCACTAGAGTCTAATGAAAAAGAGAAAACCATAAGATTAATTTTCAACAATTCGACATACTTTTTGAAGGTATGTAAATATTTCTTTTAGGTTCTCCAAATATGTATCTCTGAACTTTTTAAGATCCCTTAGTTACCAGCATATCGACCAATTCAGTTAAGGTGCTATAATATCAATTCATATAATAGTTTCATAAACTATCTGTATGAATTAGAAATTACAAGATTAAATCCTTTAGCAATTTCTTATGCATAGTCATTCAAGCTTTTCAAGCTCTTCAATATCCTTGATCATCGATCATAGACAAACTGCCTATTACGTATCTCATGCACTGTGCGACTCTGATCATCTCACAACTATTGCAGATGAATCAGCATGTCATTGGCAGTATACATATCCTTATGCGTATATTGGATTTCATCGACTATGGAATCTAATTTATAGCACCTAACCTAATTGTCAATATCCAACCATTTGTCAAGTATAGCTTGTTGACTACGGATTGGACAAGCTGATGACATTGGGTCAACCTAGTCAAGAACATGACTTAATTTCTAAAAGCTAAGATCTATTTTTAGATTTATGAGCCAGAATATGTAATTGATTTCGGTTAAGTGGTTAATATCTGAGATTCAAGCTAGAGATTTGAAAGCTGAAAGAATTGACCATAGAGAATAAAGATTTAATTAGATGATTGTACTTGTAATAGTTTATTTTAGAAACTTTAAAAATAAATAAAAAGCTTCCACTAATTTTTTTGAATCTCTCACACTCCTCGGGTGGAGAAACAAAAATTCTAACATGATAATAGGTTCTAATGGGTGCTGCGGTCTCATCGATATATGGCACCTCACCTAATAGTTATTGGTGACACATATACCAATGCATGGACAACTCTTTATCCAAATGCTTCCCCAAGCATGTTGCAGCGACTTGGCCTCTAAGTTCTATGACCTCACCTAACAGTTATTAGCACATTCCTTAGTTAAGTCTGACCCACCGTTCACCAGCGAGTGCAAAACTATCATTGGGTCCCTCACCTAACAATTATTGGGCCTAACCCCATCTTTACCTCGGGACATCTAATGTCAATAGAGTGGTTGCACTTTTTCGATGCAATCGAACTACTGTAACCAATCTAGAACGATCAACACTGAAAAAGGCACCCGCATCTTTATAACAGTGGAAGACCAGTAGACTTAATATTTAGTGAGAGGATTTGGATTCAGGTCTCTTCTAATTAGTCACATACATCTAATGTAATGACTAATATGGTTTGGATCAGCACATTACATGTCTGACCAACCTAATCAATATGGGTGAACTCGAGTCAACAAGTAACCTAATACAAAATATAATCTCCCAAGATGGTCAGGTAAGTAAAGATGAGTGGGGGTCCCCCCGTTGCTTTCCTTAGACATCAATAAATTGGCCAGATCAGACAAGGAAGCTAATTAAATAACCATCATCTAATATTTACTTTAGACACTAATTGATTGATTAGAATTAACTAGGTTAACCTATGGATCCGGACTCGAACTGCTAAGTCAAATTTAGTCTTGACTTGATCAATTCACATCACATGTGAATCAATTTGATCAACTACAACTAAATTTCAATTTTGAGCCCCTTTAACCTAATCTCAATCAACTGCTCAAAATCAAAAAGGGTTCTAACCTGATCTAATCAATGACCCTAGTTATAGTTTAGTCTCTAAACCTAATTTATTCAACCCATACCCGAAAGTCCATATTTTATGCATTGAAATTTAGATCTTAAATTCATAATTTCATATCTTATAATTTTAAATCTTAATTCTTAATTAAATGCATTATGTATATGGGTTTGGATTTAGATCTCAAAATATTTTCAAATCTAAACCATGTATGCTATATCTTATACAACATCACTGTTTGCAGAATCGAGTCGATTCACCTTGGTACATAAATTGACTTGTCATAGTGAGTCAACACACACTGAGACAAATAGAAATTTATAGACCTAGCCTGCATAATTGAGTCAACTCATCAGCAAATAAGCTGACCTACTAGGATCTTGAGTCGACCCCAACAAAATAAGTCAACTCACCAAGCGCTCGAGTCGACCCAATCGAGAATTGAGTCGACTCCACAGGCATACCAGTCATAGTTTCATATCCTCGTGCAAACAAAACCTAGGGTTTTGGATCTAGAATTTTATCAAAATTTAAGGTTTAGATCGTATGTCAAACAATATATTAAATATAATATTTTACGGTCTAAAACATATAAAAATACATGCATAATCTGATTTAAATTAAAATATGAAACAATTATAATTTGTCATTCATTGTTCATCTTCATAGGAAACATCACAGTCGGCACCCCTACACGTTACAAGAGAGAACCCATCGAATGGGCAAGAGAAGGACTTCAATCCCTTCATTATTTTATGATTGGATGGCCATGGTGACTATCCCAATTCGATTACTAAGCTACTAAGAATTTAATCTAACATATCACATATGTAATCAATTAAAAATTAGATCTAATTATCTTTCACATATCAAATATGTGAACAATAACTATAAATCTATGTATGTAATAAAATTTCAGCAAACATACTAGATCCAAATTACACCCTAATTAAAATATTCAGATCTAAAATCAATTTCAGATCTGAATAACTCATAATTTATTTGAGATCTAAAATAATTTTAGATCTAAAATAATCTTGTAATCATATTACAGATGTAGAAAAATTAGATCTAATCTTAATCGATGTTCTACATCATTTTAGGATAACCGTTCAGCATAACAGGGGTTATGCCAGGGCAACCTTATTTCAGAATGATGTGATCATCTTATTAACCTTCAGATCTAATTTTTATAAATCAGATATCAGATCTAAGGAAGTTTCATGTTTGTATTAGAACCTAGCTCTGATACCACTATTAGAAAATACTACAGTTCATATGTGTAGTTTAAAATTTTTTTAGACATCTGTGTAGTGGAAATAAATAAATAAAATAAATTAAAATAATTTTAATTTATTGATATATGAGATCAAATCTGAAAATCATAGTAAGAATCTTGATATGAACATATAATCATAATCTAAAATCTGAAATAAAAACAAATGGTTAGAAAAATCAATAGAGATCAAATCTCCATACCTCGGATCCTCAGATGTCCCGGGTTCTGATCGTAACCGCGCACGCATCCGACCTCTATTGGTATCCACATAGAATCACCTGATCAGAGCATCGAGATCATCAGTGTGCTATAATCTTGCAGATCTCGCTCCTCATCCTTGGATCTAGATCTCTTCTTCTAGATCTTGAAGAAGGAGATCGCTGTGCGAACTCTTTTACGCAGTTCCATCGAGATCTGAACCAGATCACCATGAAAAGAAGAAGAATCCTTTTTTTTCTTCATCTCTCTCTTTTTTTCTCTTAAATCTGATCTCTATCATATCTGGGCATGAACATGAAGTGGAGAAGACAAGAGGAGGCATAGATATGAAGGATAGATATAAGAAAGAAGAGATCTCTCATATCTCACGCACACCCTCTCTTCACCCATCCCTTTTTTTTTTAATTTTTATCACACACACCCCCTATCCCTCATGGCCCCTTAGAGATAAAGATTATATCTTATCAAATAGGGAATGTATGGCATGTAAGAAAGGAAAGAAAAAGTTGGTGCGTCAAAAAGCAATCGGGAAGATCTTTCACACACAAAACCAGCACGCATCCTCTTTCTCCAATTTTTTTTGTCACACAAAGAATGCTTCCATGTCTTAATATGAGAGATTTCTATCTTATTTTGAATTAAATTTAAATAAAAAAAATCTGAATGAAAAAAAATTCCAGATAAGGTGGTTGGCACCCTCTCTCTCCTTTCACGCACGTGAGAAGAAAAAGGTTGTGAAAAATAATGCCCCACTTCTCTTTTTGATATGATTTTTGGAGAGAGAGTCTTAAAAAGTTTGAGCTCTCTGAGTCATGGTTCATCTGGTTCAAATAGGGCCTCAATCAGGTTCAAATTGAGTCTAAAATGAGTTGAATTCGAAAAGGCTATCAAGCCTGATCTAATCAGGCTTGAAATCGAAATCTGATTTGGATAATCGAATCTAATTAATATTAAATTAAATTACATTGAATTAAATTAAATTTAATTTTAATTAATTAAAACTTTATTCATAATTTAATCAACTCTAAAAAAATTATAATACTTGCAATTAAGTCCCTACGCTAATAATTAGTAGCTGCCAAAACTGTAACACTTACAAATTAGCAGTTTCTAATATTTAAAGTATCAATACGATTGATAATTTGAATGTGATTCAAGCCATTAATTAGGTCAAGCTCCTTTTGTGCATGATCCCTCAGATTCTATTCTATCTGATAGTGAGACATATCGTGATCTCTATCACAGTATCATCGAAACTCTTTTCGATGGGCTGAAACGATTCCAACTCACCTTAATAAAGATTGTTGATCCAAAATAATCTTAGTGAGTTCTCACGATCCACCAGTGATATCTAGCAAGATGTAGTAGCAACCCAGCAGAATAGAAAAGTAAATCCCTAGATGCAGTTATCATGTGATACAATCTCTCTATCGAGAGTCCTGACTTGATGGAGGTTATAGAGAACTCATCAAATCCCATCATCAGTCATATACTAGATTGGCTCGACTTGAATTCATTCTGTGAATCTCGTGAAATTTTTTTTTTTAATATTCACACTTACTCTGGTCAGAGATTTTTTTGAACTCAGTCTTACGAATCATATAGGACTTCTCCTTTTCTATCAAGGTCGATAAATTCCATCTAGGTGTATCCTACTCCAAACAGTGAACCTGAACCTACATAGCCAACATACACAGCAAAGACCATATGACTAAGGACCAAGAAAATATACAGTCAAACTATGTAGCCTTGCTGTGAATAGCCAACACATCGCAGGTCAAAGAATCAGTCACACCACTACAGCATCGAAAAAGACCACTGATGAGTGAGTAGACATCCAAGTGGTTTCTCATGTTGGTCACACTCAGTATAAGTTATTCTCTAACAACCACCTACACTCTCATCCCAGTATCTTTACACTACAGACTCAAGACTCATCTATCCTAAAGAGAGGTGATCCGTATACCGATCTTAAATGGATTGATCACTATCCTCGTGACGATTCTTCGATCAGGAGTATTTAGAAATTAATCACTAATGATATATGTCTCAAATTTTTAACACCTTGAGAATATACAAAATCATCTTTGTTAATTTTTAGGATAAATCATGGACACATATATATGATTGGTTATTAAGACTGCCCAACAAGTACAAAATATGCCCTAGAGAAAAGAATGTGTCAGTCAAGATTGGCTTCTAGGGCACACATCTAACAGTTCTCTCCTGTGGCAATGCTCAAATCCATCCAGATTATGTTTACTATCACTGTACACTTAGATTATGACATCTGACAGATGGATATCAAAACTACTTTCTTTAACGGGAAGCTGGAAGAAGAGGTGTATATGATACAATCTAAAGGATTCACATCCACAGATGAGTCGAAAGTGTGCAAGCTGAAAAGATCTATTTATGGACTTAAGCAGATGTCTAGGAGTTGGAACATATATTTTGATAAGGTGATCAAAATGTATGGCTTCATTAGGAATAGAGAAGTGCCTTGCATCTACAAGTAAATTTTTGATTCTGTAGTCATCTTTCTTGTGCTATATGTGGATGACATACTGTTACTAGAAAATGATATCCCGGCTTAGCAGTGTGAAACTATGATTATCATCATAATTCTTCATGAAGGACTTGGGAGAAGCATCCTACATCTTAGGGATGAAGATCTATAGGGATAGATCTAGAAAGTTACTTGGATTGTCCCAATCTACGTACATCGATACTTTATTGAAGAGGTTCAGTATAGATAATTTTAAGAAAGACTATCTTTCGATAGGTCATGAAATTACTCTTTCCAAGAAGGATTGTCCGATAACTCTTGAGGAGAGAGAGAGTATGAATAGAATACCATATGCTTCAGTAGTGGGATCTATCATGTCTACAATGACATGTATGAGGTCGGATGTAGCCTATTCACTAGGGTAGTGATTAGGTACCAGTCTAATCCAGGTGAGAAGCATTAGAAGATTGTGAAAGTAATTCTTAAGTATTTGAGAAATACTAAGGACCAATGGCTTATCTATGGAGACACTGATCTGAAATTTATAGGATATATTAATTTCAGTTTTCAGTCAGATTATGATGACGACAGAAGCATGCGGATTAGTATTTATCTTGAATGGAGGAGCTATTTGCTGAAAAAGTTTCAAGCAACATATAGTGGCCGATTCTGTATGCGAAGTGGAATACAATGCTGCATTGGATGCTCAACATATTCTGCACCGCTATCACCTGCTGCGAGAGATCATGAACCGAGGTGATGTCGATCTTCAGAAGATCGATGGAAAGGAGAACTTAACCGGCCTCTTCACTAAAGCTCTTAGGATCAAAGAGTTCGATGACTTCAAATGGAAGATGGGTATAAGGTATTATCCGATTGGCTTTAGTCCAAGTGGGAGGTATTGAAAATTGTATCCTAAAATCAATCGTATGACGATTGAGTTCATCTTTATATATGAATTATTGATAAATAACTAATAGTTATTCTAAAATTTTTCATCATAAAGTTACATCTTCCTTGAACTCTTATGTTGTGATGAAGTCCTTAGAACTATCTTAGTGTAAGATAAAGAGAAGATTTATCGTATAGTTCTAAAACATGTTCGCGACTAAATGATACGTCATTACAGGATGATGATGTTTATCGAGTGGAGGTCGTTGTGTGCCATATGGGTTGGTTATCCTCTTAACCAAGGAGTGTGGTGACACTGGTATGGCATAGAGGTGAGATGTAGGAGTACATCATTACTGAACAAGTGACTCACCTGCTGAATGTTCTGCTGTCAAGAGCTGCTTGTAAAGCACATAGATATATATATCTTTCGGACCTGAGATCACCATAGTGACTTGTAAGCAACTCACTGTGCTTTGATGCTGAACTATCTTGATTTTTAATACAGTGACGGAAAGCTACTAGGTACAGTCAAGTACTTATAAAGTCTATGTGGATCAAGATGGGATTGACCCCTCTGAATTATTAGAGTTGATATTTTGCTATATTTTAATTTAGCAAAGTCTTGGCCAGTGTAATCCATGAGATGGATTTAAAAGGTTAAAATACAATGTGGATGAAGCAATCTCAGTTGATAGTTAACCTGAGACCATCCTAGAGCATTCAGGGTCAAAAGAATAAATTATGTGGTAACATATGTATGGGTTCTAAAATATTTTTTTGCGATACTTCAACTTATCTGGATGTCGAAAACTATTGCTAGATGGTATCTTGATTAGTGCAGGAATTGGTTCCTGTGCTACTGACTTAGTATTTGAATCTATAGAGTCATGCACACAAGTCAGACAAAATAGAAAAGAATTGGCCTATATTTATATATCCAATTTGAAAGTACTTGACCTAATTGAATATATAAGCTAATTTGATTGAGAATTAATTTATGAATCAAAAGAGATTGAAGAGTTGACTATATCTAGCTAGCACTACACATGAGGTTCAGGTTCGATCTGAAGGATGAACAGTTTCTGACTATGATCCACGGAGCACATGAAAGATTAGATTAAATGTTAATTAATTTTATATTAGATCTAAATTAATTAGACTTAATTAGGTCCAAAAATTCATGTTAGATTTGGTACAAAAGTCCTAAAAAATTTAGGATTGATAGCCTTTCGAAATTATTTTGAACCAGCTTTAAATTGGATTCGAATCGGATCCATTTTGGATGAGATATGAGAAATCCTTCTTGCACTGGGATTGCTCTCTCGTATGGGCTGACCAACACCTAAAATGGTGCTAGTTTGGGGCATCCCATGTGGGTGAGGGATTAGGTGCAAAGTGGTTGTCATAAGTGATGGCAATTTTATCTAATGTAGGAATCTTTCTTTATGAGTATTGGACTGATTTAAATCAGATTTGAGTTAGAAGTCCAATACTTATTGGGTAATAAAAATCATCTATAAATAGAGAGGGTCTCTACCTATGGATGCATAGCAAATAAATCAGATTGAGAGAAGAGAAAGAGAGAGAGAGGCATGAGAAGAGAAAGAGGTTCCTTCTTCTCATCTTTGGTGTCTCCCCTAGGTGCCGCCCCTTTCTCCTTGGCATGGGGCCCTCTTGGGTGTCCCCTTTGCTGGTGTGAGGTGTTACACCAGCACCTCTCCTCCCTTATTTGATTGGATTGCGAAGGTAATTCGATCGGAGTTCATCCTGCTTTTCTGCGACGTTTGGAATGCATGTGAAGTAGAGGGTCTGCACATCCAGGCCTCCACAAAGGTTTAATTTAGATTTTTTGAGATTAAATCTATGGTTTTGCTGCTAATCAGATAAGGATTTGATCTTTATTCATATAGATTAATAAAAAAATTTTAGATGCAACCTAGGCTATCCGAAGAGAAATAGTTTTTCTTTCATTCAATAGCGTGACGTACATGATGGATCCCACAGTCGAAGTATAAACGATTTCACTCATTCTCTTTCTCTCCACTAGTATCTTAGGATATATTTTCTTGGAGAGGTGTATGTCATGTCTTACAGGCAGACAACCTCTTTTACTTACCTTCATGTTGAACATCTTCAACATAAGATATATGTATTGAGATTGGAACAAGTCTAGCATCCTCTTAAATCTATCTCTATAGATCTTTATATCCAGTCTATAGGATGCTTCACCTAAGTCTTTCATGAAAAATTTATTTGATAGTCAAGTTTTGACTGATTGTAACATTGGGATATCATTTTCAATGAGTAGTATGTCATCGACATACAGAATCAAGAAGATAATAGCACTCCCACTTATCTTCTTATACACACAAGGCTCGTCTATATTTTTGGTAAAGCCAAACTCTTGGATTATTGTTATGGTGGTTACTGTGAGTACCTCAGATCAGCATGACAACCATGGGACACCTCAGGTCTCCAAGCTATCATCGGGACTGCTGACTTAAGAGCAGAGCTATATGTAGAGCAGAGCTACTTTTATCTGGTCTGCCGCATGGTCTGCTCGATGTATTGACTATCTCTGTTGCCTCGGTAGGCTAATACTTTAGCACATAGGTTACCTTTGTTATCACAGCCGACCCACTTCCTGACATGCATGACAGCTATCCACCCCGAGTGGATAGACTCGTGCATAACCAACTCCCTTGATTTTGTGGGAGTGATTAATGGCTAAATTATCTCTCTTGCAATGGCATGTTCAATGATCCTACAATCTTGAGATTGCACGATCTCATAGCTATTCGACCAGCTATTCGACAGCCTTCTATATAAGCAACCAAAATGTTAAGGACCAAAGTAAGTCAATCAATCCTTCTCAGAGAATTCATTGTTGTTCTTATTGTTCTCTAAATCTGACTTGAGCATTGGAGGGTTCTTATCAAAGTGAAAATCTCTAGTTTGGACTTGTTTTGCAGGTTACTCCAGCACCAACATCCCTGCATGAGGCTCAATCATTTTTTCTCCGATCTCGATCGAATCGAGCAACAACAGATAGAGGAAGGGCATAATCTTCATTATGCCTTCAAAATGAACATCATCTTGACTCTCCAATGCCGTCATCTCTTGCTGGGCAAAGAGCCAAGCCAACAATCGGGTGTAGCAACTGGTGATTGAGACTCTCCCGCAAGCCCAGCCAGTATTGATCACGGTGGATCAATTTAGCCTGCTCTTCCAGCAGGTTCAAAACTTGACAGTCGTCATTCAAATAGTCCAGACTACTCTGGTGCCTCCCCCAATGATGCCGCAGCCTGCTCAAGCTGCTCCTACACCTCCTTCAGCATTACAACTAGTGGCCTTCTCGACGGCACCATCGGTGCCTCTCACGGTGGTGCCCCATTGAATTTGATTCCTCAGCCACTACCACAGCTAGAGCCGCATGTGCCTCCTCAAAGCCCAGAGAGGAGACACGTTCATTAGATCCATTCTAGGGCTCAGTAGCCAACCAGACGAAGATATCCTAGTCTATAATCGGGGCATGATTCAACTCCCGATCGTCATTCTTTATAGTATTTCGAGGCCTGCACCATCCGAGATCTTGATATCAAAAGATGGTTCCAGGCTCTCGATAAATAGATGGAGAAGAAAATTAAAAATATACTCAATAATAACCACTCCTCGGTGTAACCCTATGAGGGGTTTAACAGTGAGCCACCCTTCATCCCGAGGGCAGTGCAGGAGCCACTCCCTCGGTACTTCAAGCTACCTCAGCTAGAGGTCTATGACAGAACTACCAACCCCATCGACCACTTAGAAATCTTTGAGGTAGCAATGCTCTTCCAAGGAGCATCTGATGCAATCCTCTGTCAAACATTCTCTCTAAAAGAATAGTATCCTACAAGTCAATCGTATGGGTGATGTGATGGGATTTTTCTATGTTATCTTCCTACTCATTGCATGACATTAATTATTTTATTTATGAGGTATTATATTTTATCATTTACTATATCATATTTTATGATTATGATGAACCCCATAAATTAGGACAATAATTTTAGGACCATGATGAGATCATATCAGTGAGACCTAAAATCTTGATAGCCCCAGTCAAAAATATTTTCAGTCGTAGGATCATCGAGTCGGAGATTGATGATGCCAATAAGACTGATACATCCTATGTATGCTTGATGGAGAGGGTGATTGATCTCACAATCACTTGTGTTGTAATACTAATACAAGAATGTAGGTGCTCATTAGAGAATGAGTTCACTAAACTGATCCATAGGGAGAATATCTGATGGAGCCTTATAGCATGTCGACAGATGATTCTCCAGTGGGAGTGGTGCAAGTAATCTTTTGACCTGAGATCACCATGATACTTTGTGTATATGAATCCTTACTTTTATTTATTTTCTAGCATGCCACTTTCAGATGTGTGTGGGATATTCTGGGTTTGGTAAAGTATGCATGAAGGTTATGAGTGGTCAATATAGAATCGAACACTCTTTGTAAGAGGAGAGAACATCCTATGTGATCTCATAGGATGGTGACTCTAAAAGTCTCTGCCAGAACAAGAATGAACAGTAGAAAAAAATTTTTACTGGTTCACCAATCAAATCATCATCATCAGATCAAGATACCTATGGATAAATATTTGGGCTTGACATGATTATTGAAAATTATGTTCCACAGTCAATCGTTAGTCTGTTGATGGTTGTGCTTATCATTGTAATTGTATATAAATTATTGAATTAATAAATGTTATTTAGTTTTCTCATCACTGTGTACAACTCATTTTGAACTCCTGTTATGTGATGAAGTCTTTAAAACTATTTGATTCGATATAGGAGGATATATCGTTTAGTCCTTAAACTTTAAATTCATAACCAAATGATATACTATTATTAGAATGATAGCTACATCAAGTATAGGTCGTTGTGTGCCATGTACGTTGGTTGTCCTCTTAACCAAAGAGTGTAGAGATACTGATATGGCATGCAAGTGAGACGTAAGAGTATATCTCACTGAATATGACCAATTATTGAGTATTTTACTGTCAAGAGTAGCTCGCGAAGGATATGGGTATAAGTATCCTTCCGACCTGAGATCACTACGGTGACTTACAAGCAACTCACTATGCTTTGATGCCAGACTATTTGAATTTTTAATTTAGTGATGAAAAGTTTTTGGGCATAGTCAAGTACTTGCGAAGTCGGTGTGTGAGTCAAGATGGAATTGACCCCTCCGAATAAGTAGAAGTTAATGTATCAGTGTGTTTCAATTCAGTAAAACCTTGACTGGGGTAATCCATGTGATGAATTTTAAAAATTAAAATACAATGTGGATGATCATATCAGGGTTGGCAATTAAATCTTAGGTCACCTTGAGCATTTGGGTCAAAGAGATGAATTATACGGTAACCATATGCTAATAAGTTCTTGAACGATACTTTGCAATCTTTCGACCTATCCGGATGTCGGATATCATTGCTAGATGTCACTTTGATTGGTAAAGAAAGATTGTTCTCATACTATTGACTTAGGTTCGAACCTATGGGATCACACTCAAAAGAAGTTTCTGACTGATTATATGGCTGATCAACGATTAAGAATCATTCTAGGATAAAACAGTCAATTCGATTGATGATTAACCCTATGCAAAAGTTATAATAAATCAATTCACTAATTATTGATGAATTATAGAAGGATTGATTAGTAATTAGATTTTTAATTAATTCAATTTGATTGAACATTAAGGTTTGTATCGAATCTAATTGAATTGGATTTAATTTGATTTGACCCGATTAGGTTATGAGATGACCTAATTGCTAAGGATGTTCGATTCTTGATATTATCAGAACTTAAGCTCGATTAATTTTTGATTTGATTAGAATTTGATTAAAAATATTTGTTACCTAATTAGATTAAGTTTAATAGTCCAATTAGATTTAACCTAATTTAGTTGGGTTAAGAATCTAATTGGATGAAAAAAATAATTCAAATTTGAATCCCTTGCACCTCCTCTATTTGCACCCTCTTATTCTTCACGTGAGAAATATTTTATATAATTTTTTTCATACCCAAAAGCTTTTTGAATGTCCTCATCTGCATCTTTTTTAATTAGAAAATGGTTGGTTTAAATTTGAGTTCAAATTGGTTTGAATTTGAATGAAAATCTAGAGTCCAAATTGAGTTGGACTCTCCTCTTCATGCCACCACATTTCTCCATGCATAAAGTATTTTTGCATGAGATTTTTTACACCATTCTGATATTGATCAACCCCTCTCTAAATTCATAAGATAAGAATAAAGTTTGGTTCAAAATTTAATTTAAATTTGATTTGAATTGGTGATAAGGATCAACCAACACTTAAATTTGAACCGAAACTACCTTATTCTTATCCTTATCTTCCATGGGATGCCAACCTTAAAAAGGGATTAGTTTTGTGTAATATTAGAAGTAATTTTTGGTGTGAGAAACCTGAGAGAGGGGACATAAAAAGTTGAGAGTGGGTTGGGCTTCCGTGCGTGAGAAATAGAGGAAGTGTTCTTCCTCTCAGACGTGAGCTGTGGGTTCTAGGGTTTCATCTGTAGGCTTTGTGAGAAGAAAAATATGAGAGTAAGTCTTGTTCAATCTTCACACCACTACCTCCTCATAAAGTTTTATCTTTTAATCTAGAGGAGTCTGGAAGATCTGAAGAAAGGAGCTTGGATCAGCCATCCAGAGTCTTCGATGCGAGCTAGCACTCTTACGAAGGAAGATCCAATCAGAGCTTCGAGTGGACGATCTGTAGAGGCTGGATGACCTATGCAGCTGTTTGACATTAGTGAGAGCTTTGTACTATACTTATCAGTAGTGGAGATCATCAATCTATAAAAAGATGATGAGTTCTGAACTCTACTGACATAATCTAAAAGTTAGATCAGATTCAGGGCATCGATGTGATCAATGCAGTTTTCTATTTTATATCAAATTTTATATGTAAATTTTTTATATCATAGATTCTTAATTATAGTTTAGATCTGATCTAAAGTATGTTTAGAAGATTAAAATATTTAATCTTTTATTATTCTACTGTAAAATTTTAAAAATACATGTTTGAACTATCTATTTTCCCTTCAGATGGTATCAGAGCAAGATTTTTTATGACATTAATTTTTTACATATAATCTAATTTTAATTATTTAGATTAGATCTAAATAGCTAATTTTGAATCTGAGTAGCATAGTAATCTGATTGGATAGATCCTCATAGCCATCCGGTCATAGGAGAAATAGAATTTTACTATCCTGTAGAGGTGCTGCGTGGTCTTTTCTATGATGATGAACAATGAAAAAAATTTTAAAATTTTATTTTAAATCTGAGATAATGTATATTAGATCTAAAATTAGAGTCTTGATCATTAGATGATTGATTGTAAAAATATTTTATAAAATTTAAAACTATTTTCAAACATCGAACCCGAACCCATATCAGCCTAAAACTTAATTAAGAATTAAGTAATCTAGATTTAAGAATCAAAGATCTAAAGCATTAATTTCATAACTCATAGGTTAATGGGTTAGCTCGAGTCAAGTCTATTTAACTGGATTAGACCTAAGGTTAGAATCATTGATAATAGATCATGTTAGTAATTGATCAAATCTAATTAAAAATTAATTATGATTGGATCAATTTCTTCTTTTGATCAATGTCAATAGATGTAGTTGGTCAAGTCCATGTCTTTGACTTGATCAATATGGACTTTGGTTATAGCTCCGTGGTCAAATCCAAGTCTATAAGTTGATCAAATTGAAAATGACTAATTAGTTGGTGTCTAAAGTAAGTATGACAGTTTTGATCGGTGGTCATTAATTGAGAGCTACTCATATAGATTGAGTCTATATTGAGTTAATGGCATATCCCTCCCATCAATCTCACTTATCTGGCCAATATGGTGAATCATGTTTTGATTAGATCACTTAATGATTGGAGTTAACCCATGCTAACTAGGAAATCAGTGTGACTGATTTAGGTGCCCCTAGTTTGACTTGTCTTGAGTCTTTTTCATGACTTAATGAAGTCAGTGAGAGGATTTATGACTGGTTGGCTGGATTAGCTTTTACCTAATCTTCTTTAATCTGACTTGGTGAAGTCAATGGGAGGATTAAGATTAACTGATCAAGTCTTTTCTTATCTCTCAATTCAACTAATTAAATCTTCTAAAATTATTAGATCCCTAAAAATAAAATAGTTATAGTGATAACTAGATCATAGCCTCCCATTAAGTTGGGTGATAATGAATCCAACGGTTTAGATGATCATTGGAGAAGCCACACGCCTGGTGATCATCTAGCTATCAAAATTATCATTCATAATATGTTATTTTAGTTGTGTCTTTCTGATGATGGTCAGGTTGGCCGAGCCATACTCAAGTCTGGTCACTCATTTGTTAGATACACTAAATTTTGGTATGTTAATGGTTGGACCTAACCAGAACTTTCAGTGGATGCACCACATGCCTGCTGAAGAGGTGTTTGGGGCAAAATTGAATACTATAAATTATTTGATGAAACAGTTGGTTAAGAACCTACCCATGGGTACACAAGGGTTGGCCAAGCCACACTCGGGCCCATCTGCAGTCCATGTGAATTTTAGTACCCATTAAAAAATTAGGGTAATTCCTCGAATTGAAGGTAGAGGCTATCAATTTGAATAAAATAGTGGAAGAACCTTTAGACTAAAATTCATATCTTTAGGCTTAATCAATTCATATACTAATTAGGTTCTGATTTTTTTTTTGCAGTTATGGCCACCACCTTATCACTCCAATCGCTATTAGATAGTGATAAATTGATGGGACCAAATTTCGATAGATGGTATCGAAAGCTCAAAACTGTCCTGAAGCACGAATGGATTTTGTATGTGTTAACTGATCTGGCACCCGAGGAGCCAGCTCCAAACGTACGTAGCTCGATCCGAGATACTTATCAGAAGTGGCTCAATGATCGGACTAGATTCATTGTATTATGCTGGCGGTGATGAATTATGAGTTTAGCCATCATTTTGAGAATGCTTAGCCATAAGATATGTTGCAAATATTGAACAAGTCATTTGGCACACCTGATGATGTTGAGAGGCACAAGACTAGTTGTGCCATCTTTAATGCTCGAATGAGAGAAGGAGAATTAGTCACTGATCATGTGTTGTATATGATCGAGATGATTGAGCACCTAAGCAAGCTCGGCTTTCTCCTACATGAGCAGTTGGGAAAAGATGCTATTCTGAACTCTCTACCCAAGTCCTACCTCCCTTTTCTTACTTATTTTGAATGACAAAGCCTGTAGTTAACTACCACGGTTTACTGAGGTTGCTGCAAAACTTTAAGAAAAATTACCAGCTCTAAAAGGAGTCGGTGAATATTGTGGGAGGGTCTTCTTCGGGACGTCGACCCTTTAAGAAAGAAAAGAAGAACAAGAAGAACAAGAAAAGGGTGCAAAGTGCTGGGACACCCAAGCCCAATCAGACCAAAAAATCCAAGTCCGATCAGAGTCAGACGGAATGCTTCTACTGCAAGAAGCAGGGGTACTGAAAAAGAAATTATCCTCAATACATTGCCTTCCTGGATCTGAACAGGTCAAGAAAGAAGCAAGTTGTTGCTGGATAAGATAATTATATGATAACATCTTGTAATTTTTTAATTTATGATTCTACTACCTAGGTATTAGATACCGGAAGTCTTTTTAATATTTGCAATTTATTACAGGGTCTGCAGGTCAGTAGGAGATTTGAAGAAGGCGAAAGGTTCTTTAATGTTGGAGATGGTAGACCAGTTTCAGTTTTAGTATTAGGGACTATTAAGCTTGTATTCAAGTCTAATATAATTATTTTATGTGAATGTTACTTTTGTCCTTCTTTTTTATTGAATATTATTTTTATAGGCCTTTGGCCATGTACGGTTATAAAATTTTAATAAAAAAAATAATTTTAATATCATTATGAATGGTGTTAATGTGATGAATGGATAGCTGAACAATGGTATTTACAAATTATTGGTGTAATATACACATCCAACAAATGCTCTAGAATTAGTGATGTCTCCAATATCTACCTTTGGCATTGTAGGTTAGGTCATGTTAACAAGAACAGAATAAACAGATTGACACAAGAGAAAATCTTCGAAGTTAATGATTGTGAATCACTCCCAACTTGTGAGTCCCATCTTCTTAAAAAAATGACCAAATCACCTTTTACGAAAAAAGATGAGCGAGCTAGTGAAATTCTAGGTCTGATACACATTGATGTATGTGGACCAATGAACACTAGTGCCAGATGTGGATATTATTATTTCATTACATTTACAAAGGATCTATCGAGATATGGGCACATCTACTTAATGACACATAAATTAGAATCCTTTGAAATATTCAAACGATTTCGTAATGAAATAGATAAACAATTGAAAAGAGTATTAAAACTTTTTGATCTGACCGAGGAGGAGAATACCTCTCTAGTGAGTTTCTAACATACTTAGAAAAGAATGGAATTCTCTCACAATAAACCCTTCCTGAAACACCACAGCATAATAGTGTATCAAAAAGAAAGAATCGAACCCTATTAGACATGGTTCAGTCTATGATGGGCTTTGCAAGTCTACTGATATCTTTTTGGAGATACGTACTCGAGTTGGCTTATTATATTTTAAATAAAGTTTCGAGTAAGTCTGTAAGTAAAATCCACATGAGATATGGATAGGGCGTAAGCCAGCACTCTCTCACCTTAGGGTTTGGAGATGTTTGGCTTATGTCAAATGTTTGAAAACTGACAAGCTTGGACCTAGGTCTGATAAATATCTATTTGTAAGGTACCCAAAAGAGACCAAGAGATATTACTTCTACCTTGCTGACGAATAGAAGGTGTTCGTCAGTAATAGGGCAATCTTTTTAGAAAAAGAATTCCTTGGTGAAGGAACTAATGTCTCAAAAATTGAACTTGATAAAGTTCGATCGGTAGAAGAACTGACACAATCTAGTAAACCCATAGAGTCGGACTTAATTAGATCAAATCTGAAACCTATTATAGAAACATCTTTAAGAAGATCCGGTAGAGTACCACATCAACTGGATAGATATTACAGTTTCTTAGTCCAGGATGGGGATCCAATTGAACTCGATGAGAACAATGAGGATCCGATCATCTATATGGATGCGATGCAGAGGTCTGACTCTAATAAGTGATTGGAAGCCATGAAATTCAAAATGAAGTCCATAAAAATCAACAATGTATGGACAGTGGTTGACCCACCTGAAGGGATAAAATCTATAGGGTGTAAGTGAATCTTCAAAAAGAAGAGGGGCATAGATGAAAAGGTGGAGACCTATAAAGTCCGTCTGGTTGCCAAGGGTTACCGTCAGCGTTATGGTATTGACTATGATGAGATATTTTCTCCTGTAGTAATACTCAAGTCTATTCGGATTATGCTTGAGATAGCAGCACATCTGGACTATGAAATCTGACAAATAGATATAAAAACAGCCTTCCTAAATGGAGAGCTAGAAGAGAAAGTGTATATGATACAACTTGAAGGTTTCATATCCACAGATGAGTCTAAGGTGTTTAAGCTTCAAAGGTCCATCTATGGACTTAAGCATGTATCTCAGAGTTGGAACATGATTTTGATAAAGTGATCAGAATGTATGGCTTCATTAAGAATGAAGAGGAATCCTGCATATACAAATGGGTTAATAACTCTGTGGTAGTATTTTTTATTTTGTATGTCGATGATATTCTCTTAATCAAGAATGACATCCCTGCATTACAGAAAATAAAAGTTTGGTTGTCATCATAATTTTTCATGAAAGACTTGGGAGAAGCATCCTTCATCCTTGGGATGAAGATCTATAGAGATAGATCTAAAAGGTTGCTTGGATTATCCCATTCGACATACATTGATACTGTGCTGAAAAGGTTTAGCATGGAGAATTTTAAGAAAGGCTATCTTCCGATAGGCCAAAGAATTTTTCTCTCAAAGAGTGATTATCCGACAACTTCTTAAGAGAGAGAGCGTATGAGTAGAATTCCATATGCTTCGACAGTGGGATCTATTATGTATGCCATGACATGTATGCGATTAGACATAGCATACTCATTAGGAGTAGTGAGTAGATACCAGTCTAATCCAGGTAGAATCATTGGAAGGTCGTAAAGGCCATCCTTAAGTATTTATGAAATACTAAGGATCAGTGGCTTATCTGTAGAGAATCTGACTTAAAACTTATGGGGTTTACAGACTCCAATTTTTAGTCAGATCATGACAACAGTAAGAGCATATCGGGATGTATTTATACCCTGAACGGTGGAGCAATATGCTGAAAAAGTTTCAAATAGCACAATGTGGCCGACTCTACTTGTGAAGTGGAATATATTGCGGCATCCGATGCTGTGAAGGAAGCTGTGTGGTTATGAAAGTTCATCAATGAGCTCGGAGTGGCACCCTCCCTTGATGACCCTATCTTGTTGTACTGCGATAGTACTGGTGCCATTGCTCAAGCAAAGGAACCGAAGTCACATCAGTAGACTAAGCATATTTTACACTGCTACCACCTAGTCTGAGAGATCGTGGATCGAGGTAACGTCGAGCTTCAGAAAATCAATGAAAAGGAGAACCTGGCTGACCCATTTACTAAAGTCCTCGGTGTCATGGTGGGTATACTATACTATATCGATTGGCTTTAGTCCAAGTGGGAGTTATTGGGAATTATATCCCAAAGTCAATTGTCAATCTGTTGACGGTTGTGCTTATCATTATAATTATATATAAATTATTAAATTAATAAATATTATTTGATTTTTTCATCACTGTGTATATTTCATTTTGAACTCCTGTTATGTGATGAAGTCCTTAGGACTATTTGATTTGATATAGGAGGATATATCGTTTAGTCCTTAAACCTTAAGTTCATGATCAAATGATATACTATTATTAGAATGATAGCTATATCAAGTATCGGTCATTGTATGCCATGTACGTTGGTTGTCCTCTTAACCAAGGAGTGTGGAGACACTGGCATCGCATGCAAGTGAGATGTAGGAGTACATCTCACTGAACATGATCAATTGCTGAGCACTCTGCTGTCAAGAGTAGCTCGTGAAGGATATGGGTATAAGTGTCCCTCTGATTTGAGATCACCACAGTGACTTGCAAGCAACTCAATATGTTTTGGAGCCAGACTATCTGAATTTTTAATTCAGGGATGAAAGATTTTGGACATAGTCAAGTACTTGCGAAGTTGGTGTGTAAGTCAACATGGAATTGACTCCTCCAAATAAGTAGGAGTTAATGTATCAGTGTGTTTTAATTCAGTAAAATCTTGATCGAGATAATCCATATGATAGATTTTAAAAATTGAAATATAATGTGGATGACCATATCAGGGTTGGCAGTTAAACCCTAGGTCACCTTGAGCATTTGGGTCAAAGGGATAAATTATACGGTAACCATATGCCAATAGAATTTTGAATGATATTTTGCAATCTTTCGATCTATCTGGACATTCGGTATCATTGCTAGATGGTGACTTTAGGCATAGTCAAGTACTTGCGATGTGGTGTGTGAGTCAAGATGGAATTGACCCCTCCGAATAAGTAGGAGTTAATGTATCAGTGTGTTTCAATTCAGTAAAACCATGGCCGAGGTAATCCATGTGATAGATTTTGAAAATTGAAATACATTGTGGATGACCATATTAGGGTTGGCAGTTAAACCCTAGGTCACCTTGAGCATTTGGGTCAAAAGAATGAATTATACGGTAACCATATGCCAATAGGTTCTTGAATGATGCTTTGCAATCTTTCGACCTATCTAGACGTCGGATATCATTGCTAGATGGTTACTTTGATTGGTATAAAAAGATTATTCTCATACTATTGATTTAGGTTTGAACCTATAGGGTTATACTTAAAAAAAGTTTCTGACTAATCATATGGCTGATCAACGATTAAGAATCATTCTAGGGTAAAACAATCAATTCGATTGATGATTAACTCTATGCAAAAGTTACAATAAATCAATTCGCTAGTTATTGATAAATTATGAGAGAATTGATTAGTAGTTAGATTGCTAATTAATTTAATTTGATTGAACATTGAGCTTTAGATCAAATCTAATTGAATTGGATTCAATTTGGTTTGATCCGATTAGGTTATGAGATGACCTAATCGCTAAGGGTGTTCGATTCCTGATACAATCAGAACTTAAGCTCGATTAATTTTTAATTTGATTAAAATTTGATCAAAACTATTTACTACCTAATTAGATTAGGTTTAATGGTCCAATTGGGTTTAACCTAATTTGGTTGGGTTAAGAATCTAATTGGATGAGAAAAATAATTCGAATTCGAATTCCTTGCACCTTCTTTATCTACGCCCTCTTATTCTTCACATGAGAAATATTTTACATAATTTTTTCTCATACTCAAAATCCTTTTTCATATCTTCATCTGAGTCCTTTTGAATTAAAAATTGATTGATTTAAATTTGAGTTCAAATTGGTTTGAATTTGAATGAAATCCTAGAGTCCAAATTGAGTTGGACTCTCCTCTTTGAACTCTCCTCTTCACGCCATCACATTTCTCCATGCATAAAATATTTTTGCATGAGATTTTTTATACCATTCTAATATTGATCAACCCCTCTATGAGTTTATAATATAAGAATAAAGTTTGGTTCAAAATTTAATTCAAATTTGATTTGAATTGGTGATAAGGATCAACTAACACTTGAATTTGTACTGAAACTATCTTATTCTTATCCTTATCTTCCATGGGATGCTAACCTTAAAAGGGAATAAATTTTGTATGAGATTAGAAGTGAATTTTGGTATGAGAAACTTGAGAGAGGGGACATAAAAAGTTGAGAGTGGGTTGGCCTTCTGTGTGTGAGAAACAGAGGAAGTGTCCTTCCTCTCGGGCGTGAGCTGTGGGTTCTAGGGTTTCATCTCTAGGCTTTGTGAGAAGAAAAATATAAAGTAAGTCTTATCCAATCTTTCATACTACCACCTCCTCATAAAGCTTCATCTTTTGATCTGGAGGAGTCTGGGAGATCCAAAGAAAGGAGCTTGGATCAGCCATCCAGAGCCTTCGATGCGAATTAGTACTCCCGTAAAGGAAGATCCGATTAGAGCTTCGAGTGGACAATCTATAAAGGTCAGATGATCTGTGTGATTGTTCGGCATCAGCAAGTGCTTTATACCACACTTACCAACAGTGAAGATCATCAACTCATGAAAAAGTGATGAGTTCTGAACTCTACTGACATAATCTAAAAGTTAGATCAGGTTCAGGGCATCTATGTCATCGATGCAGTTTTTTATTTTATATCAGATTTTATATGTAAATTTTTTATGTCATAGATCCTTAATGATAGTTTAGATCTGATCTAAGATATATTTAAAAATTTAAAATATTTAATCTTTTATTATTCACTATAAAATTATAAAAATACATGCTTTGAACTATCCATTTTTCTTTCAATGATTTCATGCCCATGACCTATCTAGGATGTTGTGTGATTGAAAAATTGAATTACATGATAACTCATCATGAAAGGATAATTTTAGTATTTTTATCAAATTTCATGTCTTCTGAGTAGTCATGACACATTGCTAGATGTCAATCTTGACTTGTGGATTAACAAGAATTAAAAAAAATTAATTCAAAAATTAATTAAAAACTATTCTAATTAATTGATACATTTGGGTTGACCTAATTAGATTAGGTCATGAGCTTGAGTTCACTACTGACAAGATATGGAATCCAATGGGTCACACACAATAAAAATTTGATCTTGATCTAATCTATTTAGATTTATTATAAATCCTATGGGTTAAGAAGGAGGAGTCCTTCTTAAATACTCCTCTTAATTTTTTCCTTCTTATCTTTCCATGCATTGCATTATTCCACATGCCATCACATTGCTCTTGGGAATATGTGGGCGCAAAAGAGGAGGTGTCCTTCTTTGTGAAGGAACTCACATGCCAAAAAATATAATGGGGATACCCACTCTTTGACTAGTGAGAAGGAAGAGTCCTCTTGCAAGTATCTCACTAACCTTCACTAGTGAAAATAATGGGACGCCAATTGTTGGCGTTCCTTGGTGGTGCCTTTTTATTCCTTATAAAAGGGATGCCCCTTATGTGATAAGGCTATGGTTTTCTCTGATTATTAGGCATGAGAATGAAGAAAAAAAGATAGAAAAAATTTAGAGAAAAATGCAAGAAAAAGAGGGAAAGAAAAATAGAAAGGAAGATAAGAGAGAAATGGAAAGCAAAGGGTTTCTCATTCTAAGGTTAGGATTTTTCAAGTGTTGGAGTTCTAAACCTAATTTGGGTGGTGAGTTCTTGTAAGGAATGATTTCTAGTGTGGTTTTGATGGAGGGTAGAAAGGCACATAGGCAGTGGTGCAATCCGTTCTTGAGAAGAACGTTTGGCAGTGGACTTGTGAAGATGGCTGCCGCACTACATCGAATTGGAAAGGACCTTGATCTATCCCATGTAGATCACCATTGGAGGGCTTCTACTTTAGAGTCTTGTGGAGATCACTCTGTTACCTATTCATCTGATCCTCTTCTTCAAGATGGTATAATCTTTTAGCTTATTGCATGCTTGATTTTTTGATTGTAATCATCAAGGAGTTCTTAAGGTTTTGTGTTTCGGTAGTCATGTTTTAATTGCTAAAACTTATTTTTAAATAATTAAATATATGATAAAATTTTAAAAAATATTTTTTACTGCACCACCAGAATCCAGCAGTAGTATCAGAGCCACCCTTGATTGTTTCAATCAAACATCATGTTATTATGGTGATATGGATTAGATTCAATTCATATTATGTAAAAATTAGATTTTCTGAATGATGTTTAATTGATATTTTTGATGCATCTTTTGTTAAGGATAAATGTTATCAGTCCATAATTGAACTTGGGTATGAGATTTCATGATCTTTAGACTTGTGAGACAAGTTTAGGTTAGATCCTATGATTTGATTTTCTATGAAATTGTAAGTTTTATGCATGCGATGTGTGGTGCCTTGGAATGATACATGTGATGTACATTATCAAGACTTAGGGTTCTTGCTGATGATGCATTCACCCAAGATCCAAGGGTCGGCCACCATGGAATTGGGCATTTGCCATTGTAGGTCTCCCATCATGGTTGTTGTCCTAGGTATGTGTGGGGCCAAAAAATTTGATCATAGAATAGATGCTTCAGACATGGATTAAGATTTTTGTCGATGGATTTGTTTTAACTATAATTCATTAATCTAATATAATTTAGATTTATGATTATAGATTAAATCAGATTCATAGTTCTAATTTGATTAAAAATTATGTTTAATTAAGATTGATCAAATTATCATTGACCTGATTTGATTAGGGCTTGAGTCATGGTTGATCGAATCTTTGCTGACCTAATTAGATTAGGGCCTATTTAAGAATTGATCAACTCAACTCAAAAGGATGACAAATAATTGACTTAAAATTAAAATTGGGTCAAGAGTTGAACCAGAATCAACAACCCTAGATGGGTCCTATTCCCATGTATTTAAAACATCTAGATTGACATGTTTCTGAATGATATCACAATTAGAATAACATGCGTAGCTTATTATCATGTTTTATAATTATAAAATATATGATGAGTGGTTATGGACTAAGATACATCCATGTGATGGATGTATGCATAAATGCTTCCATATTGGCTGATTATATAGATGTATCTATAATAGTTGCAATAAAGGCGGATGCCCCTGATGTATTATATTTTTAGCTGTACCTTTTTTTTGTATGTTTTCAATTATTGATTGAGACTTTTACATATTGATGTAAAATTATAGAAAAAAATTTAAAAATAGATAAAAATTATTTTTTTCAAATAAAGATGGAGCATTCATGAAAGTCTTCATTCAGATGAAGACTGGACTACCAGGCATTTGGAGAGTAGAGGTGTATTTAGATCGACCATGAGATGGTTCAATCTGTGATGCACCTAGAGTTTGACCTATATCCCATCCTATGGCTTGGATGAATTTTTATTCAAAAGTCCATAACCATCTGATTTCTTTTATATACTCTTACATACTGGTAGTTAGAATTAAATATAATTGCATGTGATGTATTTGTATATATTTTGGATATGCATGAGACCTAAATCCCTCATTTAAATTATATTAAGTCATAATGGTGAAGTGTTAAGAATACTACCCCATAACTTCTTTCATGCCAAGCCAGTATTATATCAAAAACCATCGTAGATTTGTTGTGCTATCCACAAGGCCTGCTATAGGGATTGATGTGATACTCTCTTGGTGCATAATGATGCTAATGGTATTTAGCTCATACTAAGTCAATAGAATATGTAAAAAAATATAGTAAGTTTGTTGTGTTATCCACAAGATTTGCTATAGAGATTGATATGATGTTGACTTGATGATGCTTATGGTATATTTTGATAGCACTGCCTTATTGTGCTATCCACAAGGATAGTATTATTTAGATATAACCATATAGGATTGAAGGGTATGACTCAACTAAAATACTGAAGTTTGTTATGTTATCCACAAGGCTATAAGTATTTTAGAGATAAAAATTATATTGAGAGTTACATGAAATGCAATTGGTAAAGTGTTATCTACTCTTGCACCCATAAGAGTTTGTTGTGCTATCCATAAGATTTTTTATGAGAAATTGAGATCTCGACCCCACTAAGAAACTTGACGATAGATTTTTTTATTTTTCATACTTGAGGGTTATAAAATTCACTAAAATAGTGGGAGACATAATTAGATAAAAGACCTTATCTAAATTATGCATGTCATCATGAGTAATCTTTTTATATTCTTATATATTCATCTGCATCTTCACTATCACTGCATGATATATTTGATGCCTTTTAATTTGACCAAACCTCATAGACTAACTGAGAAACCTGAGAATAGTTCTCACTTTGGAGATAGTCTCCTATTCTCCTAGTTTCGATTTGATCAGAGATGATACAATAAAGAAAGAAAAATCGCATATGAGGTATGGCGAGGGTTGACAGTATGACTATCAAGTATATCCTGATTAACTTAATCATGTGATTAAGTCAATTAGGTTCTTATCATGGATGGTGAGTTAATCCAAAATATAACTCTTCTAGATTTTTTCTTTAGCATATCCTAGGAGAAGAAAGCGAAGAATATTTTCGCCATGGATATCTATTTTCATTATAGTAATGTTGAGCATTGGAAAGAAATTACAGGAGTTGTCTTGCAAGTGTGAAGCAGAAGTAGGATGCAAAAGTTGTATCTGCTAAAGATTTGTATATGATACAAACTAATTTATCATTGAGTGCTTTAGCTTTAGATTCTTGGGTATGAGATACCTCATATAGGTCCCACTTTTGCAAAGTATTGTAGGGCCTATAAAGCTGAAGAGAGGTGACTTCATATCGTTTGGCACTGGTGGATAGTCCATCCAGGCTGAAACTGAAGCAACCTATTTGTATATATTGCCTTTTGATAAGGTTGTGAAACTTGTTGATTATTATAATATATCTAAATTTATCAAAAATATTATTTCAATTTTTTTTGTTATTGTAGTATGGTTTTGAAATCAATGTAAAGAGCAAAAGTTGCTCTCCTTCTAAAAATTTTTATGGCTATGAAAATAATGGTCTCATATTTCTATCACTCAATAATATTATTCTTTATGTTGATGAGAAGAAGAAAAGAATATGTGATAGTCACATATCTCTGGTATTGCCAACCTTGGCCATTTTAGTGAGTCAAAGATAAACAAGTAGTACAAAAAAATATTCTTTGATGTGTATGATTTTTGAATCATATAGAACTGGTAAATCTTATCTTATGGGTAAAATGATCAAGATTCCATTTACTGAATATGAAAAAAGGGCGAGCAAGCTATTAGGCTTTGTACATATGGATGTTCGAAGGCTAATAACATCTCGACCCAAAGATGGACAACCCATATGAGAATGGTGAGTTTCTTAATATACTTCACAGACCTTGTTATCTTATTCTAGGGATATGCCCTAAAAATTACCGCATATATTTTGAATTAGATACCGTCAAAATCTGTTACTAGCACTCCATATGAGATATGAAAAAGGAAAGAGGCAAGTTGTTCAACTTATGTGAATAAAGTTAATGTATATAAGTTTTGTACTAAATCAGGTTAATATAGGTTTTATAGGTTATTCTAAGAGTAGTATGTGATACTACTTCTACCATCCTATCGGACAAAAGGTGTTTTGTCAGTAGGTATGCCACTTTTTGAAAAAAAGAGTTTATCCAGGAAGGAGGCATTGTGAGGATAATTAAATTTGAGAAGTTTAAGACCTATGAACTATCCCATAATAATCTGTGGAGTGTCCACAAGTTGATCCTCGACCAGATGTGTCCATGATGAGGCACAACCATGACACACATCTCCTCAACGAAGGTCAATCAGAGTGTGTAATATACTACTCAGATATAGATTTATCATTGAGAATGACAATACACCATACATCATTGAGAATGATGTTTCTTGACCTACTCGAAAACAGTCATGAATAGAGACTTTGATAGATGGCTTAAAGCCATAAAATTCAAAATAGACTTCCTGTACATCAACCAAGTATGGACTATGGTTGAAGCACCTATGGGTGTGACCTAATAGGTTGCCAACAGGAATGTCCATCTGAATTTTTGCTTGCTATAGCAGCACACCATCTACAGAGTTTATCTCTAGTGGGAGGACAAATCCATTTATGGAATAAAGCAGGCATTGAGGAGTTGGTACATCTATTTTTGATGAGATAGTCAAATTGTTTGACTTTATCAAAATATGGATGAACTGTATGTATGCAAGAAGATAAATGGGAGTCCTACTAACCTTTTGATTTTGTATGGAGATGACATACAGCATATTGAGAAAGTTGTCCCGTGTTGAACTCTATCAAGGACATGCTTATCACAGAAGTTTTCTTTAAAAGACTTGGGTGAAGCATCCAATATACTTGGTATTTATAGAGATAGATCTAAGTGGATGCTAGGCTTGTCCTAGTTTAGTTACATAGATTTTATGTTGAAAGGATTCAATATGGATGGGTATAAAAGAGTTTACTTATTCATGTATTCAATGTACCAAGCCTGATGTGGTTTATACCTTGAGCATAATCATTGATTTCAGGCAGATCCATAATAGGATCATTGAAAAACTATGAAAAATATTTTCAAGTACTTGAGAAGTACTAGAGGAGCAATGAATTGAAAGAGTTCTAAACAACAAACTGTGTTTGACTCAGTTAATTGCTGTTAGTAAAGATTGCAAAGAAAAGTCACCTGATGAAAGGGTTCATCATTGAGTTGGGTGTGGTCTCACTAGGAACCCACACACATCCTATAGCACTTTCACCTCATGCGTGATTAGATCATAAAATGAGTTGATATAAAGAATAGCATAATGGACCAATTCACTAAGCCTTAACACAGCAGCAGTGTGTTCGCCACCTTAATTGCATGGCATTAGGTACAAAGGTGATTAGCTTTAGTACAAGTGGGAGATTGAAAGAATAGTGTCCTACAAGCCAATCGCATGGGTGATGTGATGGAACTTTTCTATGTTATCTTCCTACTCATTTGCATGACATTGATTATTTTATTTTTGAGATATTATGTTTTATCATTTGCTGCATCATATTTTATGATTATGATGAACTTCATAGATTAGAGTAATGATTTTAGGATCATAATGAGATCATGTCTGTGAGACCTAAAATTTTGATAGCCCTAGTCTAAAATATTTTCAGTCATTGGATCATCGAGTCAGGGATCGATGATGCCGGTAAGACTGGTACATCCTATGTATGCTTGATGGAAGAGTGATTGATCTCACAATCACTTATGTGGTGACACTAATACGAGAATGTAAGTGCTCATTAGAGAATGAGTTCACTGAACCGATCTACAGGAGAACATCTGATGGAGCCTTACAGCATGTTGACAGATAATTCTTTAGTGGGAGTGGTGCAAGTGATCTTTTGATCTGAGATCACTTTGGTACCTTATGTATATGGATCCTTACTTTGGTTTATTCCCTAACATGCCACTTTGAGATATGTGTGGGATATTCTGGATTTGGTGAAGTGTGCATGGAGGTTGTGAGTGGTCAATATAGAATCGGTCACTCTTTGTAAGAGGAGAGAACATCCTATATGATCTCATAGGATGGTGACTCTAAAAGTCTCTAGCTAGAGCAGGAGTGAGAAGTAGAAAAAGATTTCTATTAGTTTATCAACTGAGTCATCATCATCAGATCGAGATACATATGGATAGGTATTTGGGCTTGACATGATTCTATATCCATGACCTATTTGAGATGTTGTGTGATCGAAGGATTGAATTATATGATAACTCGCCACGAAAGGATAATTTTGGTATTTGCACCAAATTTTTTGTCTTCTGGGTAGTCACGACACATTGCTAGATGTCAATTTTGATTTGTGGACTTGTAAGAATTAAAAGAGTTTAATTCAAAAATTAATTAGAAAGTATTATAATTAATTGATGTATTTGGGCTAATATAATTAGATTAGGTCATGAGCCTGAGTCCACTGCTGATTAGATATAGAACCCAATGGGTCACATATGATAGAAATTTGATCTTAATCTAATCTATTTAGATTTACTATAAATTCTATGGGTTAATTAAATTGCTAACATATGGATTAACCTAAATTTCCAATTGGGTTTGGTGCAAAGGTGTTTGTGCTAACCCTAAGCTTGATGCCTTGACTTAATAAGATTAGGTTCCAACTTTTGGTTTTCTGATTTGGCTAACAAATCCACTTGAAAGTGTTTTATCTAGATTCAACCTCCTCCATGCCACCACATGCAAGAAATAAAATGCCCCATTTATTTTTGGCGTTAAGAAGGAGGAGTCTTTCTTAAATACTCCTCTTAATTTATTCCTTCTTATCTTTCCATGCATTGCATTATTCCACGTGCTATCGGATGGCTCTTGAGAATATGTGGGCGTAGAAGAGGAGGAGTCCTTCTCTGTGAAAAACTCACATGCCAAAAAAAAATAATTGGGATGCCCACTCTTTGACCGATGAGAAGGAAGAGTCCTTCTCTTGCAAGTATCTCACCAACCTTCCATTTTCTTCATTTATTCCATGCTGAATCCTAAGGGTGGTGGCACCAGATGATGCATTGGGAGGTGTGCACAGAGGAGAGTTCTTCTACTGGTTAAATGCTTAACAAACTCCCTTAATTGGATTTTATTTCACTAGTGAAAACAATGGGATGCCAACTGTTGGTGTTCCTTGGAGGCACCCTTTTATTCCTTATAAAAGGGATGTCCCTTATGTGATAAGGCAATGGTTTTCTCTGGCTATTAGGTGTGAGAATGAAGAAAAAAAGATCAAAAAAATTAAAGAAAAAGACAAGAAAAAGAGAGAAAGAAAATAAAAAGGAAGGTAAGAGAGAAATAGAAAGCAAAGGGTTGTTTGTCTTAGGGTTTGGATTTTCCAAGTGTGGGAGTTCTAAACCTAATTTGGGTGGTGAGTTCTTATAAGGAATGGTTCCTAGTGTGATTTTAATGGAGGGTAGAAAGGCATACAGGTAGTGGAGCAATCCATTCTTGAGAAGAACGTTCAACAGTGGACTTATGAAGATGGCTGTAGCACTACATTGAATTGGGAAGGACCTTGATCTATCCCGTGTGGATCACCATTGGAGGACTTCTACTTTGGAGTCTTATGGAAATCACTCTATTACTTGTTCATCAGATCTTCTTCTTCAGGATGGTATAATCTTTTAGCTTATTGCATGCTTGATTGTTTGATTATAATCATCAAGGAGTTCCTAAGGTTTTGTGTTCCGATAGTCAAGTTTTAATGGTTAAAACTTATTTTCAAATGGTTAAATGTATGATAAAATTTTAATTTTGAAAACTATTTTCTACTACGCCACTAGAATCCAACACCTTTCGGCTCTCAAAGGAGTGGCTCGACAGTGGTACTCAAGTTTGAAGCTGGTTTCTATCCAATCCTTCGAGGATCTATGTCGATTGTTCGTCGGCCACTTTATTAGTAGCTGAGGTAGCAGAAGCAATCTGACTATCTCCACACCATCAAGAAGAAGGAGAGTGAGTCGATCCATGCTTTTGTCAACTGCTTTAACGTAGCAACTCTAAAGGTCTGTCGTCTGGATTAATCAACCGTGATGGCCGTGATGATGGACAGCTTATTGAAGAATGACTTGAAGAAGTCATTGACCAAGACTTATTCCCAAAATTTTTTAGACATTCTTGCCCATGTGGAGAAGTATGCTCACATAGAAGAGGCCTTTATAGAGGAGACCCTTGCCAGTTCTGTTGTGGTGGGGCAGAATAAGGAGCGCTCTCCAAAATAAGAAAAAAAACCACCAGCGCTCTCGGTCCCCATTCTAAAGGTGGAGGAACGGAGAAGGGATCGGTGACCCTCACCCCCTGGGCATTATAATAATTACACATCCTTAACTATATCCATGGGGGAGGTGTTGATGGAAATCCGGGTCGAGCCGCCCTAGCCTCCACAGATAAGGATGAAGCCAGAGCACTGCCGTAACCCAAATAAGTACTGCCTCTATCATCGTAACCATGATCACAATATTGAAGACTGTCTATAGCTCCATGATGAGATTGAGAGGCTCATTAGGCAGGGGAGATTGAATCATTTTGTTCGGAGGAGAGTGCCTCCATGGCAACCTCCTCTGGAGCTTAGCGGCCACCTCCTCTATCTCAGTAGCCATTCCCTTTGCCTCAGCCACAGCAGCACCAGCACAGTCGGCGAGACAGGAAGCAAGGGGACTAGTAGTAGTAGAAGACTGACCCATCTGAGGCAAAATCCACATGATAACTGAGAGATCATTTGGGTCGGTAGAGCCTCCAGAGGCGAAGAGGCTAAGGCTGGAAGATGAGGGCAAGGATGCCATTGTCTTCACCGAGTAGGATGCTGAAGGTATACTTATCCCATAAAATGATGTGATGGTTGTAATGGCAAACATTATCGATTTTAATATACATCGTGTCTTTATTGATAATGAAAGTTTGGTCGATATTTTATATTTTTTTATCTTTACTCAAATGGGGTTCACCTCAAGTCAAGTAAATAGATTTGCTACCCCAATTCAGGGTTTCCCAGGAGATTCCATAATCCCAGAGGGAATGATTAGGCTGCCCGTCACAGTGGGTAGTGCACCAAAGTAAATGATGATCTATGTTAACTTTCTGGTGGTTAATCTTCGTTCAGTTTATAATTCAATCCTTGACTGTCCGTGCTTATGGACTCCAAAGGTCATGGTGTCGAGCTACCACTTGATGGTAAAGTTTTCAACACCAAATGAAGTAGGGCAAATCAGAGGCATCCAGGCCATGGCTTGATAGTATTTTGCTGCCAAACTTCAAGCAGAAGGCCAGCCATCCCAGACAACATCCCAACCTAAACTTTCTATTGGGTTGGATGCCCAAGATGATCAATCTGAGGAATGAGCCTAGCCATCCAAGGACCTTTTGGAGATTCCACTGAGGAAAGAGAATCTCCAACAAACTATGAAGATCGGCTCACACCTAAATGAGGTAACGAAGGATCGACTAACTACATTTTTATAGAAAAATATTGATCTCTTTGTTTGGTCGGCTGCAGACATGCCTGGTATGGACCTATTGGGATGCGCAGGGGTTTCATGCATGCATTTCAAAAAAATTTTAGCAAAAGAATATTAGATTAAACTATTTAATCTATAAATGCATACATAAGATCTGATCTTAAAACTCCTACAAATGGATTGATGACATGAATTTATATGCATAAACATATGAAAGTAAAATGACAAGCATGTGAACCAAAAGACAGCATTTAGTAATAGATCTAATCTATCACTTCTAGGGTTCCAAACCCAATACCTGAGTATGGATAGTCAAACTCCATGATCGAGAACATAGATCTGAAAGTCTTCTCTAGTCGCTCATAGCCACACAATCATCCGGTCTCTATGGATGGTCCACACAAAGCCCCTCTAACCGATCAGCCCTCCACGGGAGTGCTAGCTCGTGCAGTCGATTTTTGATTGCAAATTTGACTTGATCTCTTTCTTCGATCACTTCAGACCTTTTCGATATCAAAGATGGATCAGAGAAGGATACTGAATGGTAGAGAAAAATTAGATGAAGACTCTCTTCTCTTTGATTTTTTCCACATCCAAAAATCTAGAGCAGTTCTAGGTCTCTCACCCGAGAGGAGAACGGTCTCCTCTTTTGTTCACACCAAGAAAGATGGAAACCCACCCAAAGCTCACATCTTAAAGAAGGATTTTTACCCCTCTTTCTCTCTGGTATCTTACAATGAAGAGCTCTCCTAGTTTGGTGAACAAAAATGTGACTTTTTTATGATTGTCGCACAAATCATATGTGACAGGATAAGGCTGGAGTTTGTTACAATTCAAAATATTTTAAATTTCAATTTAACTCTAACATTTTCTCACCCTTATCTAACTTAAAGAGAGGCTTATTAAAAAAAATTAGGTATGAAAATCAATTGGGAAGACTTCTTTTTCTCATACAAAATGGGCACCTTCAGAAGCTGCCAACGTGTGGAAGGATATGGACAAGGTTTTAAGTTGAAATTCAAACCAATTTAGATTCAAATCAAAACCAACCAATTTCTATCCTTAATGGGTGACAAAAGAAAGATTATTTTTTGATTTTCTAATATACAAACTAATTTTTGTTAGATGTGTGCCCTAGATGGCAGATTGGCTGACACATTTCTATACAAATCTAAGGGCAAATTTATAATTTTGACTATAAATTAATAAATGGGTTATTCTTCTATCACATTATGTACATTGTGTCTGTGATACATCCTTTGAATTAGTAGGAATGCCAATTCATATTTTCAAGAGTTGAAAATTTAAGGCATGAATTTACATAACTAACTCATAAACAGCTCCTGACAATAGGATCATCACAAGGATGGTGATCGATCCGGAAGGTTGGTGTATGATCACTTTCTTAGGATAGATGTGTCTTGAGTCTACAATGTGGAGATATTAGACTAAGAGTATAGGTATTCATTGAGAATGAGAGTACTGAGCATGACCATATCGAACAGTCATAAGGAAGTCTACCTTCTCGTCGATGACTAGCTCGATGCTGCAGTTGTGTGTCTAGTTTTTTGACCTAAGGTGCATCGACAGTTCACCTTGAGTGTGTTATAGTTTGACTATACCATAACTCGGTCTCCTAGCCATTCAAAATCTTGAGGTGTATGTTGGCTGTAGCATATTCATTGTAGGAACTAGGTCACACCAAGATGGGATCTATCAACCTCGGTAGAGAAGAGGAGTAGTCCTATGATGATCAAAAGATCGAGTCCTTAAGCCCATGGCCATGGCAGAGTGAAATAATGGAAAAGAGTTTTTCATTAGGGTTTCACATTGGACTCGGATCGATCAATTAACTCATATGACTTATGTTGGGTTTGACGAGTTCACCTTAATCCTAATTTAATCGAGACTCATGATAGAGGAACTCAATCACACAGGTAGCTGCATCGAGAGGTTCATCTTCAGTTCTGATGGGTTGCCACCATATATTGCTAGATGTCACTGATAAATTTTGAAAGCAATTAGAATGATCTTGATGATCGATCATTCTAATTGTCTGAATCAGAAGAGTTCTGGTCCATCGAAAGGAGTTTCGATGATGTCGATGATGAGATCATGACATGTCTCATTACCATATGAAATTGAACCTAACTGGATCACACAAATAAAGATTAGGGTCTGGATGTCATCAATTGGACTAACCCAATTAATTTGGCTAAGATCCAATTAGGTTCAAAAAAATTGTGCTAGCACACGATTGAGCCTAACTTTCTCCTCGTGTAATCTTTTCTGTCTCTACTGAGTCAAATATGATTTGACTCATCCAGAGAATCTTGAAAAGGTTTCTCTCAGTATAAGTAAAGCTTGTCTAGCTCAAAAAAGACTTATCTTAATTCATGAGATGAATTTAAGACAAGCACCTGCTAATTCCTATCACCTGCCAATTTTATTTTAGGATATTTGTCAAAAGTTGACATATGGGTCTTAAATTGAAGGCCACTTGGCAAAGCTTATTGGAGAATTTTTATGGAGCCAAACCACATCAAATTGGGTTCCATGATCGGATTATGGCACGAGCTGAATTAGATTAAGTGGGTGCCCCAAGTGGATAAGGTTGGAGAGTCTTGATAAGATTGGACTCTTTGGCGCCAACCTCTCTTTATCCTTATCCAGTGTTGGTGCCAACTTTGAGATAGAGGCTTGGATTCTTATCTGATGTGATCAGATGACATCAAGCAATCAATCAAAATTTTTTCAAAATTTATTAAAATTTTTTGATTGGTTGAATGATGTGGCACTGCGCAGCATACAGGGTCTATATAAACCCTTCTGCACCTAGGGTTTTAGAAAGAAGTTGTTTTATGCACCAAACCCAATAGTTTCCACCCCCTCCCTTCTTCTCCACATCCTACCTACTCTCCTATCTCCTCTCTTCACGTCCAAAGAGTTGGACATTCATCTGGTGCAAGAAAAGCATGGTGATGCCTGGAACAGGAAGGCTGCAGGATATCTTCGACAGGCTGCTGCTCCAACTTCAGAAGGAGTTCTGAAGCACTTCCAAATTAGATAGAGATATGATTTTTGGAGTGTAGATTTGTGAGAAGAATATATTTTAGGTCCTGTCTGAGTGGATACCAGTAGAGGCCAGGCACTTGCATGGCTACATCAGAACCTCAGACTGTGCTGAGATCATCTACTGGGTAATCAGATTACCCTTGAGGTATGTCTATACTTCTCATACTTTTAGATTTAATTTTAGATTTTAAATATTAGATAATAAAATTAGATCTAATAGATATTATATTTAAAATAGTATAAGATAAAATTTTTAAATTATTCCATCCCAGATTTGATGAAATCTGAAAGATCCTACAAAGGAAAAAGGTAATTTTTTCTTCAACTGGTATCAGAGCCAGATTTTTGGCTCTATTTCAGATCTAATTTAGATCTGATTTTTTATATTTATTTATCTAATATTTAAAAGATTTTAGATGTCACATCAGATATGATAAGATTTAAAATTAAAATATTTAAAATTAAATCTAATAAGATCTAACATGCATGAGATGCATGACTAGACTAGGATTAGTTGAATCCATGAACAGTCTTAAGTTTTATATTTTAATGAGATTAAAATATAAATTAAATCTAATTTATTCTTTATTTTTTTGATGTTATAAGTGTTGGAAATAGTGTCCCAAAGCCAATGGTCAGCCTGTTGACGGTTGTGCTCATTTTTGTATTTGTACATGAATTATGAATTAATAAAAATTATTTTGATATTTTTTATCACAAAAATATTTCATCTTCTAATGAACTCCTATGTTGTGGTGAAGTCCTTAGGACTATTTAGACTCGACAAAGGAGGATTTGTCGTTTAGTCCTTAAATCTGTTCATGATCAAATGATATGTTGTTACCAAGGACGACAACGTTTATCAAGCATAGGTCGTTGTGTGCCATATAGGTTGGTTGTCCTCTTAACCAATGAGTGTGGAGACACTGGTATGGTAAACAGGTGAGATGTAAGGGTACATCTGCACTGAACGTGACTGACTCCGGAGCTATTTCTACTGTCAAGATTTGCTCCGATGGAATATGGATATAAATATCCCTCCGACCTGAGACCGCCACGGTGACTTGCAAGCAACTTACTGCACTTAGGCACTGGACTACCTGAATTTTTAATTCAGTGACGGAAGGCTGCTGGGTGTAGTCAAATCTTGACTTATCGGTGCATGTGTCAAGATGGGATTGACCACTTCAGTTTAGGAGCTGTGTATAGTCGTGTTTCAATTTAGCAAAACCTTGGCCAGGGTAGTCCTTGTGAGGAGTCATAGGACTGTTTGAGTTGAGCACGATTCGGATAATCTGATCAGGGTTGACAGTTTAACCCTGAGTCATCCTAAACACAGGGGTCAAAAAAATGAATTATACAGTAACCATATTTATGTAGGTTCTGAGTGTTGTGATTGCGACTCTTTGACCTATCCGGACGTCGGATACCATTGCTAGATGGTCACTTCGATTAGTACAGAAATTAGTTCCTATGCTACCAGCTTAGATTCGAACCTGCGGGGTCACAAACATTAGAGGTTCCTATTTGATTTGATGGCTGATGTAGAATCCTACATGTTTGGGACTCAGTGATCGAGAATCAGGATTCTCTGATCACGAGTTCCACACATTATGGGTACCGGGGTCAAGAGTCCCACTGGTTGGGATTTTTCGATTAGGGTTACATATCGATGAATTCTGATGCCTGATTGCCCATCGAATTTGGACTCAATATTTATGAGAGGTTTAATTAATGATTTGATCACTAATTAACTCAATTTGATTGAGTAATTATTTTTGGATCAAGTCCAATTGAATTGGATTCAGTTGGATTTGACCCGATTAGGTTAAGAGTTGACCTAATCGTCGAGATGGTTTGGTCCCTGATTTGATCAGGGGTTGGACTTAGTCAATTCCTAATTTGATTAGGATTTTATTAAGCCTAATTAAGCTTAATTAAGTTGGGTTTAAATTAGTCTAATTGGACCTAACTTATTTGGTTCAATTAGGTTGGTTTAAATAAATAAACCACCTTGACCCAATCTCCATGCGCCACCTCACTTCCATTGCACCCATTTGAATTCATGAGAAGGAACTTCTCATGAATTTTTTCCTCACACCAAGCCCTCTTCACACCCCATTTTAATGTGCTATATGAATGGATAAAGATGATTGGTTGGCCATTCAAATTCAAAATAATATTTGAATTTGAATGGGCAATCAATCTTTGCACCTTATCCCTTTTTTTTACGCCCCATTTATTACATGAGAAAAGGTTTCTCATGAAATCACTCCATGCACAATTTAAGCCATGCCTCTTGTCTTTAGTGGATAAGGGATGAGTTGGTATCCATTTGAATTTAAAATTTGATTTGAATTCAAATGTGCAATTACTCATCTTTATCCTTTCTTTTGGATAAGACGTTTGACGTTGTTATAAAAGGAGGAGAAGAGTGGGGCGTGCAAGAAAAAAATTTTTGGACAAAAATTTTGGGGCGTGAGGAAGTCTTGTGCATGAGAAGGAAGTCCATATCCTTCCAAGAGAAAAAGAAAGAAAAGAAAGAAAATGGGTGCAAGATTTCTAGTGAGTTCCCTAGAGTTTTAGCCTGGGGTTTGGAAAGTGAGAAGGGTGAGCTACGAGTGTCGTGATTCCATAAATTTCAGAGAGATCTTCAACATCTTCTCAAGCATGTCTGTTGATGATCTGGAGCATCCAAAGAATCGACAGACATCGATCGAAGAAGTTCGATCAGCATCGACCATCAAAAGGGCTCTACAACGAGCTAGCACTCGTGAGGAGTCGATCAGACCGAAAGCTTTGTGTGGATGATCCGCAGAGGTCAGACACATTGTGTGGCTGCGTCACGATGATCAGACTCTCCCGACGGTGATCAGATTACGGCGATCTACTATCCGCACAAAGGTATTGTGTTTTGAACACATTACAATAAAGTGTTTATTGTTCAAATTTGAATTTCAAATTTAAATGCATGCATGCTATATATCATATTTAGATCCTAGTGTAAGATAAATTTATATTAATTAATTAGATTAATTAATATTTTTTCACTGTAAAATCATGATTTTAAAAAAGTTTTAAAATTATCATTTTACCCCTGCACTAAATTTTCTCAAAAATGGTATCAGAGCAAGGTTCTTAGATATGATATATATATTTGCATGCGTAGATTAAGTTGTAATCTAAAAGTTTAAATTTAAAATTTAAAATTTAAATTTTGAAAGTTGTTCGAAATTCAAAATTCAAAAATTTGAAATTCAAAATTTAAAATTTAAAATTTGTTTGAAATTTGAAATTCAAAATTCAAAAATTTAAAATTTAAAATTTAAAATTTAAAATTTGAAATTTGGTAGAAATTTCAAATTTAAAATTCAAAATTTAAAATTCAAAATTTAAAATTCAAAAATTTAAAATTTAAAATTTGTTTGAAATTTGAAATTCAAAATTTAAAATTTGAAATTTGAAATTTAAATTTTAAAATTGATATATTTAGATATACTTGATCCAAGTAGCAAGTAATCGAATTGGGTTGGTTGCCATGGCCATCCGGTCATAGAAGAAAAGCAGGGTTTAAAGGCTCTCTCCTCCCATTCGATGGGGTCTCCTATGGCGGTAGGGATGCCGCTGCAATTATATTCCATGCAGATGAAGCAGTGAAAGGAATTAATTGTAAAGGTTCAATTATGAAATTTATCATTAATGTGTTAGATTAGATCTAAAGGAATATTCATGATTTATTTTGATTGAGTTATTTTCTGTTATGTAATTAGCAATAGGTTTGCTATTTATGAAATGTGCTGATCAGTTTGTGAAATGAGTCAACATATTTGGTGAACAGAAAATAAAACCTTTCAAATTTAAAAATTATTTTCGAAATGCTAAACCCTGACCCATCAGCCCAAATACTTAATTAAAAGAATTAAGTGTTGTCTAGTAGGTCTAGAATTGTGAATTAAGACCTAAGACAATTGCATAAACTTGTGGATCAATGGGTTAGATGGATTAAGTCCATAATTGGGTTAGACCTAAGATTAGCTTAAAGAAATGGACTAAATTAGAGTAATTGGTCAAATCTAATCAAAAGTTGAATTAGATTAGGTCAAGGATACTGTAGACTCAACTCCAATAGTTGTAGTTGAATGGGTCCATGTCTTTAACAGACCAAGATGGACTTAATTCATGGCTACGTGGTGGAATCCTATTTAATAAGTTGATCAAATTAAAACTAATGAACCGGTTGGTGTCTAAGGTAAGTTTGGCATTTTGACCAGTGATTTTTAAGCGGGAGCTACTCGCAGTGATTCGATCTCTGACGAGTTAATGGCTTATCCCCACCACTGATAACACTTACCTGGCCAACCTGGTGAATTAGGTTTTGATTAGATCACTTGGTAATTAGGGCTCACCCATGTCATTAAGTAAATCAGTTTGACTGATTTAGGTGTCCTAATGCTAGCTTTAATTAAATCCTTTTTGAATCTGACTTGGTGAAGTCAGTGGGAGGATTGAAATTGACTGGATATTTTTTTCTCATTTATCTTTTAATAAAATCCTCAAAAATTATTAGGTCCCTAAAAATGATTAAGTTATATTGATAACTAAGTCATAGCCTCCCATTAAGTGAGTGATAATGAGTCCATTAGTTTAATAATCATTGGAGACCCAAAGGCCTAGTGCTTATTGACTAATGGAATTATCATTCATAATATGATAATTTGGTTTGAGTCTTTCTGATGGTGGTCAGGTTGGCCGGCCAAAGTCAGGCCTGATCATTTATTGGTCCGATTCACCAAATCAAATCATGTTAATGGTCGGACCTAACCAGATCTTTTCAGTGGAGGCCAAAGCCTACTGATTAGGTTCTGGGGCAAAATCAATTACTAGAAGTTATTTAGAGAAACAACTGGTTATGAACCTACCCATAGATGCACATGGGTTGATCAACCAAAGTTGGGCTCGTGTGTAGTCTGTGTGGATTTTAGTACCCACTAAGAAATTAAAGTAATTCCTCGAATTGGAGGTTGAGGCTATCAATTCATAAAAATACAGGGAGAAACTTTAGACTAAAGTCCAAGTCTTTAGTATTAATAATTTATGTACTAATATAGGTCTGGTTTTTCTTTATGCAGCTATGGCCACTACCCTGTCGCTCTGGTCATTATTAGATAATGACAAGCTCATGGGACCTAATTTCGATAGCTGGTATCAAAAATTAAAAATCATCCTTGAGCATGAGCGGATCCTTTATGTAGTAACGGATCCGGCACCTGAGGAGCCAGCCCCGAACGTTAGAGGGACGGTCTGAGACACTTATCAGAAGTGGCTCAACGATCGCATCACCGTTCGGTGCATTATGCTGGCGGCAATGAATGATGAGTTCAGTCGTAGGTTCGAGAATGCCCAGCCACATGAGATGCTTCAAATGTTGAACGACTCCTTTGGCACGCCTGATGACGTTGAAAGGCACAAAACTAGTTGTGCTATTTTCAATGCTCGGATAAGGGATGGAGCCTCAGTCACTGATCATGTACTGTACATGATCGAAATGATTGAGCGCCTAAGTAAACTGTACTTTCCCCTGCACGAGCAGCTCGGTAAGGATGCGATCCTTAATTCTCTGCCCAAGTCCTACCTTCCCTTTCTTACTCATTTTCGAATGACAAAGCCTACAGTGAACTACCACGGCTTGTTGGGGTTGCTGCAGAACTTTGACAAGGACCACCAGCTCCATAAGGAGTCAGTGAATGTTGTGGGAGGGTCTTCTTCTGGTCGTCGACCCTTTAAGAAAGGGAAGAAGAAGAACAAGAAAAAGAAGAATAAGAAGGTGCAGCTGCATGCTGGGACATCTGCACAAGGTCAGACCAAGAAGTGCAAGCCCGACCAGAGCCAGGCAGAGTGCTTCTTTTACAAGAAGCAGGGGCACTGGAAGAGGAACTGTCCTCTATACATTGCCTCCCTGGACCTGAACAGGCCGAAGAAGAAGCAAGGTACTTATATGATAACACCTTGCAACTTTTTAATTTATGATACTACTGCCTGGATATTGGATACCAGAAGCCCTTATCATATTTGCAATTCGATGCAGGGTCTGCAAGTCAGTAGGAGATTTGATGAAGGCGAGAGGTTCCTGAACGTTGGAGATGAAAGCAAAGTTTCAGTTCTAGCATTAGGAATCATGAACCTTGTAATCAATTCTCGAAATGTAATTCTGAGTGAATGTCACTATTGTCCAAGCTTTTTATTAAATATTATTTCTGTAGGCCTTTTAGCCATGAACGGTTATCAATTTTTAATAAAAGGAAACATTTGCAATATCATTTTGAATGGTGTTACAATGTTTGTTGGACAACTTAATAATGGAATTTACTATCTATCACAACCTATTAATGTGGTTCAAACCTCCGGTAAATGCCCTAGAATAAATAATATGTCAGAAGTCTACCTTTGGCACGTAGGCTAGGTCATATCAATAAGAACAGGATAAACAGGTTGGCTTAAGAAGGAATTCTTGAAGTAGGTGATTGTGAATCACTTCTAACCTGTGAGTCCTATCTTCTTGGTAAAATGACCAAATCACCTTTTATTGGAAAAGGTGAGTGAGCCAGCGAACTCTTGGGTTTGGTACATTCTGATGTATGTGGACCATGAGCTCAAGTGCAAGAGGTGGATATTTCTACCTCATAACCTTCACAGATGACCTATCGAGATATGGATATGTCTATTTAATGAAGCATAAGTCGGAGTCGTTTGAAATGTTCAAACTATTCGAAATGAGGTAGAAAAATAAACTAAAAAGTGTATTAAAACTCTTCGATCTGATCGAGGAGGTGAATACCTTTTCAATGATTTTCTGATATATCTTGGAGAGAATGGGATTTTCTCTCAGTGGACACCTCCTGGAACACCACAGCATAATGGTGTGTCTGAAAGGAGGAATCGACCCTTATTGGACATGTTTCGATCCATGATGGGGTTTGCTGGTCTGTCGATCTTCCTCTGGGGATATGCGCTCGAATCGGCTTGTTACCTTCTAAATAGAGTTTCGAGTAAGTCTGTAACCAAAATGCCATATGAGATATGGATAGGACGTAAGCCAGTACTCTCATACCTTAGGGTTTGGGGGTGTCCAGCTTATGTTAAACGTTTAATTACGGACAAGCTTGACCTAGGTCTGACAAGTGTAATTTTATAGGGTACCCAAAAGAGACCAAAGGGTATTACTTCTACCTAGCTGATGAGCAAAAAGTATTTGTCAGCCTTAAGGCAATCTTTTTGAAAAAGGTATTCCTTGGTGAAGGGACTGTTGTCTCTAAGGTCGAACTTGACGAAGTTTGACAGGTGAAAAAATCGACACAAGTTGCTAAACTTGAATCAGATTTGATTAGATCAGATCCGGAGCCCATTGTTCAAGCACCCTTAAGGTGATCTGGAAGAGTACCACGTCAACCAGACAGATACTATGGTTTCTTGGTCCGGGACGGCGATCCTATCAAACTTGATGAAAATGATGAGGATCCAATCACCTACATGGATGCAACGCAGAGACCCGACTCTGAGAAATGGCTAGAGGCCATGAAATCTGAAATGGAGTCCATGAAGGTCAACGATGTGTGGACATTGATTGACCCACCCGAAGGAGTAAAGCCCATAGGGTGTAAGTGGGTCTTCAAGAGGAAGAGAGGCACAGACGGAAAGGTGGAAACCTATAAAGCCCATCTGGTTGCCAAGGGATATCATCAACGTTATGGTATAGACTATGACGAGACATTTTCTCCTATGGCAATGCTCAAATCCATTCGAATTATGCTTGCGATAGCTGCCCATCTGGACTATGAAATCTGGCAGATGGATGTGAAGACAGCTTTCCTAAATGGAGAGCTGGATGAAGAGGTGAATATGATACAACCTGAAGGATTCACATCCACAGATGAGTCTAAGGTGTGCAGGCTACAGAGGTCTATTTATGGACTTAAGCAGGCATCACGGAGTTGGAACATACATTTTGATAAGACGATCAAGATGTATGTTCAGAACACAATACCTTTATGCGGGTAGTAAATCACCACAATCAGATCACTATCGGGAGAGTCTGATCATTGCGATGCAACCACACAGCATGTCTGGCCTCTGTGGATCATCCACATGAAGCTCCCGATTTGATCGACTCCTCACGAGTGCTAGCTCGTTGTAGAGCCCTTTTGACGGCCGATACTGATCGAACTCTTTCGATCGATATCTGTCGATTCTTCAGATGCTCCAGATCATCAACAGACATGCTTGAGAGGATGTTGAAGATCTTCCTGAGATTTTGTGGGCTCACGATACTCATAACTCACTTTTTCATTTCATGAACCCCAAGCTAAAACTCTAGGAAACTCACCGGAAACCTTGCACCCACTATTCTTTCTTTTCTTTCCTTTTCTCTTGGAAGGATATGGACTTCCTTCTCATGCACAAGACTTCTCACGCCCTAGAATTTTTTTACAAAAATCTTCATCTTGCACGCCCCACTCTTCTCCTCCTTTTATAACAACGTCAAACATCTTATCCAAAAGAAAGGATAAAGATGAGTAATTGCACATTTGAATTCAAATCAAATTTTGAATTCAAATGGACACCAACTCATCCCTTATCCACTAAAGGTGTGAGGCATGGTTTAAATTGTACATGGAGTGATTTCATGAGAAACCTTTTCTCATATAATAAATGGACCGTAAAAAAAGGGATAAGGTGCAAAGATTGATTGCCCATTCAAATTCAAACTTTATTTTGAATTTGAATGGCCAACCAATCATCCTTATCCATTCATATGGCACATTAGAGTGGGGCGTGGAGAGGGCTTGGCGTGAGGAAAAAATTCATGAGAAGTTCCTTCTCATGCATAAAAATGGGTGCAATGGAAGTGAGGTGGCACATGGAGATTGGGTCAAGGTGGTATAATTATTTAAACCAACCTAATTGAACCAAATAACTTAGGTCCAATTAGACTAATTTAAATCCAACTAAATTAGGCTTAATTAGGTTAATAAAATCCTAATCAAATTAGAAATTGATTAAGCCCAACCCCTGATCAAATCAGGGATCAAACCATCTCGATGATTAGGTCAACTCTTAACCTAATCGGGTCAAACCCAACTGAATCCAATTCAATTGGACTTGATCCAAAAATAATTACTCTATCAAATTATGTTAATTAGTGATCAAATCACTAATTAAACCTCTCATAAATACTGAGTCTAAATTCGATGGGCAATCAGGCATCAGAATTCATCGATATGTAACCCTGATCGAAAAGACCCAACCAGTGGGACTCTTGACCCCAGTACCCATAATGTGTGGAACTCGTGATCAGAGAATCTTGATTCTCGATCACTGAGTCCCAAATATGTAGGATTCTATATCAGCCATCAGATCAGATAGGAACCTCTAATGTGTGTGACCTCGCAGGTTCGAACCTAAGCCGGTAGCACAGGAACCAATTTCTGTACTAATCGAAGTGACCATCTAGTAATGGTGCCCATATTCGGATAGGTCGAAGAGTCGCAATCACAACACTCAGAACCTACATGAATATGGTTACTGTATAATTCATCCTTTTGACCCCTGTGTTTAGGACGACTCAGGGTTAAATTATCAACCCTGATCAGATCATCCGAATCGTGCTCAACTTAAACAGTCCTATGACTTCTCACAAGGACTACCCTGGCCAAAGTTTTGCTAAATTAAAACACGACTGTACACAACTCCTAAACTGGAGTGGTCAATCCCATCTTGACACACGCACCGATAAGTCAAGTACTTAACTACACCCAGCAGCCTTCTGTCACTGAATTAAAAATTTAGGTAATCCAGTGCCTAAGTGCAGTGAGTTGCTTGCAAGTCACCGTGGCGGTCTCAGGTTGGAGAGATATTTATACCCATATTTCATCGGAGCAAATCTTGATAGCAGAAATAGCTCCAGAGTGGGTCACGTTCAGTGCATATGTACCCTTATATCTCACCTATATGCCATATCAGTGTCTTCACACTCATTGGTTAAGAGGATAACTAACCTATATGGCACACAACAATCTATGCTTGATAAACGTTGTCGTCCTTGGTAACAACGTATCATTTGGTCGTGAACAGATTTAAGGACTAAACAACAAATACTCCTTTGTCGAGTCTAAATAGTCCTAAGGACTTCACCACAGCATACGAGTTCATTAGAAGATGAAATATTTTATGATGAAAAATATCAAAATAATTTTTATTAATTCATAATTCATGTACAAACATAAAAATGAGCACAACCGTCAACAAGCTAACGATTGACTTTGGGATACTATTCCCAACAATCTCCCACTTGGCCTAAAGCCAATCGATGCAGTATCTAATACCTATCTTCGACTTGTAGTTGTCGAACTCCTTCACTGCAATGGCTTTAGTGAATGGGTCAACCAGGTTCTCCTTCCCGTCGATCTTCTGAAGATCGACGTCACCTCGATCCATAATTTTTCAGATGAGATGGTAGCGGCGCAGAATATGCTTCGTCCGCTGGTGTGCCTTTGGTTCCTTCACCTGAGCAATGGCTCCAGTGCTGTCACAGTAGAGCAGAACTGGACCAACAAGGGAGGGTGCTACTCCAAGCTCAGTGATGAATTTTCTCAGCCACACCGCTTCTTTGGCAGCATCTGATGCGGTGACATACTCCATCTCGCAAACTGAATCAGCCACTGTGTGCTACTTGAAACTTTTTCAGTAGATAGCCCCACCATTAAGGGTAAAAATAAATCCCGACATACTTTTGCTATCATCGTGATCAGACTGAAAACTAGAGTCTGTAAACCCTATAAGTCTCAAGTTCGATTCACCATAAATAAGCCACTGGTCCTTAGTATTTCTTAAATACTTCAGGATGGTTTTAACAACCTTCCAGTGATTCTCCCCTGGATCAGATTGGTATCTACTCACTATCCCTAGTGAGTATGCCACATCTGATCGTGTACATGTCATGGCGTACATGATAGATCCCACTGTCGAAGCATATAGAATCCTACCCATATGCTCTCTCTCTTGAGGTGTTGTCGGACAATCCCTCTTTGAGAGAGAAATTTCATGGCCTATCGGAAGATAGCCTTTCTTGAAATTCTCCATGCTGAACCTCTTCAGTATAGTATCAATGTACGTAGACTGAGATAAACCAAGCAACCTTTTAGATCTATCCCTATAGATCCTCATCCCTAGGATGTAGGAAGTTTCTCCCAGATCCTTCATGGAGAACTGTGACGACAGTCAAATCTTTATTCCCTGTAATGCAGGGACATCATTCTCGATTAAGAGAATGTCATCCACATACAATACAAGAAATACTACTACTAGACCATTAGCCCACTTATAAATGCAGGGCTCTTCTCCATTCTTAACGAAGCCATACGTCTTGATCGTCCTATCAAAATTATGTTTCAACTTCGAGATGTCTGCTTAAGTCCATAAATGGACCTCTGTAGTATGCACACCTTAGACTCATCAGTGGATGTGAATCCTTTAGGTTGTATCATATACACCTCTTCATCCAGCTCTCCGTTTAGGAAAGCTGTCTTCACATCCATCTGTCAGATTTCATAGTCCAGATGGGCAGCTATCGCAAGCATAATCTGAATGGATTTGAGCATTGCCACAGGAGAAAACATCTCGTCATAGTCTATACCATAACATTGACGATATCTCTTGGCAACCAGATGGACTTTATAGGTTTCCACCTTTCCGTCTGTGCCTCTCTTCCTCTTGAAGACCCACTTACACCCTATGGGCTTTACTCCTTCGGGTGGGTCAACCAATGTCCACACATCGTTGACCTTCATGGACTCCATTTTGAATTTCATGGCCTCCAGCCATTTCTCAGAGTCGGATCTCTGTATTGCATCCATGTAGGTGATCGGATCCTCATCATTTTCATCAAATTCTATAGGATCACCATCCCGAACCAAGAAACCATAGTATCTATCCGGTTGACGTGGTACTCTACCAGATCGCCTTAAGGGTGCTTGAATAATGGGCTCCGGATCTGATCTAACCAAATCTGATTCAGGTTCAGCAACTTGTATCGATTTTTCCACCTACCAAACTTCGTCAAGTTCGATCTTAGAGGCAACAGTCCCTTCACCAAGGAACTCCTTTTCCAAAAAGATTGCCTTAAGGCTGACAAACAGTTTTTTGCTCATCAGCTAGGTAGAAGTAATACCCTTTGGTCTCTTTTGGGTACCTTATAAAATTACACTTGTCAGACCTAGGTCCAAGCTTGTCCATAATTAAACGTTTAACATAAGCCGAACACCCCCAAACCCTAAGGTGCGAGAGTACTGGCTTACATCTTATCCATATTTCATATGGTATTTTGGTTACAGACTTACTCGAAACTCTATTTAGAATATAACAAGCCGATTCGAGCGCATATCCCCAGAGGAAGATCGGCAGACCAGCAAACCCCATCATGGATCGAACCATATCCAACAAGGTCCGATTCCTCCTTTCAGATACACCATTATGTTGTGGTGTTCCAAGAGGAGTCCACTGAGAGAGAATCCCATTCTCCCCAAGATATGTCAGAAAATCATTGGAAAGGTATTCACCTCCTCGATCAGATCGAAGAGTTTTAATACACTTTTCAGTTTATTTTTCTACCTCATTTCGAAATAGTTTGAACATTTCAAACGACTCCGATTTATGTTTCATTAAATAGATGTACCCATATCTCGATAGGTCATCTGTGAAGGTTATGAAGTAGAAATATCCACCTCTTACACTTAAGCTCATGGATCCATATACATCAGAATGTACCAAACCCAAGAGTTCACTGGCTCGCTCATCTTTTTCAGTAAAAAGTGATTTGGTCATTTTACCAAGAAGACATGACTCATAGGTTGGAAGTGATTCACAATCACCTACTTCAAGAATTCCTTCTTGAGCCAACCTGTTTATCCTATTCTTATTGATATGACCTAGCCTACAGTGCCAAAGGTAAACTTCTGACACATTATCTATTCTAGGACGTTTATCGAAGGTTTGAACCATATTAACAGGTTGTGATAGAAAGTAAATTATATTATTAAGTTGTCCAACAAACATTGTAACACCATTCAAAATGATATTGCAAACGTTTCTTTTTATTAAAAATTGATAACTATTCATGGCCAAAAGGCCTACAGAAATAATATTTAATAAAAAATTTAGAGTAATTTAGGAATTAATCATCAATGATACATGTCTCAAATTCTCAACTCTTTGAGAATGTGTATTATCAACTTGTTAATCCCTTGGATGATTCATAGACACATAAAATATGAATAGTAATATAAATGCTCATAAAGTATAAAATTATGTCCTAGAGATATGATATGCGTCGCCAAGATTGGCTTATAGGGCATACATCCAATAATCTCCCACTTGCACTAAAGCCAATCCGCCATGTACTAAGCCCTATCTTCGCAAGACAGGCTTTAGTCTTTGGCTGGCTAAATGACTTACCAGTGGGTCATCCACATCTCATATAGAGTTTGCTCTCTACATCTCTATGTATTTCTACTTGAAGTAGTCGTGTGTTCTGCTGCCCCATGTGCTTGGATATCTGGTGAGACTTAAGCTCTTTAGCAAGGGCTATGGTGCCATTATCTTTGTAGCATAGTGTCATGACATCTGATGGTGCGACATCCAATTCTGCAACTAACATTAAAATCAGAATGCATTCTACACATCTACAGTGTACTCAGCTTCCATCAATTGATCATTTGGAGCCCTTCTAAGATATCGATATAGGAACATACCCCATAACGTAGACATTCTACTATCAATGTCAGACATAAAATCTGAATTGGTGTATCTTCTCGCTCCTAATTTTGATCCTTCTCCAAATTAAGAACATATCCTTAGTTCTTCTTAAGTACTTAAAGATGTTTTCACAACAATCCAGCACTTCTCAGCCTGGATACAACTGATATCTACTCTTGACATTTACTATATCAGTTCAAGTATATTACTTGACATACATCTATGCCCAAAAGGATAGCAGACCCCTCTTCGAGAATTCTATGCTGAACCCTTTCAGCATCTAGTCTCTGTACTTTATCTGTGAAAACATAAGCATCCAATTGCATCTATCTCTATAGATCTTTATGATGCTTGCTTTATGTCTTTCATGGAGAATTCTATATTCAACTATATTGTAACCGATGTCAGTATTGGACACTCCCCTGATCTTTTTGAAAATACATAATTCTTCTTTTTTAATTAAACAATTTGATCATATCATCAAAATGAATGTTCCAACTCCAAGAGTATTGTAGACTTTATGATCTCCTATCACAAGAAGTGAAATCCATAAGCTATTTCATATAAAAATCTTTTAAAAAAAATTTAGTCAGGAAAGCTAATTCACATCCTTTTCTTGGAGTCATTGTCTTACATCATCTTGTTGTAGGTTCTGGGATCATCTCTATGCTCTCCATCTTCTATGAGAAATGATTTTTTTTACATCCTCTGTTAAGTATACTCCAGTACCTTTTGAGAGAATTGGAGATCCTACTATATATTTGAGATGGAAGAGGAATATACGTCTACTGGCTCATGATGAATAGGTTCTTAAGATTTCAAGGCTGGCTGCTCTTCAGAAACACTCTGTTAGAGCTAGACTTTTCTCCCACTACTTCAACTTGATTAAATAATTTTTTTAAAAGATAGCATGTTGGATCACAATCACATTGTAATCCTTTCAGAAAGTAATATCTCAAACTCTTTTAGGATAAGCTTTATAGATCTATCCTCTAACATATCCATCTGCTGTCCTAGATATAGACTGAAAATCTTTGGATCTTGAAATAATCAAGATTCAGTTCTCACCATGCCATATCTCATACGGTATGGTAGGAACAGATTTAGAGAGAACCTAATTTCATAGAAATAAAGCATATCCCTAAAAAAATAAAATAAATTAGTGAATTCCATCATGGATCAGACCATATCTCATATAGTCCCATGACTCTTCTTATCTCATTGAACTGAGATGTACTAAGAGTAGTCCAATATGAAATTATGCCATTTTATGAGATAATTGAGAAATTTTTTTCTTTGGTATTGCATCCTCGATCCGATCGAAGTACTTGTAGAAATTTTTCGATTTGCTTCTCTACTTTACATCTGAATTCTTTAAATCTTTTAAAAATTTCAGATTTATATCTCATACACTTATCCATATCATGACTGATCATCAGTAAAGGTAATAAAGTAGAGACAACTCCTTAGTTAGCACATCATATGGGCTACACATATCAAATGTATACAATGATAAGTATCTCAGTGGTCCTTTTTCTCTTGTCTCATAAGAGTAGCTTAATCATATTTTCTCAAAGAGATGATGCACAAACTAGGTATGACTTGACAGTCAATGAGCTCAAAAGCCTATAATTCTTCAGTTAGTTAATCATTTCTTCTTCAATATGACTTAGCCTAAAGTTCCACATATACATTAATACTTATCTCAACTCTGAATCTCTCAGATCCAATGGCATTCACTGCTTGTTCAATTAAGTTCACAGATGCATCACCATGCAAACGATAGAGACTGTCTCTAAGAGCTAAATCCAAATGATAATCATAAAGGACAGATACCCATGGCTACAACAGCAATTCTTGCCCTCTTGCCAATATAAGGGTTACTTTCTCAGCCCTCTACCTTCCCATAGACTCTACACTAGAGTCCACAGCTCAATAGGAGAAGAGAAAATCATAAGGATAGCTTTAAGCAATTTCGACATACCTACTCTAGGCGTGTCTTTATTTTTTTAAGCTCTCCAGATATTTACCTTTGAACTCTTTCAAGGTTCCTTTGCTATCAACACTGTGATCAATTCAGATAAGGTACTATGATGGTCTTTTATATGGTAGTTTACCATAAATTATCCATATAAACTAATCAGGGATCGTAGGATCAAATCTATAAATAATTCCTTGTGCATGATCATGTCGAGCCTTTTAAGCTCCTTAATATCTTTTATCATTATTGAATAACAATCATAGACTGACTGCCCATCATGTATCACATGTACTGTGCGACTCTGATCACCTCACAACACTTGTAGATGAATCACTATGTCATTGGCAGTGAACATGTGCTTATGCATACATTGGAGTTCATCTAACATGGGCTTCTACATATAGCACCTTTCTTTATTGATATTGTCCATCCACTCATCAAGTGTAGCTTGTTGACTATGGATTGGACATGTTGTTAATATTAGAATAACCTGATAGAGAATATTACTTAATTTTTTAAAATTAAGAATGATTCTTATGTTTGTGTGCCAATCTATATAATCGATTTTGGTTAATCGGTTGATATCTAGGATTCAAGCTAGAGGGTTGGAAGCTGACACAATGAACAGCAGAGAGCAAAGATTCTAGTTAGATATTTATACTTATTTTATAATTTATTCTAAAGATTTTTAGATGAAAAAAGAAACTCACTATTTTATCAGATCTTCCACACTCTCTGGGTGGAGAAATGAAAATCCTAATGCAACAATTGAGTTTCTAATGGATGCTGCGGTCCCACCGATACCATGCACCTCACCTAATAGTTATTGGTAACATAAATGAACATCGATGCATGGACAATACTTTGCTCAGATGCTTCTCTAAGTATGTTGCAGCCACTTGATCTCTAAATCATATAGACTCACCTAACAGTTATTGCCCACACTCCTTAGTTAAGCCAGACCCACCGTTCATAAGTAGGTGCAAAGCCATTATTGGGTCCCTCACCTAACAATTATTGGGCCCAATCCTATCTTTACCTTAGAGCAACTCTTTGCTAATAGAGTGGTTGCGTGTTCTTGATGCAACTAAACTACTGTGACCAGTCGAGAACAATTAACACCGGCAACACGTCCGCACGTCTACAATGGTGGAAGATCTTGGACTTAATATTTATGGAGAGATTTGGATTTAGGTCACATCTAAGCAATCATCACATGACTGATGTAATTGACATGGGCTAAATTAAACTACCAAACAACCATATTTAAGACTTAATCTTCCAAATTGATCAGGTAAGTAGAGATTGGTGGGGTCCCCCCCATTGCTTTTCTTAGACACCAATAAATTGATCAGGTAAGCGAACAAAATCAATTAAATAACTACTTTTCAATTACTTGCCTAAGACACCAATTGGACAATCGATCCGAATAGGTTAGCTTAGGTGAATTAGATTCAGTCCATAGAGCCGAATTAGGTCTTTAGGTTAATCGATTCTATATATGGGTGTCAATCAATTCGATCAACAATAATTGTATGATCTTGAGCTCTATTGAGCTAACCCTAATCAATATTTGACTCTGTTTGATCAACTACTAAATCGATTTAGATCCAATATGATCAAATCAGAAACCCTACATGTAATCCAATTACAAGACCTAACTTGATCTATCCATGACCAATCCCTCATGTACAAACACTAATTTCAGATCTTAAATCAAAATTTTTAGATCTAAATTTTTTGTATGAAGAGTAAATTTTGATCTCAAAAAAATTTCAGATCATGCATACAAATATGTATCACATACATGAACAATTCAGATTATAGAAACAAATTTCAGCCTTAAACATACTTTCATATATTATATATATGAATCAAAATAGATGTCGAAACTCTTTTCAGATCTAAACAATAAAACATATATCACATATATGCTAAAAAAATTAGATCTAAAAGTTTAATTTAATTAAAAATTTTAACATCATTTTAGGATAACCATACAGCATAACAAGTTATGCCAGAACAACCTTATGTCAGAACGACATCAAAACCTTTCAGATCTAAAATTTTGCTCTACAGATTTTAGATCTAAATCTTAATCTCATGCATATGACATGGCTCTAATATCACTGTTAGAGTTTCATGATTTCGTACATGCAAAATTTTTCAAAACAAGTATGCAGCAGAATTTAAAATTTTTCAGATTAAATCTAATTTAATCTAAACATACATAAGATCAAATCTTCAAATCATAAACAGGATCATCATATATGATATAATATTTAGTTATAGAAATCAAATAGAAAAAAATAAATAAAGAACATACCTTGACATGGATCAATCTTCAACGCAAACTGATGATCATGGATATCTTCCGAAGGTCCTTTGTAGCCGTACAAGCATCCGACCTCTATGGATATCCACACAAGACTCCTATCGATCAGAAACTTTTTGATCTCATCGGGATGCTAGCTTTCTTACAGAGATCACATCTTGATGGTTGAAAATCTTCTTTTCTCTCAAGACACTCTTAGAGAAGAAGAAGAGGTAGGAGGATTTTGATCTCTATGCTAGAGATCATGAGAAGAACCCTTTCTTCTCTTTTCTTCTTTAAATTCATGCACCAAATCTCTACAATAGAGATGTAAGAATTTTTTTCAATTTTTGGACAAAAAGAAGAGGAGACATCCATGTCCAAACATGGATAAAAGAGAGAAAGAGATGATGTCCAAACAACCAATCTTTGATTGTGTAAGAAAGAAGAGATATGTTTGCCAACTTACCTCATGCCTTCACCCATCAAGCCGTGTCCTCTCCCTTGATTTTCTCCATGTACATCCTCTAATTTTGCACATCAAAAACCTCATCACATCTAGTCTTACATGTCCCAAGGTGTTGGGTTTAAATAGAGAAGAGATAGAGTTCTAGATTGGGTAAAAGATAAGAGTCCATAATGCTTAGGACTCTTGGATTTTTGACACCGCCCACAACCAGAATTTGCACCTCATATTTTACATGGAAAGAGTGGATTTCCTAAGGCTCTTACATGCTACAAAGGATGGGGTGTGGGGCTTGGTTTGGCACACAAAAATAGGTGGGCGTGGGGCTGGTATATTGTGCATGAAAGGAAGAGTTTCAATCCATGTAGGACTCCTATTTAGGTGATTTTTTTAAATCAATTTAAAATCCAATCAATCCTAATCATATTAAGACCAGATTAGATCCAAATAGAGGAAAAAAACTAAATCTGATTTGGAGCCTAAACTATTTAGATTAGATGTCACCTAATTGGAGGAGTCCTAATCCTTTTACACTCTTGCTTAGTGCTTGAGTCAAATTCAATTTAATCCTAATCCAATTAGATTTGATACACCCATGAAAATAAGAATTTCTAGTTCAAATAAAAACTCATACATCCTAATCTAATTAAAAATTGAGTCAAATCCAAATTTTAATTCAAATAGGAATCATTCTTTTCATGCAATTTAGGTTATCTTATAACCCAATCAGATTTTGATCAAATCAAACCCATGTCAAGTCAAATTAAATCTAATTTAATTAGACTTGATGCAAGCTCCATAACTCAATCAAATTGAGCCAACTAGCAATCCAATTACTAATTAATCTTTCTTTAACTCACTAACTCTTTAGCGAGTTACATAATGTAATATTTGCAGTGGATCAATCATCAATCAAATTGATAATCAAATCTTGTTACGATTCATAACATAATTCAACCATCTAATCAGTCAAAAGTTTTTTTTGTGTGTAACTCCATAGATTCTATTCTGTCTGGCAATGAGATATATTATGATCCTTATGGCAATATCATTGAAACTCTTTTCAATGGATTGGAACCGTTCCAACTCTGCCCACCAAGGATCATCGATCATCAAGATGATGCTCGTGGGTCTCACAATCCATCAGTGACACCTAACAATATGTAGTAACAATCTAGTAGAAAAAAGATGATGAACTTTTAGGTACAATTAATGTATGATACAGTCTCTCTATCGTAAGTCCCGACTGGATGATAGGTCATGGATGAATCATCAAACCTCATCATCGATCATATAATAGATTCAATCAGCTCGAGTCCATATGTGATTCCTATGAGAACTTTTTTCCATCAATCACATTGCTATGGCCATAGACTTAAAGACTCAGCTTCTTAAATCTCATAGGACTACTCCCTTCTGCTAGGATCGATAGATCCCATCTTGATGCACACCCCACTCCTACAGTAGACCAACTATCGCCAACATTCACTATAAGGGCTCATTAAGATCCATGTTGATGTGTCAGTCAAACTCCAACAGCCTCACTGTGAGCAGTAGTGTCATCTTAGATCAAAGGATCAGTCATATAACTGTAGCATCAAGAAAGTCACTAACGAGTGAATAGACATCCATGTGACTTTTCGTGTTGGTCATGCTCAATACTAGTTGTTCTCTAACAACCACCTACACTTTCACTCCAGTGTCATTACATTGCAGACTCGAGACCCATCTGTCCGAAAAAAGCAATCCATGCATTGGTCTATCCAGATCAATCATCATCTCCATGATAATCCTATGACCATAAGCAATTTAGAAATTAACCATCAATGACACATGTCTCAAATTCTTAACTCTTTGAGAATATGTGTCATCATCTTGTTAATCCCTTGAATGATTCATGGATACATAAAATATGAATGGTAATATAAATGCCCATAAAATATAAAATCATGTTCTAGAGATATGATATGCGTCAACCAAGATTGGCTTCTAGGGCATACATCCAATACTATCTGTATACTTCAGGTTATTTTGTTCTAGATCTTTCAGACCCAATGGCATTCACTATTTATTCAAATAAGTTCATAAATACATCACCATGCAAATGATAAAGAACTAAATCCAAATGGTAATCATCGAGATTAGGTGCCCACGGCCATAGTGCAACTTTTGCACCATTGCTGACTCAAAAGAGTCACTTCACCTTCTCTCAGAATTCTTTCTTTTTTGACCCTATACTAAAGTATGTAATATGCACTAGAGTCTAATGAAAAAGAGAAAATCATAAGATCAATTTTGAGCAATTTAACATACCATTCAACAGTGTGTCAATATTTCTTTAGGTTCTCTAGGTATGTACCTCTGAACTTTTCCAGATCCCTTAGTTACTAGCATATTGATCAATTCAGTTAAGGAGCTATAATATTTATTCATATAATAATTTTATAAATTATCCATATGCATCAAAAATTGTAAGATCAAATCCATTAGCAATTTCTTATACATGGTCATATCGAGCCTTTCAAGCTCTTCAATATCTTTGATCATCGATCATAGACAAACTGCCCATCACGTATCTCATGCACTGTGCGACTCTGATCATCTCACAACTGTTGTAGATGAATCAGCATATCATTGACAGTCTACATGTGCTTATGCATACATTGGATTTCATCAACTATGGAGTCCAATTTATAGCACCTAACCTAATTGTTAATGTTCAACCATTTGTCAAATATAGCTCCTTGACTATGGATTGGACAAGTTAATGACATTGGATTAACCTGGTCAAGAATATAACTTAATTTCTAAAAACTAAGAACTATTCATAGATTTCTAAGCCAGAATATGCAATTCATTTCAGTTAAGTGGTTGATATCTAGGATTCGAGCTAAAAGGTTGAAAGTCGACAGAATTGACCATAGAGAGTAAAGGTTTAATTAGATGATTGTACTTATAATAGTTTGTTCTAGAGATTTTAAAAATAAACAAAAGCTCCCACTAATTTTTTGAGTCTCTTACACTCCTCAGGTGGAGAAACAAAAATTCTAATACAATAAATAGTTCTAGTGGGTGCTGCGATTCCATTGATGTACGATACCTCATCTAATAGTTATTGATGACACGTATACCAATGCATGGATAACTTTTTATCCAGATACTTTTCCAAACATGTTACATCAACTTGGTCTCTAAGTCCTGTGGCCTCACCTAACAGTTATTGGCATATTTTTTAGTTAAGTCCGATCCACCGTTCACTAGCAAGTGTAAAGCCGTCATTGGATCCCTCACCTAATAGTTATTGGGCCGAACCCCATCTTTACCCCAAGACATCTAATGCCAATAAAGTAGTTGTGTCTTTTCGATGCAACCGAACCACTGTAACTAGTTGAGGATGATCAACGTCCAAAAAGGCATCCACATCTCTACAATGGTAGAAGACCAATAGATTTAATATTCAATGAGAAGATTTAGGTTCAGGTCTCTTCTAATTAGTCACATACATCTAATGTAATGACTAATATAGTTTGGGTCAGCATGTTTCATGTCTAACCAACCTAGTCGGCATCGGTGAACTCGAGTCAACAAGTAACATATACAAAATATAATCTCCCAAAATGGCCAGTTAAGTGAAGATGAGGGGGGTCCCCCCATTGCTTTCCTTAGATATCAACAAATTGGCTAAGACAGTCAATGGAACCAATTAAAGAACCACCATCTAATACTTGCCTTAGACACCAAATTGGTTGATTAGAATCAATTAGGTTAACCTATAGACTTAGGCTCAAACTGCTAAGCCAAATTCGATCTTGACTCAATCAATTCACATCACATATGAATCAATTTGACCAATTACAACTAAATTCAATTTTGAGACCCTTTGACCTAATTCCAACCAACTCTTGATTAGGTTTGATCAATTGCTCAAAATCAAAAAAGGATTCTAACCTGATCTAATCAATGACCCGAGTTGTAGTTTAGTCTCAAAACCAAATTTGTTCAATCCATACCCAAAGCTCATGTTTTATGCATTGAAATTTAGATCTTAAATTTGTAATTTTAGATCTTATAATTTCAAATCTTAATTCTTAATTAAGTGTATTATGTACGTGGGTTTAAGTTTAGATCTTGAAATAATTTATCATTTAAAAAATTTATATTGTATGTCATATAATATTTTGTTGTTTACAGAATCGAGTTGACTCACCCTGGTACATGAATCGACTTGTCACAGTGAGTCGGTACAATACTAAGACAAACAGAAATCTATAAACCTAACCTACACAATTGAGTCGGCTCATCAGCAAATGAGTCAACCTACCAGAGTCTTGAGTTGACTCCAACAAAATAAGTCAACTCACCAAGCACTCGAGTAGATCCAATCGAGAATCGAATTAACTCCACAGGCATGTCAGTCACAGTTTCATGATTTTATGCAAACAGAACCTAGGGTTTTGAATCCAGAATTTTGCAGAAATTAAGTTTTAGATCGTATGTCAAAACAATATATCATATATAATATTTAGCGATCTAAAACACATAAAAATACATGCATAATCTGATTTAAATCTAAAATATGTAACACATATAATTTTTTGTTCGCTGTTCATCTTCATGAAAAACATCACAGTCGGCACCTCTACACGTCATAAGAGAGAACCCATTGAATGGACAAGAGAGAGACTTTAATCCTTTCATCTTCTTCTGACCGGACGGGCATGCTGATTATCCCAATTTGATTACTAAGCTACTAAGAGATTAATCTAACATACACATATATAATCAAGTAAAAATCAGATCTAATTATCTTTCATATGTCAAACATATGAACAATAATTTTGAATTTATACATATAGAAAAAATTTTAGCAATCATACTAGATCCAAATTAAATTCTAATTAATATATTTAGATCTAAAATTAATTTTAAATCTAAATAACTCATGATTTATTTTAGATCTAAAATAATTTTAAATTTAAAATAATTTTGTAATCATATTATAGTATGTAGAAAATTTAGATCTAACATTAATCGATGTTCTACATCGTTCTAGGACAACCATTCAGCATAACAGGATTATATCAAGATAACCTTATTGCAGAATGACATTGATCATCTAACTAACCTTCAAATCTGATTTCTATAAATCAAATTTTAGATCTAAGAAATTTTTATGTTTGTATCAGAATCTGGCTCTAATACCATCGTTAGAAAATGCTATGATTTCGTACGTATAGTTTAAATTTTTTTTTAAATATTTATGCAGCTAAAATAAATAAATAAATATATTTTTAATTTAAACACATACCAGATCTTATCTAAAAATTATAGCTAGGATCTTGACATGAACATGCTACCTTGATCTAAAATCTGAAAAGAAAAAACAAATGTTAGCATAATCAAATTGGAGATCAGATCTCCATACCTTGGGATCCTGTGGATGTTCCAGATTCTGATTGTAGCCGCACACACACCCGACCTCTGGTGGTATCCACACAGAGATACCTAATTGGAGCATCAAGATCATCGATGTACTAGCACCTTACAGATCTTGCTCCTTAATTTTGGATCTACATCTCTTCTTCTAGATCTCGAAGAAGAAGATCGCTACACGAATTCTTTCACACAAATTCGTCAGGATCTGAACTAGGTCACCAAGAAGAAAAGACGAACCTTTCTTCTTCTCTTCTTCTCTCTCATTTTCTCTCTTAGATCTGTTCTCTATCAGATCTGGATGTTGGGATGTAAGAAAGAAAGGAGGAGGAGGCATTGAGATGATTTTGTCCTGAAGAAGTCACCCACTTCTTAACACCAAAAACTTACACCCTCCTTTTAATTTTTATCGCACCAAATCTTCTTATCCCATGCACTGTTAGATGTGTGCCCTAGATGCCAGATTGGCTGACACATTCCTGTACAAATCTAAGGATAAATTTATAAATTTGACTATAAATGAATAAAAGGATTATTCTACTATCACATTGTGTACATTATGTCTGTGATGCATCCTTTGAGTTAGTAGGAATGTTAATTCATATTTTCAAGAGTTAAAAATTTAAGGCATGAATTTACATAACTAACTCATAAACAGCTCCTAACCATAGGATCATCATGAGGATGGTGATCGATTCGGAAGGTTGGTGTACGATCGCTTTCTTAGGGTAGATATGTCTTGAGTCTATGATGTAGAGACACCAGAGCGAGAATATAGGTATTCATTGAGAACAAGAGTACTAAGCATGATCACTTCGAGCATCATAAGGAAGTCTACCTTCTCGTCGATGACTAGCTCGATGCTGCAGCTGTGTGTCTAGTTCTTTGACCTGAGGTACATTGACAGTTCACCTTGAGTGTGTTATAGTTTGACTATACCATAATTTGGTCTCCTAATCATTCGAAATCCTGAGGTGTATGTTGGTTGTAGCATATTCATTGTAGGAATCAAATCGCACCAAGATGGGAACTATCAACCTCGGTAGATAAGAGGAGTAGTCCTATGATGATCGAAAGATTGAGTCCTTAAACCCATGGCCATGGTAGAGTGAAATAATGAAAAAGAATTTTTCATTAGGGTTTCACATCGGACTCAGATCAATCGATTGATTCATATGACTGATGTTGGGTTGACGAGTTCACCTTAACCCTAATTCAGTCGGGACTCATGATAGAGGAACTCAATCACATAGGTAGCTGCACCGAGAGGTTCATCTTCATTTTTGATGGGTTGCCACCATATACTGCTAGGTGTCAGTGGTGGATTTTGGGAGCAATTAGAATGATCTTGATGATCGATCATTCTAATTGTCTGAATCAGAAGAGTTTTGGTCCATCAAAAGGAGTTTCAATGATGTCGATGATGAGATATGACATATCTCATTACCATACAAAAATGAACCTAACTGGGTCACACAAATAAGGGTTAGGGTCTGGATGTCATCAATTGAGCTAGCCCAGTTCGATTGATTTGGATTAGATCCAATTAGGTTCTAGAAAATCATGCTAGCACATGATTGAGCCTAACTTTCTCCTCGTATAATCTTTTCTATCTCGACTGAGCCAAATGTGATTTGACTCACCTAGAGAACCTTGAGAAGGTTTCTCTCAATCTGACTAGAGCTAGTCCAGCTCAAAAAGAACTTATCTTAATTCATGAGATGAATTTAAGCAAACACCTGCTAATTCCTGTCACCTACCATTTTCATTTTAGGACATTGGTCAAATGTTGACCCATGGACCTTAGACTGAAGGCCACTTGGCAAGAGGTCATTGGAGAGTTTTAGTGGAGTATCCACTTGCTAAATTAGGCCTCAAAGTGGGTGCCATATTCAGACTGGGCGTGCACCCCAATTGGATAAGGATAGAGTCCCATGAGATGAGGACTCTGATGCCTTGATCGACTCAAACTGTTGGGCATCAATCTCACTATGTTTATCCAGTGTTGGTGCCAACAGTAGGAGGGATTATGGGGACTCTTATCTGATATGATCAAATGACATCACTCCATCAATCAAAATTTTTTTCAGAATTAATTAAAATTTTCTAATTGATCGAATGATGTGGCACTGTATGGCGCAGTAGGGTCTATTTAAACCCTGTCTGCGCATAGGGTTTAGAGTTGTTGCACTATACCTAGGAAAAGCCTGAAATCTCTCCACCTCTCCTATGCCCCCTCTGGTCCTCTCTCTCCCCTCTTCACGTCCAAGGAGTTGGACGTCCATCTGGTGCTTGTCCAAGGTGTGGTGGCTCTTTGATCAGGAGGCTGCAGCAATCTATCGAGAAATCACTGCTCCAACTTCAGAAGCTCTTTTGAAGGACTTTCAGATCTGATCCAGATCTGATTTTTAGAGAAAAGATTCATGAGGAGAAGATAATTCAGATCCTACTTGAGTGGATACTGATAGAGGCCAAGCAACTGTATGGCTATATTAGAACCTCAGGTATTGCTGCTATCATCTACAGGGTAATCAAGTTACCCTAGAGGTATTTCTGTATTCCTCATGGTTTTAAATTCAATTTTAGATTTAATATCAGATAATAAAATTAGATCTAATAGATCTTAGATCTAAAATAATCATAAGATATTTTTTTTTAAATATTTCACCCTAAATCTCGTTAGATCTGAAAGATCCTACGGCGGAAAAAGCCAGTTTTTCCTTCAACTGGTATCAGAGCCAGGTTGATGGCTTTATTTTAGATCTAATTTAGATCTAATTTTTATTTTTATTTATCTGATATTGATGGATCTCAGATGTTACATCAGATATGATAGGATCTGAAATTAAAAAATTTAAAATTAAATCTAAGTAGATCTAACATGTATGAGATGCATGACTAGACTAGGAGTAGTTTAATCTGTGAATAGTCTTGTAGTTTTATATTTTAATATGATTAAAATATAAATTAGATTTAATTTATTATTTATTTTTCTAATATTATAAATATTATATTCAGATCAAAAAATAAAAAAAAAATTAATTAATACATAAGATTGATCTGTTGCATGTCTAGACTAGTTGTAGAATTATTCTAGTAACTGTCTAGAATAGATTTCATATTGAATAGTTCAATTAAAATCTTATTTTTCAGATGTTGCATGTGATGTATCAGATCTGAAAGCATACTAATTAGATCAGATTTTAATACATGAGATGTATGCAAAGCATGTATAAATTAAATCTGAAATTATATATGTGATATGTAACTTAGATCTAACTAGTTTTGTAGTTAAATTGATATTTCTGATTAAGGTGTTCCTCATGACCGTCCGGTCATAAGAACAAAGTAGGGTTTAAGACCCTCTCCTCCCATTCAATGGGGTGTTCTTATGGCATGTAGGGGTGCTGCGCGTTCATCCTTAATCAGAAATCAAATTTACTTTTCTACAAAATCCTAGATCCTGAAATCCTAGAATTTATTTTACATATTTTATTTATGAACCCAAGACTTGATTAATGAATTAAGCTTATGAAATCTAATTAGGTCTAAAATTAAAAATTTCAGATCTAAGTCATTTTCATAAAACTGGGTTTGGGCTTGAGTAGCTCAATTAGGTCTAGCGGGTTGATCAAACCGAATCAAAAGTTGGTTAGGTGGGATCATGAAAGCTAATAATTGACCAGCCTAATAGGATTAAGTCTAGGTCAAGGTCGAATCATATTTAGATGTGACTCGATCAAGTTAAGACCTAATTTGGCTCAGTGGTTAGAGTCTGGATTGTAGGCTAATCCAATTGGGTCTGGTTTGATAATTTAGTGTCTAAGGTAAGTTGGGCAGATGCGATCGATTGATTTTTAATTGGAAGCTACTCGACTCGAATGCATTCTTGACGAGTTAATGGCATATCCCTTCCACCGATCTCACTTACTTGGCCATATGTGTCGACCCAGTTCTGATTTAAGATGGCTAATAATTTGAGCTAACCCATGCCACTAGGTTAGTCATAATTATTATGACTATGTCAAGTCAAGTTTAATGAGACCTAAATCAAATCTTTCTAAGAAAATATTAAGTCTAAGGTCTTCCACCATTGTGGATGTGCGGGCCCTTCCCGAGGTTGATTGTTCTCGGCTGGTTATAGTGACTCAGTTGCACCGGAAAGATACAACCATGTCTATTAGGCATTGGATGCTACAGATTAGAGGATGGGTTGTGCTCAATATTCTGGATATGGTGAGGGACCCAATCAGGAATCTAGTTCGTGCAAATGGTGGGTCTGACTTAACTAAGATTGGAGCAATATTTCGGACATGGTGAGTTTCATGAATTAGAGACCAAGTTTTGGGTGCACCATGATTAGAGAATCATTGGACAGAGTTGTCCACTCATCAGTTGACCCATCATCAATAACTGTTAGGTGAGGTGGTGAGCCAGTCGGTGAGACGCACCACCCACTAGAAATCACTAATCACGAAGATTTTCACATCTCTACCGAGGGAGTGTAGGGATCTGAAAAAATAGTGAGAGCCTAATTTATTTAAAAATAAAATATCTAAACAAATTGATTAAGTCTCATTACAAATCTAACTAGAAACTTTTGACTCTCTACAGAAAATATGTCTGCGTCCAACCCCCTGACCAAAGTACTAGACACCCACAGATTGACTAGATCCAATTTCAAGGACTGGTTGAGGAACTACAGAATTATTCTGAGTTTTGAGAAACTGACTCATATCTTGGACCAGGACCTACCTGCCATGCCAGCATGTCCGATTGCTGAACAGAGAGCATCTCTGAAAAAGTGGATGGATGACGATAACAAAGCCAGATACTACATTTTGGGTTGTCATGTCTGATGACTTGCAGCACCAGCATGAGAACATTATGACTACTCGCCAAATGTTGACTCACCTACAAGAGTTGTTTGGTGAACCAAGTCACGCAGCCAAGTATCAAGTCTGCCAAAGACTTTTTAAGGCTAA